>NC_050576.1:349594305-350194305 GCF_011100635.1 Trichosurus vulpecula | reverse complement strand
ACTTGTAACTCTCCCTGACTCTGATTGATGATCATTTTTGTCTCATTTATCTGGGAAGCAGGCCATCATTTTACTTTCTGCTGCCTTGCCACCAAGACTTTACTCTCTAATGATGTCTACTCCATAGGATTTAAAGAAATTGAGAAAGTAGGTCGTTAGCAGGTTTGGGATAGCATCAGCATGAATGTTGAATTCCTCCCTTATACAAACATGTTGTGTAGAAGAGAAGTGAGCCAGCAGCTAAACTTCTTTTGAAAGTAAAGAGAATGACAGTTACGTTCAACAATAAATTAAATAGAGTGGAAAAATTGAAAGGGTGGAACTTCGGAAAAATATTATTAATGACTGAAAGAGAAAAGTTTGGAGTTGGCAACAGCAAGCATGAAATATTCCTACTCTTAATCAAGGAAGAGAATATTTATGTGAAGTAGGAGGGAAGAAACAGGATATGAATGAAGGTATAATCAATGATAAGGAAGATAGCCAACTGCAGCATCCTCTGAAGGAAGCCAAGCAAGCCTCACTGATGACAAATGGATGGAGTGTAAGAAAAGAGTGAATGATGAAAGGAAGTTTGTTCACTATAGAATGAGACTTGCAGAGGACAGAGAGGGATAGGCCAAATTGGATGTCGACATGATTGGAATCAAAATACAGGAAGAATTGGGATTGTTTGCTTATCTTTAGGTGTCTAATATTTGAGCAATACAGGAATAAGATATATATCTTTGAATCTTGTCCCAAATTGTGAGATTTCTTTTTTTTTGAGACCTCACTATAGTATCTACGTCTTTGGATTTCTTGTATTCTAGTAACATTATGAATAAAAGGAACGAACTTGTATGACTTAACCTTAGAAAACCATGGTACTCCGTGGTTATGAACAATTCCCTAAGTTCTCACTAGCTGTTAATACTATCTTATTTACAATTCTGTAGCACTTAACCTTTTATTGACAATTTATTAAAGGTAACTGATATGTTCAACAATCATGTTAACAATTTATTTCAATAATTTTTTTAGAACAAGTAACTTAAAATAAAATGAGGCAGCTGTAAGATGTTTCTTCCTTCCTTCTTTCCTTCCTTCCCTCCCTCTCTCTTCCTTCCTTCCTTCTTCCCTCCCTCTCTCTTCCTTCTTTCCTTCTTTCCTCCCTCCTTCCCTCCCTCTCTTTTCCTTCCTTCCTTTCTCTTTCTTTCTTTCTCTTTCTTTCTTCCTTCCTTCCTTCCTTTCTTTCCTTCTTTCTCTCCTTCTTTCCTTCTTTCTTTCTTCCTTCCTTCCTTCTTTCCTTCCTTCCTTCCTTCCTTCCTTCCTTTCTTTCTTTCTTTCTTTCTTTCTTTCTTTCTTTCTTTCTTTCTTTCTTTCTTTCTTTCTTTCCTTCTTTCTTTCTTCTTTTCTTTCTTTCTGTCTTTCTTTCTTTCTTTCTTTCTTTCTTTCTTCCTTCCTTTCTTTCTTCCTTTCTTTCTTTTCCTATCTCATTTCTTTGTTTATCTAGTACTTTAATTTTTTTAATTTTAATTTACTTTAATTTTTAATTAAGAAGCTCCCTTCTCTCTGACAGAGAAGATAGAAATCAGAAGGAATTGAATAAGTCCACTTTTCTTCTGTCATAAACTATCATTCCTCCTCAGGCTCCACTTGTGATTCTCTACACTTTATCAGACACGTCACAACAGTCTTTTTACTCCAGATATTCACTCTGTCCCTTTGTTCCCTTCCTCTGATTGTTTGTTTTGATCCAGATCTTCCACACCTGACTCTATAGATTTTCTCCAGCAAGTCTCTAGTTTCTTTTCCCTTCTCCAACCAACTGCTTTCAGCTTTCTAATAGTAGACCCATTGGACTGACCAACTATAGGTCCCAGACTAAGGCACATTTAGTCACTGTTTGGGCTGGATTGGCTCGGAGTAAATGTAAATGGAAATTGATTCTATTTTTGCCAGGATCCCTCAGGGTCTTCCTCTCCCAGATTGATTTTTTGACTAGATAAAAGAGACCATTCTCTGCCTTATTTCTTACCTAGCCTTAATCACTGAATGAGGCCAAAATGAGACCCATTAAAGACCTTAGCTTAAAAAGGCCATCATCTCCCACTGCATCTGGGTCCTTCTCCTGTCATAGTGATCTTTATTTTGCCAGTGGAACCAGATGGCTCTGAGGAGAAATGGAGGCTGGTGACTTTGCACAGCCTTCTTTCACTCAAATCCGAGTCAGCTGCATGTCAGGGCATCACCTCCCTTATGTCATAGTCCTCTTTGAACAAAAACAATAACGAGTCTATCCATTAGAGTATAATCTACTAAAGGAACAGGAACAGCCTTTCTACTTCTAATTGTATTCCTAGTGTTTAGCACAATGCCTGGCACTTAGGAAATACTTAATGAATGCCTGTTGGCAAGGGGTGAAGCCAAGATGGCAGCTGGAAAGCTGCGACTTGCTTAAACTCTCCCCCAAATCCCTCCAAACACTTGTAAAAAATTATTCTAAACAAATTCTAAAGATACAGAACCCATGAAATAACAGAGGGAAACAAGTCTTTAGGACAAGATGGCCTGGATGGTCACTGGGAACAGCCTATCACAGTGTCCTGGGATCAGAGCACAGCCCAATGTGAGCTGCTCCAGGACAGACCAGGCCAGAGTAGATCGGGCTAAGCAGGCCTCAGGGCCCTGAATCACTGAGCTGTGGCAGTTACCAGACTTCTCAACCCACAAACGCCAAAGACAATGGAGCAGGTCACTGGGAAAACTGCTGGATCTGGGTGAGAGAAGTGTGAGGTATGGGCCCAGCCCTGGGGCAGCAGGCTGAAGCAGCAGGAAGCTCCAGCATGGTGGGAGGAATCAAGCAGCAAATCAGAGCAGGAGTGCAGGGATTGTTTGCTGGTCCAAAGGCAATGTTCTCTTGCTTTGACCTGCTTGGATCTAGATTATGGTCCTGGTTGGTGGTTCTTGGGGCAGAAGGAGTGCTGGTGTGGCAGAGCTTGCAGCGACTGTAAGAGTAGAAGTAGCTCTGAAAACAGCAGCACAAAGCCCCTGAAGCTTAGGACAAAGTACTCTTCACTCTGAAAGGAGTCATACCCTGACAAGAAGCTCAAAAGACAAATAATTGCCTGGCAAGATGAGTAAGCAGCATAAAAGGACTCAGACTATAGGATCTTTTTTTGGTGACAAAGAAGATCAAAACATACAGCAAGAAGAAGTCAATAAAGTCAAAGATCCTACATCCAAAGCCTCCAAGAAAAATATGAATTGGTCTCAGGCCATGGAAAAGCTCAAAAAGTATTTGGAAAATCAAGTAAGAGAAGTAGAGGAAAAATTGGGAAGAGAAATGAGAGTTATGCAAGGAAATCAGGAAAAATAAGTCAATGACTTGCTAAAGGAGACCCAAAAATACTAAAGAAAATAAGACTTTAAAAAATAGACTAACTCAAATGGCAAAAGAGCTCCAAAAAGCCAATGAGGACAAGAATGTCTTAAAAAGCAGAATTAGCCAAATGGAAAAGGAGGTCCCAAGGCCACTGAAGAAAATGCTATCTTAAAAATTAGAATGGAGCAAGTGGTAACTCTCTAGCTTTATGAGAAATCAAGAAATTATAAAATAGAAACAAAAGAATGAAAAAAATGGAAGACGAATTGAAATATCTCATTGGAAAAACCACTGACCTGGATAATAGATCCAGGAGAGATAATTTAAAAGTTATTGGACTAGCTGAAATCCATGATCAAAAATAGAGCCCAGACATCACCTTTCAAGAAATTATCAAGGAAAACTGCCCTGATATTCTAGAAACAGAGGGTAAAATATTAATTAAAAGAATCCACTGATTGCTTCTTGAAAAAGATCCCAAAAAGAAAACTCCTAGGAATATTGTAGCCAAATTCCAGAGTTCCCAGGTTAAGGAGCAAATATTGCAAGCACCCAGAAAGAAATAATTTGAATACTGTGGAAACACAATCAAGATAACACAAAATCTAGCAACTTCTACATTAAGGGATCAAAGGTCTTGGAATATAATATTCTGGAGGTCAAAGAAGGTAGGATTAAAACCAAGAATCACCTACCCAGCAAAACTGAGTGTCATACTCCAGGGCAAAACATGTATTTTCAATAAAATAGAGGGCGTTCTAGCTTTCTCAATGAAAAGAAAATTTGACTTTCATATACAAGAATCAAGAGAAGCATGAAAAGGTAAACAGGACAGAGAAATCATAAGGAACTTACTAAAGTTGAATTGTTTACATTCCTACATGGAAAGATGATATTTGTAAGTCATGAGACCTTTCTCAGTATTAAGGTAGTTGAAGGGAATATACAAATATATAGAAAGATGGCACAGGGTGAGCTGGATATGAACAGATGATATCTAAAAAAATAAAATTAAGGGGTGAGAGAGGAATATATTGGGAGAAGGAGAAAGGGAAAGATAGAATGGTGTAAATTATATCACATAAAAGTGACAAGAAAAAGCACTTATAATAGAAGGGAAGAGGGGGCAGGTGAAAGGGAATGAGTGAATCTTGTTCTCATTGGATTTGACTTAAAGAGGAAATAACATACATACCCACTCAATTGGATATCTTACCCTACAGGAAAGTAGTGGGGAAGGGGAAAAGAGGGGGGATGATAGAAGGGAAGGAAGATTGGGGGAGGAGGTAATCAAAAGCAAACACTTTTGAAAGGGGGCAGGGTCAAGAGAGAAAATTGAATAAAGGGGGACAGGATAAGATGGAGGGAATTATAGTTAGTCTTTCACAACATGACTATTATGGAAGTGTTTTTCATAATGATACATGTGTGGCCTATGTTGAATTGCTTGCCTTCTCAAGGAGTGTAGGTGGGGAGGGAAGAAGGGAGAAAATTTGGAACTGAAAGTTCTGAAAACAAATGCTCAAAAAAAGTTGTTTTTACACGCAACTGGGAAATAAGATATACAGACAATGGGGTATAGAAATCTATCTTGCCCTACAAGAAAGTAGAGGGAAAGAGGATGGGGAGGGAGTGGGGTGAAAGAAGGGAAGGCAGACTGGGGAAAGGGGCAATCAGAATATATGCCACCTTGGGGTGGGGGGAGGGTAGAAGTGGGGAGAAAACTTGTAACTCAGAATCTTGTGTAAATCAATGTTGAAAACTAAAAATATTAAATAATAAAAAATTAATTAAAAAATAAAAATAAATAAATGCTTATTGACTTGATTTGATTTAACTTGAATATCAATTGGATTCACCCCCAAGCAAAGAGATCATTCCCTTTTTTCCCCACCAACAAAACTATAAAAAGTCATTTATTGTCCTTGGCTAATGGCTGTTATGTGGCACAGTGAATAAAGCAGTTGGGCTTGGAATCCAGAAGATTTCAATTAAAATCTGAGCTTGGACACTTACTTGCTGTGTGACCCTGGGCAAATAACTTAACCTCTGTTTGCTTCCATATGTTCAATTGCAAAATTAGGATAATAAACCTTGTACTCCACAGGGTTGTTGGAGAATCAAAGGAGATGCTATTTATAAATCATCTAGCACAGTGCCTGGAACACAGTGACTCTATATAAAATACTTATTGCTTTGCCTTCTGTTCCTCCATAGAGTAAGAGGATTGGATTCAGAGGCAGGCTTTATGATTTTTTCTTAGTGAGTTTTAAGTTATTCTAGAAAGTGTCTTTCCTAATATGTTTCTTCTAGTCCACAGTACTTTTTAATAATTATTCTTGGTGAGAGTTCATTTGATGTGACTATACATACATATTTGTGCATGTATATATGTACATATGTTTGTATGTATATAGTCAGATCAAAAGGGCTCTCACAAAAATAACTGTACATACATGTATACATATATAGATACATAAAATTGTATGTGTATGTGTACATATGCATGTCTTTGTAATCTTGATTAATAGAAGAGCACCCTGTGCAGCTACATACATACATACACTTATATGTATATATGAATACATATATACATACATACATTTATACATACACACATATATATGTATATGTATATGTGTGCTCATAAATACACATACTTATTAAAATTATATACATAAAATGATGACTTCAAATTTCCACAAATTCTAGCCCAATTTTGTCTCCCCTGTATTTTAAAAAAAATTCTCATGCAATACATTTTTGACTACTGAATATGAGCCTGTAATTTTAAATGCCTAATACAATATACATTCCATGATATTGACTATCACCAAGGTATAGAAAATGGAAAATTATGGAAATTTTCCTAGTAAAAGGATAATATTGATTTTTCAAGTTTTTTACCTTCCTATTTTTTCGCTCATGAAATTTTTTATTGCTTGTCTTGTATTTTCTCATACATATTTATTTACTCATTTAAATATTGTATTGCATATATTTGTATTATTATATTTATTATATATTATATTATTACATTTATATTTATATTACATATTTCTATATTTTGAAACTTCCTTAGTAATTCAATATGTATAATTCATGATTCTCAAAATAACATTTTTTAAGGCTTATTATATGGTGGATATAAAATAAAGTTCACTTTCATAAGAGGGAAAAGTATTCTTTTTAGGATCAAAACGACGTACTTGTGCTCACCAATCCAAAGTCACTACCTGTAGCTATGTTCTCTTTGGTATTGTGTTTTTATATGCTTACCTATGAATAAGGGTGATATATTTGTAATGATTACGACAACATCATGGATGAGTGCATCAAATTGCCTTGTTATTATCCAAGGAAGCAACCTAATATTCCCAGATGACAGAACATGTCCTAATAGAACAAAATCTTAATGTAACCTAATACAACATGCCCTAATAGACAATAGTCCTAATATTACTTAGCAAAACATATCCTAATAGAACATAATCCTAATAGTTCTAGTAGAACATGTCATATAAATATTAGTATGTAACCATGCTCTCAAGGAGATACCTATTTAATGTGCAAAGGATCAGTTATTCAGCTGCCCTTAAGTTCTGAAGGACTGATTGTCATCAGTCAGCTCCCCTATATATTGTAATCTTCATTCCAGAATAGGATAGTATACATACATTGACTCCCAAATAGCTGAATGTTGTAATGGCAAGTGAAGTGGGACTTTTTATTGTCTTTTGTTTAGGAGTGCTTCTCAGCACTAAGGTAATCAAGTGCCTTTGAGTCATGCTTTTGTTTCAATCAAGAGTCTTTGATTGAATTGAGAGTCTTTGATGACGTGCTTAAGTCACAGGAAGGTTTAAGTCACATACTTGCGATGCCCACTGACCCTGAAGAAGTGTGTATATAATCTGAGGTTAGCATTTTGTTTGGGGCTCACTCACTGGAAGAGTGTTCTGTGATGTGACAAGACTCTGAGTAGTACTGGAGCCCCCCGTTTTGAAAAACCCAGATGTTGGTGCTTCTTTCGCTGGTAACTATGTATGTAATGTCTTGGACAAACAACTAGAAGCCTGTCTGCTGCTTTTGTTATTTTGTTCTGTTTATATAATTTCAGCTTGTAATTTCTATTTGTGTTTTCTCTGAAGTTCAGGGTGCTGACTTTTTCCCATGAACTAAGCGGATGATATATCTAAGTTATTTAAAGTAAGAATGTTAACAACTTCCAGTTGCTTTCCTTAGAAAAGCAGATCAAAGAACCTGTGCTAGTAGCCCTCCTGTATGCTGGTTTTATTGGCCTTACACAGTCGCAGTAGTGGCAAGTAGCATTTTGTTGTTAATATAAATATACACACACATGTATATTTGTGTTTATGCACATGTATGCATATTTGTATATGTACATATAAATATATGTATGCATACATGTATATGTGTATGTCTATATATGCATATGTGTGTGTATACATATGTATGCACATATATGCATATACATACATACGTATGTATGTGTGTGAATGAATGAATGAATAACTGGGATTTTTGACTAGTCTTCTCATGGGGTGAGTATTCAAGACTATAAGGAACAAACATAAAGAGTAGCAGGTCCTCCACATCTGAATGCCCTCCAGGCCACCACATCTGAGCCTCAGAAACCTTCCCAGAATCTTTCCTAGCCATTCATTCTTACATCTTACTTTACTCTGCACTTTGATCATTAAGAAAAATAGCTTATTTGATGGAAACACAAAAGTACTGAAAATAGTGTGGACTCTACTTAAATATTTACTTCTCTTCAACCCAGATGAAATTTGAATTGGCCTTCACCCTTCCCAGCTCTCCTCTAGAGCCTGACACCACCTATGTTTCTGTCAGCTCATACTTATTGCTAAGATTACTTCAATGGAGCAGAAAATAAACATTAGGAACATTAGACAATTTTTGAAGAGGACACAGTGGGATAAATATACTCTGCTTCTTTGAGAATACAGAACGTCTGGAAGAAAGGGTACCACAAAAGTGGTAGTGAGACCCCAGAGAAGAGCTTTGATTATTTCAAAATATTTACACCCCATCCATACAGCAACTAAGGGTATTTTTACTCTGAACAAGTCAGGTGTATTGTTTGCAAAAATAACAGAGAATATATTGTTTCCCACATAACTATGGAATTTGTTGAATAGCGTTTATATTTGTCTCCGTGAAGTAGCAATACCTAGATATAGGCAGGCATTTAAATCAGTAAACTCTCTGGTATGAAATGAATATAAGAAAGTAGGAAAACCTGGTTCAATGTAAGGAATATAATGAATTTCGAGTCAATCACTTTGTATGTGACACTGTAGCACTAATAATTTCTATCTAAAGAAATAAAAATAGAAATCTGATATAAGATCACAATTTAAAAAAAAGAATATATCAGCAATAGTTTGACAACATACTTTGGATAAAAAATACATGAATTAAGGTTCTATACAAAGTAGTACATTTAAAATAAATATCTTTCCACAAAAATATGCCATAGCCTATCACAACAAAAATTAAGAACCACACTATTATAGACACTCTTCACTCTAATTATGAGCAGAATGCTTTCTGAATGGATCCTTTCCTACCCAGATATATTTTGCACTAATTAGTCAAAAGAGATGGTTTGGTGTCCAGAATGGGGCAGTAGGCTGAAGAAGGTGCCAGAAGCATATCTGAGAGTACTGTGGTGTCATCACTTGTCTCTGAATTTTTCTCATGTGTTGAGGTTGATGTTTTCCTGCCAGTAGCACTTCACTGTGCACCATACTTCCATTCAAGAATAGTCATTCTAAAGGAAAGTGTAACTGTAAAGTCTCTTGTTCAAATCAATCATATTAATATAACTAGAATATGTTTCCATTTGGCAGGAATTTCATTTCATTTTAATCAATGCGTAGAATCTAAGGTATATAAAATGTCAACCTCTTATTTTTTTATGAATGTAAAGATTTTGGGACAGATCCAGAGCTGAGGCTATCAAAGATTTTATTTCTTATCCATAAGGTTTAAATCTAATTGATTCCTATTCAGAATATTTCCTATATGGAAATTATTTCATTTAAAAATGTACTTTTTGTACTGAGCTCTGTGCTACCATATAGAGGTCATCGTACTTCTCACTAACTGAGATGGGAACTGAAGTCAGCTTTTATGTTATTTAATAAAAAGTTCTTGCAACAGTTCAAAAATCATATTTCATTTCACACTTCCAACATTAACATGTTGAACTAGCTATATAATTTATTTTACAAGTCTTCTGTCTAACTAGCCATGACAGGAAGACAAATATACTATAAGAGATGTATGGGTTTTTTTTTCTTTTCTCCCTCCTGATTGCTCAAAATGCCATTGATTTATAACCTGTTTCAATTCTCTCAAGGAGTAGGAGGGATTCTCAGCCCAAAGTAACCCCCGGATTTCATTGCTGATCATCTAGATTATATGCTTTTAGAATTAGTTGACAATGTCTTCAACAACTTCAGGTCTTAAAAAAGCTTGCAGGAAAATCACTGCAGATGGGTTCTAGCTTTAGCTCTGCCTCTAAGGTTTGTGTGGCTTTAAAAAAATCAATTCTTGTCTCTGAGCCTCAGTTTCCTCACTGGAAAAATAAGGAGTTTGAACTAGATAATCCCTAAGGTCCCTTTTAACTTATATAGTCTTTATGATGTTGATTTAAAAACATTTTTTGCCACCTGATAAATGTTGTATAGTTCTCTATTTTCTCTAGGATAATATTCAAACAGCTTATTACTATAAAATACGCCCCATAATCTCCCTACTCCCAGTCTTACCCTCTCCAATCCAGAATCCATGTCATTGCCAATAGAAGCTGCCTAAAGCACAGATGTGGAAATGTCATTCCCTGAATCAAAATCTTCAGTGGCTGCCTCCACATCCACAGAGTGGTGCTAATCTTGCTTGTCTTACATTTCACATTACTCCCTTCACTTGGTATCTTGGACCAACTAAGCTACTAATGGTTCCCCAAATTTGACATTCTATCTTCTGATTTCATACATTTGCTCAAGATGTCTTCCATCCATTAAATGTATTCCCTTATTATATCTGCCTGAAGCCAAAGCTACAAGTGTTCTCTCCCTTCTTAAATTTTCCTAGGAACTTTTATCTTATATCTGTTAACCTCAAAAGGAAAAAAAATGCATCCTGCATATTTATGTATACATTACATTTTCCCAATAGAAGGTAAGCTTCAAAAAGGTTAGGGCCTAGTTTTTTTATTATTTTAATCTTTGTATTTTCAGAGCACAGAATCTAGCACATTTGGGGCTTGTGGAGGTTTGATTGTTTTATGTGCCATGGCTATATGGGGAATGGGGAGAGGGAAGAAGGAACCTGTCATATCATTTGTATATAGTACATAGAGAACTCCCTGATGAGATAATCCCCTCTGGCAAAGCAGATCTAGATGTGATCTGCAAGTTACCCTCTGGAGTTGTCTGAATCACTGAGACTTTAAGTGATTTGTTTATGACAAAGAACCAGGATGTGTAAAATGTGGGGCTTCAAGTCTAGCTTTCCTGACCTATCAAGGGGGCCAGCTTCCTCTGCACTATGCCACGCTGCTTCTCCATATCTACAAATATCAGTACTACTTCCACACAACCCATATTTTCCTGATGCTGAAGTTGGTCATCTATCTGCTATGTCATTCTGCTTTGCACATAGTATGCTAAATAAGGAGTTACTGACTAAAATGCAATTGAAATATTATATTTGAGGGAATAATTCTCAATCCTGACAGTCTCTCTTATAAGATGCATGCAAATGTGACCTCCTTTAGGGGGAAATGACATGAAGTGAGGAATTTAAGGCAGAATTGTAAAACCTTCATTACCATACATTTTAATACTATAGTGTTTGGCTCTGATTTGGACCCTTTCTTCAACTAGTATAAGAAATGGCTCCTCAATTTCATAGGCCAATCTTTAAAAATAATAATAATAATTTATGTCACTTTCCTATTTAAGATCTATCAGTCTGATTTAGAGGTCATGAAAAGTCATTGAAGACAGGAAGATTCATGTTTTGGTGTCTTAGAAAAGGTATAAACATGGAAAGAAACTCAAGGGAACATCAAAGCAATCATTTCCTAAAATTACAAGGGGAAAAAAGAATCATTTAAAAAGAGCCTACAGAAAAAAGCACATCCAATACCCTTCTATATTATGAAAAATAAAAAGGTCAAAAAAAGAGTCTGTAACTCACCATCTTTCACCGATTGCAAAAACTAGAGAAAACAAATGGAATTTATTTTATTTAAGGAAACAACTCATTACTGAAGGAAAAAAAAACATTCAAAATGCTTAACAAGATAAAATTGAGTTTATACTTTCCTCACTCCTCATTTAACAAAGTGTTAAAATAGTTCAACTCTTTCACAGGGATATAAGGCAAGGCTCAGAGTTCAGCATAGCAGAAATTTCCTAGAGCCAAGAAGTGGTCAAATGAAATTATTCTTTTATCTATCTGTCTATCTGTCTATCTATCTACCTATCTATCTATCTATCTACCTATCTATCTATCAACCTATCTATCCATCCGGATTGTTGAAGGTCCTCCTGTTCTTTTTTGCTGATGTAGACTATGACCATGACTGCAGTGCTTTCAAGACTTTTTTTTATTTATGTTAGACATAAATTTCTAGTCATCATATAGATTTAAACGAAAACATGATGCCTATTGTCTTTATCTTCCCTAGCAGAAAAAAGGCAGTGGGGTGGGCTAGAACTTAGTTTGTTTGCATCTTGGGTAAGCAGTAGAGTAACAAAGAATAATATGAATGGACTTTACTTTTGAAAATGACTTGCTTGAACAAGTTCAGAATAATGCTTCAATTACTTTGCTCTTAAGCAAATCTTAAATTAAGCAATCCTGATGTTCACCTTACCAATATTGAAATGTTATATTAAATTTTATTTTTCAAATATACTAAAACTATATTTTTCATCTTCAACTGCTAAACAGAGGTGAATCAGTAAATATTCAAAATACAGCTGATTTGTTTTAAATTGTGATTATTACCAAGACTTAATTTATTTTGGTTTTCCCCACAGGACAATATTTTCTTAATATAAAACAAACTAGAAAATGTCATAGTTCCTAACATAATGTGCAAATATGACTAAAATATAAATGTTGGGGAATGCCAATTGTTGAACTATATAATAGTGCTATGATATTTGGAAATGCAAACGTACATATATATATACATATTACATACACATACATGATTTTCTGAGGATTAAAATATCCATTTTATTAGCTTTTATCTTAACCAAATTGAATGTCAGGTGAGGTAATATTTTTAATGTAGTTGAGGTACTTTGCCGATTTAATTTCTCATCAAAATCACCATATGTGCTTCGTTTGTTTTGTTGTTGTTGTTGTTGTTAGTTGAAATATGGTTAGTATTTTCTAATTTACTTCACTCTATATATGTATATGTATGTGTGTATGTATATATGTATATATGCGTATGTGTGTGCTTGTGTGTGTAAAAAGATTTTTTAAAATTTAAATGAGAGTGCTATACAAAAGAATTGGAAAAATAATTTAAATCATAACATATGAGGTGCAGCACTTTGCCCAGGTAACACACTTCTTGATAATTAGAATGGAAAAAATAAATGTTAATCACTGAGAGAAGAAATATTAAAATGAAAAAGACTGAAAAAAATGAAAGAAAATCTAGCATATCTTATTGTAAAAATAACTGACCTAAAAATGGATAGAGAGATTTTCTTTTTAAATCATTGAACAACTTGGTGTGTAAGTTTGAAAAAAGAGCCTAGATATCACGTCAGGTAATCATGAAAGAAAACTATACTGTTCTCTTTGAACCAGATGGCAAAGTGAAAATAAAAAAGAATCTACATGTCACTTCCAAAATGATAGTCCCTTATGAAAAAACCCAGGAATATCATAGACAAAATCCAGAGCTTTCACCTTAAAGAAAACTGCAAGCCATCAAGGAGAAATCGTCAAAGTACTGAGGAGTCACAGGTAGGATCGCATAAGATTTAATGGCCACCCAAATATAGAAGTGGAGAGTTTGGAATAAAATATTTCAAAACACAAATAGCATAGACTTATGACAAAGAATTAATTACACAGGAAAAAAAAACCTGAATATCTTCTGAAAAGGGGTAAAATATGTAGTACTATTGAAGTAGAGGAATTCAAAGTGTTCCTAGTGAAAATACTAGAGCAATTAGAAAATAGAAAACGAAAATAGAAATTATATATAGATGACAAATCATAAAAGATAAACAAGGATGAAACATTTACATTCTAAGAAAGTGAGATAAATGTGTCCCCTGACACAATATCCCTAGGGTTAATAAAGAGTGTGAAATGAGACACAAGACCAGCAAGTATTTTCATTATGTTTTATCAACTTTAAAAAAGAAAGAAAAAATACAGGAGGAGAAGAGATATAGGGAAAACCCAAGTGATATAAAAATGAGATATGAATAAACTATGTGAGATACAAATTGGTCATCATAAGAAATGTGGAATTAAAATTGTACTCCATAATAATATTTTTACAACATATGAAATAAGTAAATTAGTCTATACTTGGTGCCTATTTTGACTTTGAAGTAAAATTTCTTTTAATTTTTTTATAAGAAAGGAAACATCTAATTCAAATTATCCCAGAGGGGAGGGGAACAGGGTGAACACCTTCTCTACAACATAGGAGATGAATTTTTTTGCTTGAAAACTCCAAGTAAAGGGGACTTCGAGAGGCACTACATAACATTTTTTGAATAGCTTTGTTAGGAAATCATGTTTGTTTGTTTTTTCTCCTCATCAAACCTAAACTTTTCTTTTTGTGAATCCTACCCATCATTTCTAGTTTTGTCCTCAGGGATCAAGCAGGAGGAGTCAATTTTTTCTTCTACTCGAAAGCCTTTCGTATTCTTGAAGACAAAATTCATGTCTATTTCAGAGAATTCTCTTTTCCATTTTATATGTACCCAAATGCTTCAACCATTTAAAGATTAATTATAATTTGAGATATGGCAGGTGAGAAGGGAGGACAGAATTCAAGATAAAAATCTGAATTTGCATTTTCTAAAATACTGGACTTGAAAATATTCCTATGGCTATGTGATCCTGGGCAAAAACACTCAACCTTCAAGTGTCAACCACGTACCTTCTAAGGTATTATATATATACACATATATATGTATATATACACAAATACACATAGATAGATAGATAGATAGATAGATAGATAGATAGATAGATAGATAGATAGATGAGTTACTAATGTGCATAAGCCAGTGTGTATTTCCACACAAGGTGTTCCCTAAAAACACTTAAATTCATGGCTCTGGAAAACTAACAACAAAATGCTTAAATCAATGAAAATTACATTTACAATCTAAATTTAGAATTCAATATCAATAGATTCATGAATTATATGAAATGAATGCCACACCAGGAATCAGCAGATGAGGGAATCAATTCTGGTCCTGTAAGGCAAGTAATAATGTGATAAGTGACCTTGGGAAAGTCAACTAATTTTTCTGGACTTAGATTGTATCATATATGACATGAAGGGGTAGTGGATTAGGTAATATCTGAGATCCTTTTCAAATCTAAACTCCTGTGACCTCCTAGGGAAAACCAGTCATTTTAAATAAATGTGTGTGCATTCAGGGAAGGAAGAAGATAGAGTAGTTTGTCAGCTGAATGGATGGGGTGTGGCAGTGATCGATCACCTGGGTTATGTTGAGTTCTAAAGAAAATTTACACCTCACAATTCACTACAGTGTTGACAGCAAATTAATGACATGGTGGCCTTAAAGTACTTATAAAAATGTTTTGTGTATGAGCTTCTTGTACCTCCCATCTTCCTAGGTTTACTCTGTCCTATAGTTCTGTGCTGTGTTGATAAAATTTCTCCTGGGTCAGGACCACCTCCGTTATTAAAGTAGCTTCTTTGCCAAAACACTCCATAAGATTAAGTGGCAAATCACAAATGCCTTCCATGGAGACTAGATGGACAAACTTCGGAAAGCAATTCTTCTCTAGTCAATCTGGCCATCTGACTGGGTTGTAATAAATTTATCTCATCACATAGCTTTAGTTAGATCATATTTTTTGGACTGTGTATCCCTATCCTTCCTAGGCTTTTTTGCAATGGCCACTCAAAAGCCTTGTCCCACTGATGATTGCGGAAGCTTCTCTGTATCTGACATACACTAGCCCACCTCTATTGGACAGCCTGTTTCTAAACTTACCACCTTGCTGGTGCCACACTGGTGCCACTGGTGCCATATTTCCCACATTGGTTCCAGGCATAGAGAGGACATGCTATTATCTTTAGCCTTTCAGCTAGTGAGTCCAAAGCTCTCTAGCTCAAACAATCTAACAGTCTTGGATCCCTAACAGCAGAGAATGAAAGCACGTGCCACAAAATCCCAAGAACAATGGACTACTGGATAGGACAAGCCCCATTAATTGACATTGTCAGCTGTGGCAGTGAATAAATTGACAGTATCACATTAAAAATAACCCCTCTTCTCATTTAAAATCAAATTAAAAACTGGAAGGAACTTAAAGGTGATCTAGTCCAGGTATTCTTAATCTAAATTCCATAACCTAGAGTTTTCAGTAGGTCTGTGAAAAAAAAAATATACATCATTATATCAATATTATTGGTTTCCTAAGTTATTTAATGGATTTTATTTTATACACTTAAAAACATTATTGCAAAAATGTGTCCATCAACCTTGGCAGCCTGCCAAAGTGACATAACATGACATAACAAAATAAAACAGAATTCATGATCTAGTCCAACCCTATTAGTTTACAGATGAGCAAACTAAAACGCAGAGACATAAAATAGTTTCCAAGTTTTTATAGGTAATATGACATGAGCTGAAAATTGTTTTTGCTTCTTTTCTTTTTAAACAGAGTCAGATTCCTCAGATCTGCATTTATTGAGATATACATGATTTGGGATACATGGTACATTTGGTTGATTATATTGATCATTTTCCTGATGTTGAACCCTAGTATAAATCTAATGTGGTCATAATGATTTCCTGGATAAATTGTTGCTATTTATTTCATAGAATTTTGTTTAACCTTTTTGAATAAATGCGCATTACTTGATATTAAACTATATTCCTCCTTTGATTTATCCTTCCCTGGTCGAAGTATTAGAACACTATTTTTTTTCTCAAAAAGAATTGGTTAAGTTTTTTTCTCAATTATGAATATGATTTCTGGAAGGTTAATATTGTTTTGTAAAGTTTAATAGACTTATATTCTTCTTTTCATATGTAAAATGTGGTAGAAACAAGGGGGATTAAACGATCTACCCCACCTTGCAAATGCTATTAACTAGAAGGGACAATTGCCATATTCAGCTACAATCTTATAAACTAAGGGGCCAAATTCTTCCTTTTCTGAAACATTATATAAATAAAACAGGTAAAGTATATAAGCCATCTATATATATAGAAACATTATATATGTATATATGTATGTATATACTATATATGTATGTGTGCGTAGGTACACACACACACACACACACACACACACACACACACATACCCTACACAGCTAACCTTCCAATAGAGGAAGAAGAATATGGTTTTATAGGTAACTGAAAATGATGAATTTGATGATGCTATGGATTATTCAGATTGCCAAAGTCTGTATTCCAAGTTTTTATGTGATAGTAGTCTTTTCATTAAGAAGCACTGGGTTCAAGTCCTCCCTCTGAAACATAGGAGATGTGTGAATATGGAGGAAAATACCAGATTCAGTACCTCAGGCAGCTCTTTAAAACTATAATCTATATATGAGATTGTGAATGTAAAATCTTTGCAAACTTTAAAACTATTAGAGTGAACTGTTATGACTTCATTACTTGTTTCCCATAGCAATGAAATCATAAGCTCAAAAAAATTCTAAAGTATGGTGTATTGTAAATGCTACCATTCTCACTAGTGAGAATGAAAAATAACCAAAGGTATGTGTTTGCTTAAACTTATTATTCAGAAAGGATGAGCTGTGTGAAATATTAATGGAGGGAAAATCACAAACTACATTAAGATCACTAAAACAGATTTTATTGCATTTTCCATATTCCCACAGTTGCACTTTGATCAAATCATCATATTTGTGTTAGACTTACTTTTTTTGCTTCATACAGCATATGGTACTGAGTTAAAATATTTAGATAACTGACTAGAATTCCATTTCTGAAGACTCACACAGTATTCCACAAACCTTAAGCATATATAATGAACATTTCTAAACACTGAAAAATCTGCCTTTTCTCTGAAATTCACGTTATGTGCTTACATTTTATAAGAAATATATACATACACACATATACATACAAATATTATTTATATATAATAAATATATATATTTATATTCATATATAATATATACATATATTCCTTTATTCTCACTGTCTCTTTCCCTTTGTGGGCATCATTTAATTAAACTGTTCAAAAGTATGCAGAATTGAGGTAATATTAATATAGTTTTACCAACAAATAAGTAGAGACATAAGTAAGTCAAATGCTTTGTCAAAGGTTATCACAGAAGTTAGGCTACATGTCATGAGTAGGCCATCTCTACTACTCATCAAATCATATTTTGAGCTGGAAGAGAGAAGATGAGAGAAGTAAGGCATAGAGAGATTAAATGACTTGCCTGTTGTCATACAACTGACAAATATCTGAGGTGGGTTTGAGCTAGTATTGTCTTCTTAGCAAAAACTCAGTTACAAAGATACTAGCAGTATTGACTGAATTTCATCTGATAGATGTGTACTAATAATTGAAAGTAAGGATTTTTACAAATCTAGATATAAGCCATCAAATTTGAGGAGGAAAAAATACTCCTGAAAGTAGAGTTCAGGTTATCAGATTAAAGCAAGCAGAGATAAGGAACACGGTGGGTCGAGATGAGAAAGATCAACAGTTGAATTTTGGAAGCTAAATCTTAAGATTCTGGACTTTCAAGGGATCTTTGGTTTAGAATTCTGTATTCATTTGGTGGTTGTTGTTGTTGTTGTTTAGTCTTTTTCAGTCATGTTCAACTCTTTGCAACCTCTTTTGAGGTTTCCTTGGCAAAGATACTGGAGTAGCTTTCCATGTCCTTCTCCAGTTAATTTTACACATGAAGAAACTGAGTCAAACAGACTTCTGTGACTTGCCCAGGTCACACAGCTAGTAGGTTTCTAAGGCCAAATTTGAACTCAGGTCTTCCTGACTCCAAGTATGGTGCTTTAATCATTGTGCCATCTATGTGCTCTCTGAATTCCTTACTCTTGCCTAAATTGTACTACTTTCTTTCAGTTTCAGCCCTGATCCCATAAACTTGCTTCTTTCCTTCTTGTCCTTTATACACTAAAGAAATTCTTTCTTTTTCCTGGGATTGTCATTCAAATTTCAAAATGTGTATTTGTATTCTGATAGATTTTCGTTGTAAGAAAAAAGTGAGAACAAGATTCCTTTTTTGAAAATATGCTAATTTACATCTTTCACATTATATTTTAATAGAAGACATTGACCACAATTGTGATTTACTAGGAATTTTGAGTTAGATCAATTGTACCATATACATCTTCAAGTGAGTCAGTTTCATTCAACATCTAATTACTAAATGTCAATCATATACAAAACACTGTGTGGGGTACTGGAGAAGAAACAAAATTAGATAAGATATGGTTCTTGAGGGGCAGAGCCAAGATGGTGGCCGGAAAGCAGGGACTAGTGTGAGCTCCCTGCGGAGTCTCTCCAAAAACCTATAAAAAATGGCTCTGAACTAATTCTAGAATGGCAGAACCCACAAAACAGCAGAGGGAAGCAGGGCTGCATCCCAGGACAGCCTGGATGGTCTCTGGGTGAGGTCTATCCCACACGGAGCTGGGAGCTGGGAGTTGGGAGCTGGGAGCTGGGAGCTGGGAGCAGAGCAGAGCCCAGTGTGCGCCACGCTGACCAATCAGACCAGGAGAGGGCAGAATGTGCCCTACCACCCTGAATCAGTGAGCTACAGCAGTCACCAGACTTCTCAACCTACAAACACCAAACACAGCAGAGAAGGTTAGTGGGAAAAGCTGCGGGAGTGGAAGGAGTTCATAGTTCAGCTACCAGCCCCGGGGGCAGTGGAGGTGGGGTAGCTACAGCTGCAGTTGCTTCTGGCCCCAGGCCCACCTGGTGGGAGGGATTAAGTGGCGGATCAGAGCAGGAGTGCACAGCCTGCTGAAGATTTAAGCCCAGTCCGGGTTGGGAGTTCTTGGGGAAGGAACAGTGCTGGTGTGGCAGAGCTGGCACATCCCCCCCAAACCTGGAACATAGAATTCGTTACTCTAAAAGCAGTTATACCCCACTGAAAAACTCAAGGGTCAAGTTAGTTGGATGGGAATATGGCCAGGCAGCGAAAACACACCCAGATTCAGTCTCAGACTTTGGATTCCTTCTTTGGTGACAAAGAAGACCAAAACATACAGACAGAAGAAGTTAACAAAGTCAAAGAGCCTACAACAGAAACCACCAAGAAAAACATGAACTGGTCCCAGGCCATTGAAGAGCTCAAAAAGGATTTGGAAAAGCAAGTTAGAGAAGTAGAGGAAAAATTGGGAAGAGAAGTGAGAAGGATGCAAGAAAATGATGAAAAGCAAGTCAATGACTTGCTAAAGGAAACCCAAAAAAATACTGAAAAATACACTGAAGAAAACAATACCTTAAAAAATAGACTAACTCAAATGGCAAAAGAGCTCCAAAAAGCCAAGGAGAAGAAGAATGCCTTGAAAGGCAGAATTAGCCAAATGGAAAAGGAGGTCCAAAAGACCACTGAAGAAAATATTACTTTAAAAATTAGATTGGAGCAAGTGGAAGCTAGTGACTTTATGAGAAATCAAGATATTATGAAACAGAACCAAAGGAATGAAAAAATGGAAGACAATGTGAAATATCTCATTGGAAAAACCACTGACCTGGAAAATAGATCCAGGAGAGAGAATTTAAAAACGATTGGACTACCTGAAAGCCATGATCAAAAAAAGAGCCTAGATATCATCTTTCAAGTAATTATCAAGGAGAACTGCCCTGATATTCTAGAGCCACAGGGCAAAATAGAAATTGAAAGAATTCATCGATTGCCTCCTCAAATAGATCCCAAAAAGAAATCTCCTAGGAATATTGTGGCCAAATTCCAGAGCTCCCAGATCAAGGAGAAAATGCTGCAAGCAGCCAGAAAGAAACAATTTGAGTATTGTGGAAACCCTATCAGAATAATCCAAGATCTGGCAGCTTCTACATTAAGAGATCGAAGGGCTTGGAATACGATATTCCGGAGGTCAATGGAGCTAGGATTAAAACCTAGAATCATCTACCCAGCAAAACTGAGTATCATACTCCAAGGCAAAATATGGATTTTCAATAAAATAGAGGACTTTCAAGCTTTCTCAGTGAAAAGACCAGAGCTGAATAGAAAATTTGACTTTCAAACACAAGAATCAAGAGAACCATGAAAAGGTAATCAAGAAAAAGAACAAGAAAAAGAAGTTGCAAGGGACTTAATAAAGTTGAACTGTTTTGTTGACATTCCTACATGGAAAGATGATGTGTATGATTCATGAGACCTCAGTATCAGGGTAGCTGAAGGGAATATGCATATATATATATATATATATATATATATATATATATATATATATATATATATACACACACATATATATGTTTATGTATATATATAAGTGAATGTGTATGTATGTATATCTCTATGTGTATATACATATATATATATGGAGAGAGAGAGAGAGGGAGAGAGCACGGACACAGGGTGAGTTGAAGATGAAGGGAAGATATCTAAAAGAAATAAAATGAAATTAAGGGATGAGAGAGCATCATACTGAGAGAGGGAGATAGGGGGAGATAGAATGGGGTGCATTATCTCGCATAAAGGGGGCAAGAGGAAGCAATTCTGTGGGAGGTGGGGAGAGGGCAGGTGAGGGTGAATGAGTGAATCTTGCTCTCATCAGATTTGGCCTGAGGAGGGAAAACCATACATACCCAATTGGGTATCTTACCCCACAGGAAAGAAGAGGGAAGAAGATAAAAAGGGGCGGGGGTTGATGAAGGGGAGGGCAGATGGGGGTGGAGGTAATCAAAAACAAACACTTTCAAAAGGGGACAGGATCAAGGGAGAAAATTCAATAAAGGGGGATGGGTTGGGAAGGAGCAAAATATAGTTAGTCTTTCACAACATGAGTATTGTGGAAGCGTTATACATAATGATACACATGTGGCATATGTTGAATTGCTTGACTTCTTAGGGAGGGTGGGTGGAAAGGGAAGAGGGGAGAGAATTTGGAACTCAAAGTTTTAAAAACAGATGTTCAAAAACAAAAAAAAAGTTTTTGCATGCAACTAGAAAATAAGATACACAGGCAAAGGGGCATAGAAATGTATCTTGCCCTACAAGAAAGGAAGGGAAAAGGGGATGGCAGGGGAGTGGGGTGACAGAGGGGAGGGCTGACTGGGGAACAGGGCAACCTGAATACATGCCATCTTGGAGTGGGGGGGAGGGTAGAAATGGGGAGAAAATTTGTAATTCAAACTCTTGTGAAGATCAATGCTGAAAACTAAATATGTTAAATAAATAAATTTAATTAAAAAAAAACATATGGTTCTTGTGTTCATGGAGCATGATGTCTGATCAAGAAGAATAGCAATGGCCCAGGATGCAGTGGATGACCTCGGCATCTTTGATGTCTGACCAAGCTCAAAGTATTCTACAATGCCAGCTTTATCCAGGAGGAGGAAGGAGGAGGAGGAGAGAGAGAAGAGAAGAGAAGAGAAGGGAAGGGAAGGGAAGGGAAGGGAAGGGAAGAGGAAGAGGAAGAGGAAGAGGAAGAGGAAGAGGAAGAGGAAGAAAGGGAAAAGTCAAAAATGAAATCCCAAACCCTGGGAAAACTGAACTGTCATAAAAAAAGGAGGAAGAAAGAGTAATACAAGAGTATAGTGTCTTGGAGGAAGAAAGGGCAATATAAGATTGTAGTGTCTTGGAAAGCAAGGGATGAATGAAGGAAGTGGCAGTCAAATCTGTCAAATACTGTAGAGATTAAGGAAGAAGTGGAAAGCCTAAGGGATTTAATGATTTGGTTAGCTTTGAGAGATAACAGTTCATGAAAGTGTAAGGGGATTATGCAATTATAGAACCTAAGCTGAAGGGACCTCAGAGGCCATCAAGTGCAACTTTCTCATTTTGCAGATGAGGAAACCAGGGCCCAAGGAGATTAAATGATTTGCTTGGTAGTGGATTTGGAGATTAATTTCAAACCCAGATCCTCTGACTCCAAAACCCAAGCTATTCATTGAGAAGGGAATATATTATTATGGAATTGTTTGTTTGATTGTTTTCTCCAAAAATGTCAATGATAAAAAGGAAGAGACAAATAAGGTAACTTGATTGACCCTGACAGCATAGAAAAGTGAGAGAAATTGTCTTCTTTTGTTAAAGAAAACTGAATATGTTTTCAGTAATATAAACAGGAACTACTTTGAGGAAATTAGTTATTTTATTAGAAAACATTGGGCCAATGTGCAATCGTAACAATCTTTCTGCAGACTTTTTGAAGTTGTTAGAAAATTACAAGGAATCGATTAACTAATGGTAACAGGGAAGGAAATCCACAGTTATTAAGGACCTACTATGTGCAGGCACTGTGCTAAGTACTTTGGAATTATTTACTCCTTTGATCTTTATGACATCCTTTGAGGTGGGCACTATTATTACCATTTTACCATCGAGGAAACTGACACAGACAGAAGTTAAAAGTGACTTTCCTGGGTTCACATAGCTAATACTTTTCTGAAGCAGGATTTGAACTCAGATTTTCTTGACTCTGGGCCCAGAACACTATCCACCCTACCACATATCTGCTGTATAGCCCGACTGTAATATTTGTCATCCCACAAGTCATGCTTAAAGTGGCATATTAGCTTCTAACTGAACAAGTTGTTCTCCAGAAATTTTGCATTTGTGAATTATGGCAGCTGCCATTAGAAGGTATTTTTCTTTCACTGTGAAGAATACTTTCCAGTAGTGTACAGTGAATTACTGATGAATATCCAATTTATGATTTTATATGCAATACTTCCTCTTCAGTGGGAAACAAACATAATTTATTATAATCTATGTTATAAGAAACAAGGAACTTCTAAATACAAAAAATTGCTTTAATAAAAAATAAACACATGAAAAGTATGTAGTTCTTTCTATCACTCTGTTTGGCATTATCCTGTTGACTTTGCTTCTGGAATTCTTTCATGATTAAGCTATAAAATGACCCAGAGCATTCCCTCAATGTCTAATATCTCCAGAATTATGTACTTTTCAACCTACCTCTGCTTAAAATGATCCTTTCAGCCTTTTTAACTGTTCTTGAGTTAAATGAGCTTAATTAATGGGCCATGCATTACAAGAACAATGTATGCAACTTTTTTCTTTGCTATCATTCCAGAGAAAATTGACCTTCTCCAAATCTTCTAGCCAATTTTTCCTATATGAGAAATAGAAAACAGTAGCTTTCAGTTTGTCTACACCTGAGGAGATGAGAGGGCAAAAACAAGTAAATAATCATCTTCCTGACTGAAAAGAATAAAACAAAATAACCTCATGGCACTTCGATCCGGGATTTAAAGAATAGACATATAGTCCATGATCATAGGGAAATTATCTAGTTATAACTTATTGATATTTAACAAAGAATATAGTGAGGATGTGTGTCAGTCTAGGACACTGCCACCTAGTTTGTCTTAATGATGGGACATGCCAAGCATAAAAATAGTCTGAATTAAGAGATTGTTCTTTTACTTCCCAGCGTTTCAAATGGATTATTAATAGCTACTAAACATAGGGCTTAAAGTGTTGTGTATATAAGTGTGAAGAAAGGGAGATACTACTTTTTACACGTGTGCTCCTCTAGGGGAGGAAAATTCCTTTTAACCAACTAATATACCAATCATGAGTAAGCCAAATTAGGATGCATACAAAAATTGGCACACTTTCATGCACAGCAATAACAGTCATATATTCATCAATTGCTGTCCATCAATTCCCACCAATCCTCCCTCATGTCATAGGCAGAGCGAACTAGACTATCATTGGCCAGACTCCATCCAGCATTACTTCTATGATGGAGTTTGACCCTCATTTAAGAGAAAATCTGCTGCACTTCTCTAAATTTTGCCTCAACTCCTCCCTCCACAGTCCCATCAAACTTCTAAGATTTATGATTTCAACAAATGAGTGTTCAGTTAGTAATTAGTTAAGTTGATTAAATTCATTGTGATTAATAAAGACATTTCTATTTAGCCCAGCATGTTACATATTACTGAAGTATAGCACTGAGTATTAAAAAAAACTGATCCATCATGAATAACAGTATTATGTAGGAAAAAAGGGAAATGGGTTTACTGTGTCATGTTGAAATGATAGAAAAATGGACTCAGTTTCAATCAGACAGGTAGATAGCTTTAATAACTTATAGGAAGGAGATGAAGGTTATTAAGAGACCTCTGATAAAGGTTCTGGGAAGTAGAACTCATACCACAAATGGGTTCTGATGACAAAAAGAGAGGATAAGGATTAAGAAGTTGAGGAGCAGGGCTGGAGGAGGTTACTTTCTTCCTCTCTCACTACTTCTTCCTTCCTATTTTTTTTTTATTTTTGCTGCTTATGCTGAAATATATGGAGCTGAGTAAGCAATATCTTATAGTAGAAATCAGAATAAGAGTTGGACTGTTCTAGAAGTTTTGGATACTCCTTACCCAGTTCCCTATAGCAGTAAGTGGTAGATACAAGGGAGGAGCAGAAAGAGAAGGAACATTATTTTCTCTTGTTTCTTCACTTTGATTTCTCCTTATGGTTCACCATTCCTGAGAGGTTATAGAGAAATAGAGATAGGATATTAGTTTTTCTGTGTATTTATTCTGGAGGGATGATGAAGAGCTGTGTGGCAAGAAGGGTTTCCTATCCTACACCATCCCCTCAGAAGCCTATTCTTGCTATATATAACCCAAATCTAAAAAAAAAACACTAGATCTGCAGCTATGATGGGAAATAAAAGGGAGAGAATAGGAAAAGAGAATTTCTAAACTCTCACTTTTCATATAAAAGGTATGTTTAAAAATCCTTTAATAAGCCATTGGCTAATTACATTGATTAAAATACTTTCTCACTTGGATTCCTTCAGAAGTTCATCTTTAAAGGGTCATGTTTTAGCACCATATTTTAAAATCTAAAATAGCATAGATAGTAATTTTAAAATATGCATACTGTAGTTTTCCTACCAACTCCAGAGGCAATATAATATTCACCAGGCTGAGATTCATTGAAATTCAATGAAACACTCAGTTATGAAGAACCTAATAATTGCAAGGAACTGTACTAGGCACTATATGAAGGTAAAAATTTGCATGCTTTCAAGGAATTGGCAATGTCTTAGGTGCTATATATCATATGTCTAAACACATACGTTGAATATAATGTAGAATGTTATGATGCAAGGAAGAAATTGAAACATTGCTCTAGGAGAATTGTGGAAGAGAAGCCATGCATGATACATGGAATGAGCACTGATTCTGAAGTCAGAGAACCTAAATTCAAAAGAGATTTCTGACACTTACCGTAGGTGTGATCTTATGCAAATCACCTCTCTGAACCTGTCTCTCCATTTGAAAAATGACGGGGCTAAATTATATTGGCTCTGATATTTCTTCTAACTGTAAGTGGGTATGTCTGTAGGGATATGCATATGTGTGTTTGTGTGTGTGTGTGCCTCTGCGTATATCCTATCCCTCAAAAACTGTAGGCCTTACGTTCTTAATTTGTAAAATGGAAAGTGGAAGGAGGGAATCAGAGTAGATGATACTCATGCATATTTTTAAAACTCTATGTTAATATTGGTATTTGAGTCTGGACCTAATTAGCAACTGAGCGTTTACTTATTTAATGCTTGAATGTCAAATCTCTCAATATCTGGATGTCTGAGTATTGTGAAATATGAATTTCTTTTTTCTTTGTATATGTCTAAATAAATATATGTGTATGAATATATATACACATATGTATATGTATGTATTCACCATTTTGAATTTGGTTTATAAATCATTTGGTATGTTCTCCATGTGCAAGACAAAAGAATATTTAAGGAAGGTATCATTTTTCTCTGTTACTATCTTTCTCCCTTTTGGGGGTAGGAGTGGGGAGAGAGTAGACCCTGTTGACAAAATGATTTTCCATGAGAGATAACTTCCAAAGCAATCAAACTTAAACTGTAATAAAGGCTCTTTTAATTCATCTGGACATTAGCTACAGGTGATAGACAGACTTGACTTAGTACTCAAGAATAAATCAATGGTCATAGGTAAGGTAAAGACACTCCTAGTATTCTACTGTTGCTGTAGTGGACTCATGAGTGTTGACTCACTTTTCTCCCAGGACTATTTATTTCAGAAGCCTAGGAGTAGAAAAAGTTAGAATGTATGAACATAATATCCTAAAGTCCTTGTGGAACTCTGTTGATGTCACTAGGTCCATGGGCTTTAAGATGAAAAATAAAAAGAAAATATGAAGGGGTACAGAACTATGGGAGAATTCAAGAGGGTCTATCTTCTTATTTTTATTTGTTTGTTTTTGTTTCACAACCTTTGGATTCAAAAGCTTCTTATTCCACTAATAATAGATACTAATAGTAATGAATAGATGATAACATCTCAGACCCTGACATACAGAAAAGTTAAGCCATCCTCTCCTATCAGTCTAATAAGAGAGCTTTATCCAGCTAACACCCACATGATCCATAGCTCTGTCTTGGGCCTTCTATACTATTTCACTTGGCAATCTCATGAACTCCAACAGATACTATTCTTATTTCTATTCTTATATGACTTTCATATCTATTTATCTTTCCCTAACTTCTCTCCTGACCTCTAGTGCTAAATCTTCAACCGCCTATTGGTAAATGAATATCCTACAGACCTCTTAAATTGAACACATCCAAAGTTGAATTTTATATTTCTTCTAAAGCCCTCTAAAAACCTTTTGTTCTTCCAGAATTCCTTAATACTATCAAGGGTACCACTGTCTTCTCAATCTTGTAGACTCATAGCCTGGGCATCATCCTTGACTCCTTTCTCTGTCTCACATACCTAATTAGTTGCTAAGTACAGTCAATGTTATCTTCATAACCAGTCTCATATGAATCCCCTTCTGTCCTCTTACACTGCAACCATTCTGGTAAAATTTCTAATCACCTCAAATCTAGATTATTGCAATATCCTGCTGCATAGTTTCTTTGCCTCAAGTCTTTCCCACTCCAGTCCAACATTCAGTCAGTTGTCAAAGTGATCTTCCAAAAATTCCGGTTTAACTGAAGTGCAGGTTTGACCCCAATACACCATTTAATAAACTCTAGTGGTTCTTTATGGTCTCTGGAATGAAATACAAAACCTCTGACTTTCAAACCCTTCATAATCTTGTCCTTTTCTACCTCTTCAGTCTTATACCTCTTCTCACATAGTCAACAATACAGTGATACTGGGATTCTTGTTGTTCCTTGCACAAGATAACACATACACTCACTTCATTTATCTTCACGGCTATTCCCTTTGCCCAGAATTCTCTCCCCTTTCTTCTCTTCTTCTTGCCTTCCCTGGATTCTGTCAAGGCCCAGATAAAAATCATACTTTCTAGAAAAAATACCTTTCAAATATCCCTTAGTTCTAGTGCCTTCCATCTGTTGGTTATCTGCATTTATGTGGTATATATCTTACTTGTGCATAGTTATTTTGCATGTTGTCTTTCCCATTAGATGGTGACCTTGATGAGAGAAAGGAATGTCTTTCAGCCTTTTTTTGTATGCCTAGTATATTACACAGTTCCTGTCACTTAATAGACACTTAATAAAGTCTTATTGACTAGCTGATTGACTCCTAGTGTGGTAACTCTTCTACAGAGGAGGTCACAATAAATCTTTAACTCGTAGTCTTCTCATTGTCTGTGATGCTGAGAGGCTTATGCATGATAACCCAATGAGTCTATATCAAAGACAGAACTTCAACATAGATCTTTTGGTTCAAAGGTCTAAAGTCTCTCCACTACCAGATGTGGCTTTAGATGTGTATAACACTTATCTATCAATCCATCCATCCATCCATCCATCCATCCATCCATCATCCATCCATCCATCCACCCATCCATCTATCTATCTATCTATCTATCTATCTATCTATCTATTTCATCTAGCTACTGTAGTGCCTACAGAAGTTATCAGGTCATATCACTAACATCATTAGAAATTTATCTCTCTGTCACTCTATCATCTATCTGTCTATCGTATGTTTTGCTCATCAATGCATATTTCCTCTTGAATATTTAAGCAGGTGACTTATTCAGGTGATCTCTGAAAGTTATAGGTAGATAACAATATTCCATGTACATATCTGTATCTTCCACTGTGAATAACATTCTCTTATTCCAATTTGACATACTCTAAAAATTATATCTTATTTTTTACTTTTATTGGGTATAATTTTATGATAATTGCATGCAAGTTTGGTTTTTTTTACATATTTACTCACAAAAAGTAATTTTGCTAGCTGCATTTATCTTTAACCACAAATGAGTCTTTCATCTTCTCAGTAAATACTCTTTCACTATTTCATGTAGTTATATGCATGCAGTTTCTCCCTTATTCTAAATTAAATATTTTTTGAGATACTTCATCTAAAGTGTTTTCATTTTTCCCCTCATTCCAGCTGGTAAAATAAACAATCAATGCAACCATATGCAGGGGATCTTGTACTCTAGCACTATCATTCTTGTTGGAGGAAAAGTAACCTGCTTGAGGAGGGGAAAAAGAAAAAAATAGGAAAAAGATTAATTCAAAATGAAATATAATGACATACAAGCAAATTATACCTATAGCCTACACAATGACACTGAACATATAAAGGGGGATTACCAGTAACTCCTAGCTATGCCAGTTCAATTCACAAAGGCCTATTTAGTCTGTCAAAGAAACAAGAAAAAAAGGAAGAAATTAAGAAAAAAGAAAGGAAGGAAGGAAGGAGGGAGGGAGGGGAAAAGAAGACAAAAGAGAGAAAAGTATCTATGGACTGACTGGAGAAAGCTCACCCAATAGCCACACAGGCAACATACACATTCCATCTCCACTTGGAATGAGTCAAGGACAATGTGATTTTTCCTTAACCCTAACAAAGAAAAATCCTGAAATTTTATGGAATTTAAAGAAAACAAATAATCTGTGTGCTAGAAATATATTATTAATAACAATTTAGATTACTGTCAAAAGTGAGATGACCTAAGACTTACTTTATTCTCCTGTAATTTATGCTTTCATAATTGAGGGTCTCACCATGTATTAAAAGTCCAAGAATAAATGATCTTGTTCATTCAATGGCAGAGAAATGGGGCCTAAAAGTAGAATCAAAAATAGTTCACATCGCTAAGCAGAGGCTCTCACACAGGAAGTATATTAAGTTTTGTGTTGCTGTGACTAACTATGCATGTAACAGCAGGGAACAATTTATCAGCCTATTTTCATCTTCTAATGCTTAAAATATCTCTCAAAATAATAAAAAGGAGGTCTATGTGGTAAGTAAAGGTGGTTTAGGTCTCCATGTTTTCACTGTTTATAAAACTGAGCCAAAATGCATGTTTCTTTTAAAAGAGATTTTCTAAAAATTAGAATTAAAACATATACACATACACATATACAGGTATGCACACACACACACACACACACACACACACATATATATATATATGTATGCACACACATATATACATTGTATACATGTATGTGTATATAAACATATAAAGTTCCTCCAATTTTTTGATATGCTTGTATATTGTATATATGTATATGTATATTTTCTATGTGTGTATGTATCTACATATGTGTGTGCATACATTGACACTTTTTTCAGATTTTTGGATATATATAAGTATGGGTGTGTGTATCTAAAATTTGTTCCTTGACAGACAAGTAGTAAAAGCATGTCAACAGAGTTCTCGGAAGATAAATTGCACACTATTAATGACCATATGAAAGATCATTCCAAATCACTCACAATAAATGCAATGCAAATAAAAGTAACTCTGAGGTTTCACTTTACAATCAGCCAATTGGCAAAGATGATGAAAGATGGGAATAGTCAATGTTGAATTACTTGTTGAAAGAAAAGCACACTAATGCATTATTTATGAAATTATGATTTGGGTAAACCATTTTGAAAAATAACTTGGAACCTTGTGAAGAAAGTGACTAAGTAAGTATAAACTTTAACTTGGACTCCTACCGCAAGAACATTTTGAACTTTTTAAAAAGTCTCATTTATCATGATAATTATTGTAACAGCACTTTTGTAGTTGCAAAGAACTAGAAACAAATTGGGGAATGACTAAGCAACTTCTTATTCTTAAATATCATGGAATATTATTGTGCTGTAAGAAACAATGACTATGATGAATGAATTAATGAATGATCATAGACAGATTTAAAATATTTATTTCTTACTCTGTGCAAAGTACTGCATTAAGCACAAGATTATCTCTGCTCTCAAGGAGCTCACATTCTAGTGAGGGAAATAATACAGAATGCAGGTTTCAGCTTCATGTCAGATGAAATGGCCCAATGGTCCTTACTGTACAGTTGCAAGGGCAATGATAAGACATCTTTTTCCCCCCGTAATTTTCACCGATACCTGTGTATTGTATAATATTGAGTGATTTGTAGATGCCAAGGATTTTGGTGGTATTTTCTATGTCTTCAGGAGTTGTGACTGCTGAGCAAGTAAGTGCTGCAGCATCTGCCAAAGTTCTCATCCTAACTCCACTGACCTCTTTAAAATAATATTTAAAAGGCTAACCCTCAGTGAGTGGTGGTAGTGGTAGTTGAGGAGCATATTGAAGATAAATGTGTAAAAATAAAAGATATAAATAAAATTTTAAATAGAACATTTTCTTATGACAAAAAAGAAAGGGAATTTATACGTTGAAACCAAACATTCACTAATTCTTGATTTCCCCTTTTTAATCTACTAATTAGATTCTTTTTACTCATGAAATGTTTCCCAATGGATTATTATCTGTACCAACTTGTATCAACTTTGTCTGAATTTGTCATTTAATTGATTTAACTTAATTGATATCTTGATATTTGATAAATTTATTGATAACCGATACTAACTTATTTGACATTATACACTAAAATTCATGCTCTAAAAATACATAGATTACCAAGAAGCAAGTAGTACAGTGCCCTCTATTTTTTGCATTTCCCCACTACTCCTTTATTCAGTCAGCAAACACTGATTATATTCAAATACATTCTTGTTGAGAGATTTTTACTTATTACAAACCCACGTTGAAACTTCGGGCAATACTTTCTCCATACTATCCTGGCAAATCAATTTTCACATATAATCATCTGGTGAAAGGAATGGAGTAACTAGAAGGTGGAAATTTAAGATCTATGGCAGCTAACAGAGACTATCCATAGAAACCCAAAATCAAAGTTTTGCTTTGGTTCAGAAATGTCTCAATTGATTAAATTAATTTAATAGAGTCCATTCTGCCTGACTATTTCATATTGGCCCTTTTCAAATGGATATCTCATACTCATTGGATCACAATAGAACTTATCTTTGTTTTTAAATTTTAATTTTCTTTATTCAAAAATTATATTCTTTTCATTTACATTTTTTTGCCTCTGTGCTTGGGTCTTCACAACAATTTTTTTTGGCTCCTCAATCAGAAAAGCATGCTTATTCTTGTCATGAACATAATTTAGTTCATATTGGCCACCATAAGCCCTGCAGATGTGTTTGCTTTTTTTTTTTTTTGTCTTTGACCACATAAGAACTTTGGTCTCACAACACAAACACCTCAAAGTCTTCCTGGGCACAAACCACAGGCCAATTGTGGTGCTTTTCCAACTTTCTTGAACAAAAGTAAACAATTCTATTACCTTGGGATTATGATACCTGAGTTCTGTTGGAAGTTGTAAGGTAGGACAACCTGTCAAATGCAGAAATATTTTAATTTATTTCAGCTCTGTCTTAGAAGAGGGAAAAAGAGTACTTATTATCTTTATACCAATTCTCATTTTTTATTTAAAGTAAAAGATGTATAACAAACAATATGGTAATAACAATGAAAATCAAACAATGATTTATTAGAAAAATCTCTATCTTGAGTATTCAGGAACAAAACACTTGAATTTGAATGCTGGTTAAACAACTTAATACTTGGGTAACCTGGCAAGTAGCTTAAACTTTCTGAGCCTCAATTTCTTCAATTTAAAAAAAAAGTGTATGATATGATGTTGTATAGCTCAAGGTTTGAATGTTCCATGATACCTTAAGTATATACACACACACATATATATATATATATTCTCATAGATATATGTGTATATATAGACGCATATACATAATTTTGTAGCTACTATTTTGAGCAGTGCAAAAACATATAAGGAATGTAGAAATCATATGTTTCATGTTAGGGTTTGCTATTTGGGAATCAAAATTTTAAAATTTTGTGAATACATATTTAACTAAAGATATTTCTTGTTAAGTGATTTAAAAAATTATGGAGGTGAACTTTCCAATTTTAATTTTAAATTTCTTTTCTTCTTGATGGTAATTATTGTCTTTGTACTTTATTAATTAGTTATATTTTCATATTAGGCTACCATTATTTTGATTAACTTACTATGTCACAATGGATTCCAAATTAATTGTGCCCGTAGTTACCAGCAGGTTGCTATAGATTATCAACATATTATGCCTATTGCCTATAGTGATATTCCTCTTGTGTTAATCACTGCTGCTTGAAGTTACTAGGATTATTGTGAAATTGATTCTCTGTGCCTTAATTGCATGTGTATTGTATGATGCATTGAGTTTTCATTGCTTACTTTCCAAAACTTAGATGTATACTGTTCTTCTCTACATACCACTAATTATCATTACTACAAGGTTTCACTTATTTTCTCATTATTGCTTTGCTAAATAAAATCCTAACTAAAACCTCTTTTTTTTTAATTGTAGGGCAAATTTTAGAAATGTAATGCATGGGAAGACACATAGAAACCCACCAGAAGACTTTTAATTCCAGGAATCACCCCCAAATATAAAAATAAGAACATTCTAAGAACATTGAGAGGTACAATAAATGATTAAATATATAAATAAATAAGACATTTATTGAGCCCTTAATATGTGCAAAACACTGAACTAAGCGTTAGGGTTACAAACAGAAAAGTAAGGCAGTCCACACCCTCAAGCAGCTCACCCTCTAATCTAAGAAACAACATATATAAAAGATTTGAAAGGATGCAATGCTATCAACAACAGGCATGAATAACCACATAAGATAAAGTCCATTTTCCCTAAGCTGACAAAAAGAACCAAACATTTACAAACCTTAAACAAAGAAAAGTTATGAAGAATCTCTGGGTAATGATTAACTTTGCCTCCTTCCAAAGAAGAAGAATTTTTTATAGGTTTTTACTATAATAGATAGAACTGGTTCACCTACATAGAGACTGAAATTTCTGATTGGCACAAACTTAAAACTTGAAAAAGGCACAGGATCCACTGAAAATAGGGGGTCTACATACATTTGTGCATCATTATTCAAAGCTTAGAAATGTGTCAGTAACAAGCTCATTCCCCTCCACAAGAGGACCATTTTGAATATTGGTTAAGTCATGTAATGAAAGACTCCAGACTTGGGCAGAGGTGAGGGAATAGGGAGAAAGATGCTACAAAAAAGGTATGATTCAGGAAGTCATTAAAAGGCTAAATTTTGGACTTTTACACAATGTGAAGTCTGAAAATACTGAAGTAACATATCAAGAATTCTTGCAACACTAGAGATTGAAATTGACAGAGCAGAAATAGGCAATTGTATGCTAAATGCTGCATCCTGGTAAGTGAATAGCTATCCAGGCTTGTTTCTATAGCCCAGAGATAAAAAGTTTGGTGAGCTTTGCAGTTTTCTGGTTTAAAGAGAACTGTTAATAATATCAAGTGCTAAAATTCGAAAGTACTAAAACTAAATGCCCTTTAAGGATGAAATTTAGTTGAGAGAGCTGCTTAAAGGCTATGTTTAAGTAGACAGGGGAATTTGCCCAAATGAAGAGTGGTGAGGATCAACCATCAAGTAATAAGCAAAGAAACAATTTGATGTGCTGTTGATATACCTAAACAGACCAGAACCATTGAAGCCATGAGTTACCTTAAGCACTTGAGTTTTGTTCCCTCATGTGTTTCCCTGCCAGGTTCCTATAGGTGTGTAGGTATGTGCCTGCTGTTTACTATAGGTATTATATTCATTGGTGGGACAGTGTGATGTGGGTTAATGTGAGCATTATGATGAATTTAATTTACATGTGTCTTTAATATCTTTGCCCTATTATTAAGTAGATTATGTTTAACATCTAAAAATGTAATATAATATTGTGATTGTCTGTTGGATAAATAGAAAATGAATTGGATGACTGGATGGGAGCTCAAGAGCTAGATTGCTTAATGGGTAAAATATTTTCTCTCAACAAAGTTATCCTTAGAACCTTTAAAGAGTTTGAATGTAACCCTGTGATAGTGGTCTATCTCTGGAAACTATGCTAATAAATCAGCCAATTAACACACTTATGATATGCCAGCCATTAAATGCTGATGTACAAAGAATGCCAAAACAAGCAAACAAATAAAATTATATACAAACAAGATATATACAGAATAAATTGTGGATTGTCTAAAACAACAATAATAACTAAGATTAAAGAAGACTAGGAAAGTCTTCTTGCCAATGGTGAGACTTAAGCTGAGATGGGTAATTAGGAAGGTAGTACTCTTATCAATAATGTGGAAGTTTTGGAGAAGAGAGTGTTTAAAAGGAACAATGAGTTCAATTTTGGATAGCTCTCTCTCTCTCTCTCTCTCACTGTGTATGTATGTGTATGTATATATATATATATATATATATATATATATATATATATATATATATATATATATACACACACATATATACATATGTACATACATGTGTATACATATGTGTATATATGTACACACATATACACACATATATATACATATATGTGTGTGTGTGTGTGTGTATATATATATATATATATACATTTATATAAACATCCATTTGGGTATACTCAAACATATTGGCTTTTTGAAAAGTTATTAGGACCTCTACAGGTGATTATTTGTTATTTCTTGTTCTATATTTAGATGTATACATATATATATATATATATATATATATATATATATATTCATATTATATATACTGGAAATAGCTGACAATTTACAATTTTAGAAAGATGAATTTGAAGTAACTTGGAGTTGAAGATGTGAAAAAGAATGTGCAATTTCATAGCTCATGAGAGTTAACTAAACAGTGCTAGCTAAAACATGAAATAAAACTAGTCTCAGAAAGAAGAGAGGGAAAGGAAGAAAGAACTTGACACATGCAGATATATGGAGATATAGATAAGGGAAGAATGATAGATAGAAGGACATGTAGTAGAAGCACACACACATACAGAGAGAGAGAGAGAGATGTTTCATACCACTTCAAAAAATTGAAGACCAAGCAGTTGCATAGACATTGAAGGTATATTCTAAAGCAAGAAATGTGAAAGGATTGTTTTCTGAAGATTTTGCTCGGGCTTGTAAGACTTAGCTTTATGCCATAGTTGGAATGTATTATTATTTTGTGGGGTATTTAAACTTTCCCACCTTAAATCACTCCTCTGGTCGTGACATACCCAAGGAGGTTTTCCTGAAGCATCACATTTTGCAAAACAGGCTGAGAATTTGTGATTTATAACATGATTTATTAGGCATATGTATTATCACCTTCACACAACTTGTGCGGCCCTGTTTGCTGGTAGAACATCCATCATTTGTCAATAGCATTATAGCTATGTGCATTCCTATATTTATTTGCCCGCAGTTCTGAAACATTACTATTTATCATTTTAAAAAATTAAATATAAAATATATTGGCGTACATCACTTGTCTTAAAAAAATCTCACTAGAATGCTGAGAATCAATAATCCTCCAAGCTGGGTAAAATAAACTAATAATGACTTCAGAACATATCTGCAGCTGCATCATATATATTTTTGTTAACATTTTTCCAAGTATTATTCAAATATTATGATCCAAAAATAGTGCTCTTTACGACCGATCCCTTCTTTTTTTTAACTTTTTGTTTGCTGAAAAGAAAATGAAATTAATGGAAAAAATAGCTGACAGTTCTTAGATTTTTGGAAATAATGCATTTAAAATTAATTTTAGAAGATCAACAGTACATGAAAAGTGTGTAATTTCATAGTTCATGATACTTAACTAAAAATGAAGGATAAACATGAAATAGAATTATAATCCAGGGGGTGGAGCCAAGATGGCGGCTGGTAAGCACGGACTAGAGTGAGCTCCGTACCCAAGTCCCTCCAAAAACCTATAAAAATGGCTCTGAACCAATTCTAGAACGGCAGAACCCACAGAACAGCAGAGGGAAGCAGGGCTCCAGCCCAGGACAGCCTGGATGGTCTCTGGGTGAGGTCTATTCCACACGGAGCTGGGAGCTGGGAACGGAGTGGAGCAGAGCCCAGCCTGAGCGGCTTGGACGATCCAGACCAGAAGCCGGGCGGAGGGGGCCCTAGCGCCCTGATTCAGTGAGCTGCGGCAGTTACCAGACCCCTCGACCCACAAACACCAAAGACTGCGGAGAAGGTTAGTGGGAAAAGCTGCGGGAGTGGAAGGAGTTCGCAGTTCGGCTTCCAGCCCCGGGGGCAGCGGAGGTGGGGCAGCTACAGCTGTTGCTGCTTCCGGCTCCAGGCCCACCTGGTGGGAGGAATTAAGTGGCGGATCAGAGCAGGAGTGCAACAGCCTGTGGAAGATCTAAGCCCAGTCTGGACTGGGGGTCCTTGGGGAAGGAGGAGTGCGGCTCTGACAGAGCTGGCACCTCCCCCCCAAACGTAGAACATAGAACTCGTTAGTCTACAAGCAGTCATACCCCACTGAAAAACTCAAGGGTCAAGTTAGTTGGTTGGGAATATGGCCAGGCAGCGAAAACGCGCCCAGATTCAGTCTCAGACTTTGGATTCTTTCTTTGGTGACAAAGAAGACCAAAACATACAGCCTAAAGAAGACAACAAAGTCATAGAGCCTACAACCAAAGTCTCCAAGAAAAACATGAACTGGCCCCAGGCCATAGAAGAACTCAAAAAGGATTTGGAAAAGCAAGTTAGAGAAGTAGAGGAAAAATTGGGAAGAGAAATGAGAAGGATGCGAGAAAACCATGAAAAACAAGTCAATGACTTGCTAAAGGAGACCCAAAAAAATACTGAAAAATACACTGAAGAAAACAATACCTTAAAAAACAGACTAACTCAAATGGCAAAAGAGCTCCAAAAAGCCAATGAGGAGAAGAATGCCTTGAAAGGCAGAATTAGCCAAATGGAAAAGGAGGTCCAAAAGACCACTGAAGAAAATATTACTTTAAAAATTAGATTGGAGCAAGTGGAAGCTAGTGACTTTATGAGAAATCAGGATATTATAAAACAGAACCAGAGGAATGAAAAAATGGAAGACAATGTGAAATATCTCCTTGGAAAAACCACTGACCTGGAAAATAGATCCAGGAGAGAGAATTTAAAAATTATTGGACTACCTGAAAGCCATGATCAAAAAAAGAGCCTAGATACCATCTTTCAGGAAATTATCAAGGAGAACTGCCCTGATATTCTAGAGCCACAGGGCAAAATAGAAATTGAAAGAATTCATCGAATGCCTCCTCAAATAGATCCCAAAAAGAAATCTTCTAGGAATATTGTTGCCAAATTCCAGAGCTCCCAGATCAAGGAGAAAATACTGCAAGCAGCCAGAAAGAAACAATTTGAGTATTGTGGAAACCCAATCAGAATAACCCAAGATCTGGCAGCTTCTACATTAAGAGATCGAAGGGCTTGGAATGCGATATTCCGGAGGTCAATGGAGCTAGGATTAAAACCTAGAATCACCTACCCAGCAAAACTGAGTATCATGTTCCAAGGCAAAATATGGATTTTCAATAAAATAGAGGACTTTCAAGCTTTCTCAGTGAAAAGACCAGAACTGAATAGAAAATTTGACTTTCAAACACAAGAATCAAGAGAAGCATGAAAAGGTAATCAAGAAACAGAAATTGCAAGGGACTTACTAAAGTTGAACTGTTTTGTTTACATTCCTACATGGAAAGATGATGAGTATGATTCATGAGACCTCAGTATTAGGGTAGTTGAAGGGAATATGCATGTGTGTGTGTGTGTATATATATATATATATATATATATATATATATATATATATATATATATATATATATGTTTATGTATATATATATATATGTTTATGTATATATATAAGTGAATGAGTATGTATGTATATATCTATGTGTATGTGTATGTATGTGTATGTGTATGTGTATATATATATATGTGTTTATGTATATATGGATATATATATGTAAAAGAGAGAGAGCAGACACAGGGTGAGTTGAAGATGAAGGGAAGATATCTAAAAGAAATAAAATGAAATTAAGGGATGAGAGAGTAACATACTGAGAGAGGGAGATAGGGAGAGATAGAATGGGGTGGATTATCTCGCATAAAGGTGGCAAGAGGAAGCAGTTCTATGGGAGGAGGGGAGAGGGCAGGTGAGGGGGGAATGAGTGAACCTTGCTCTCATCAGATTTGGCCTGAGGGGGAATACCATACATACTCAGTTGGGTGTCTTACCCCACAGGAAAGAAGAGGGAGGAAGATAAAAAAAAAAATGAAAGGCTGGGGGATGATGGAGGGGAGGGCAGATGGGGGTGGAGGTAATCAAAACAAACACTTTGGAAAGGGGACAGGGTCAAGGGAGAAAATTCAATAAAGCGGGATGGGTTGGGAAGGAGCAAAATGTAGTTAGCCTTTCACAACATGAGTATTGTGGAAGGGTTATACATAATAATACATGTGTGGCCTAGGTTGAATTGCTCAACTTCTTAGGGAGGTTGGGTGGGAAGGGAAGAGGGAAGAGAATTTGGAACTCAAAGTTTTAAAATCAGATGTTCAAAAACAAAAAAAAGTTTTTGTATGCAACTAAAAAATAAGATACACAGGCAATGGGGCATAGAAATTTATCTTGCCCTACAAGAAAGGAAGGGAAAAGGGGATGAGAGGGGAGGGGGGTGATAGAGGGGAGGGCTGACTGGGAAACAGGGCAACCAGAATATAAGCCATCTTGGAGTGGGGGGGAGGGTAGAAATGGGGAGAAAATTTGTAATTCAAACTGTTGTGAAAATCAATGCTGAAAACCAAATATGTTAAATAAATAAACTGCATTTTAAAAAAAAAGAATTATAATTCACATTCCATGAAATAAAACTATACTCCAAATATACAATATAAAATAAATGAGAAATGAAGTCAGTAGATAAAGCTTTCCATGGACTTAAAGCAAACTAAAAGAAGCTAGAGGCTAGAGTAGGCTAGAGGCCTGGTTGAAAAGAACACTCAGAATGAGAGTAGACAATCCCTATGTAATACATTGTGGAAATTAGTAGTGAGATTGGAATGTAATGGAAACAGCCATCACAGTGAAATCAAGAGAAATTTCACTCAACTATTTCTATCTTCTCTTGTATCCTAGCTGGGGAAATCTCCATAAGTTCTATGAATTTCCCAGTCCTCTTTCAAAGTGGCTTGATGAAGAGTGGGAGCAGGGGAAGCTTATCTCTGCAGCAATATTCTTATAGCCTTTTGTTTTACTGTTTACTTGGGTTTTCTTATATTATCTGTTTAGTAAATCAGACAGACACTAATAGTGAATTGTGGAATACCTTTGGTAATTTTTTAGCATATTCTAATTCATACTACCAGACCTCTGTGGGATATTCGGACTGGTCAAACACAATCTCTTCAAGTCCAGAAGTGTTGAGGAAATGGGCTACTCAAGTCAATCCTGATAACAATCAAGAGGCCAACAATTTGCCACTGCTTATCTGGTTAATCAAAGGAGTGCTTACAAGGTGACCTCTTTCTCTCAATAACACCAGAATGCAGATTAAGGAGCCAAGAATGGTTGAATATACTACTCGTATACCTGTGGCACTCACTACTCAGACCAGCTATCAAAGAGGGCTATTGAAATAGAATATAATATATTGTGACTAAGTTCTCAAATAATCAAATATTGTTTGGCCACTAGATACTGTCTCTAATTAGTTATTTCCACTACCCTAGTGATGAATAGTTTTTATTAGAGTTAGGTGCTTTATTTGATTTTTTTACATTATTTTATATTGTGAAAGTTCCAAACATAAGGTTAAGGATTATGATATATTTACCTTCTTCAGTGTTTAACACATTAGGATTATATACTGCACGTAGCAAGAAATCATGAATCAATCAGTATTAGTTAAACTACAATTATGTGGCAGGATACATACATACATATACATATAGATATATAGGCATACATAGAAAGAAGGAAAAATAGATTAGATAAAGGATAGATAGATAAAGATAGGTAATGAGATAGTATAGCTAGCTAGAGAGATGACCAAAAAAATTTCTGTAGCTACAAATGCCATAATTGGGGTTAGACAATATTTATAATAACATGCTGAGAGAAGAAAAGTATAACAAAATAAGAGCATAAAATGAAGAGAAAGAGAAATAATGGATAAAGAGAGTAAAGAGAGGAGAGGGGAAAGAGAAAGGAAGGTAGGAAAGGAGATGAACTTTAAGAAAAAGCTCTTAAAAGAAAGTGCATTTAACAATGTTTGCCCTGCTCCAATGGTAAATATTCACCAACAATTCATTGGTTTAAGTGAATTCTGTGAAACCTATGTCAGAGTTTAGTCACTCTTGTTGTAAGCTATGCCTTGCATTTGAACTGCCGATGTGTTTGTGTTTCTGTTGAAGATTATGATTGTAGTCTTTGGAATAGAGATTAAAAAAATAAACTGTCTAAGTATCAGGCAAATTCCATTAGAGATTATTGAGCCATTGTTTATAGAAATTTGGATTCAGATCTCAAGGACAATATAATCAATAATGATACATATGATAACTGTATTTACAAAATATGGGATCAAGTTGCCAGTTGTGACTTCACTGATCATTTCCAATAATAGCCCAAGGTACCCCAGGCAAAGTCCATTTCAAAGGCAGATGTATGTTGTAAAGCTTGCTGCACATTTCCTTTTCTGGTTCAATTGAAAAAAAAATTGACTTCCCCTCATATGTGTGTGTGTGTGTGTGGTATTGTGTTTGTCCTTTGTTTTTGAAGAGGACCATGGCAGGGAAATTATGACACAACTTACTGTTGACTTTGAGTGAGGGAGGGCTGTGCAAGGTCACCAGCCTCACTTTGTCCTCAAAGCCTTCTGGATCCAGTGACCAGATACTCATCAGGATGACTAGAGATGACCCAGGATGCAATGGGAGACCTTGGCTTTTTTAGGCTAAGGCCTTTTCATGTACTCACTTAGATTGAGATAAGGCCCATTCAGTGTATGGGCCTCTTTAAGAAGTCAGTCAAGGGATGGCCCCTTTAATTAGAAAAAAAAGAAAAACAATCAAGCTGGGAGAGGAAGACCCTCAGCATTGCCGTTCCAAAGAGAAACAGTTACCATTGCCATTTGCTTTAAGCCTGGAGGGCCCAAAATAAAGCCATTAAGTGGAGCTTGGGCAGGAATCTATTGTGGTCCAATCTATGAGCTTCAGAGTTAACTGAGTTTTAGGTTTTGTGGAAGAAGAAAGTAAGAAAGAAATAGAGAAAGAAGGAAAGAAAAAAAGGAAGAAAGAGAGAGAGAAAGAAAGAAAGAATGAGAGAAAGAAAGAGAGAAAGAAAGAAAGAAAGAAAGAAAGAAAGAAAGAAAGAAAGAAAGAAAGAAAGAAAGAAAGGGAGAAAGGAAGTGAAAGAAAGTATTAAGGAAAGATGGAAAAAGGAAGAAAGGAAAGAATTCTAGCCTGTAAACCCCAAGTTAAGTGGGCAGCTTCTGGCTATCAAAATTTACCTTCCTTTGGAGAGGAGAAGGAGGAGAGGGAGAGAGAGAAGACGAGTTGAGTTACCCAACTAGCTGGGTCCTCATCCAGGCAGCTTCAGGTTCTGTTTGTCCTTCATTTCTGAAGAGGACCATGGCATCAGGGAAATGAGGATGTGACTTGCGGTTGACTTTGATTTGAGTGAAGGAGGGCTGTGCAAGGTCACCAGCCTCACTGTCTCCTCAGAGCCACCTGGATCCAGTGACCAGATATTCATCAGGATGACTGGAGATGACCCAAGATGCAATGGGAGACCCTGGCTCTTTTAGGCTAAAGCCTTTTTATGTACTTTCTTAGAGTGAGGAAACACCTATTCATTGAATAGGTCTCTTTAAGAAGTGAGTCAAGGGCTGGCCCCATTAATTAGAATATCTGGTCACTGCATTCAGATGGCTCTGGAGGAGACTGTGAGGCTGGTGACCTTGAACAGCCCTCCCTCACTCCAATTAAAGTCAACTGCAAGGCATGTCCTCATTTCCTTGATGCCATGGTTTTCTTCCAAAATAAAAGATAAACACAACCTGTAAGTAGAATGAGCTGCCTGAATGGGGACCCAGCTAGTTAGGTAACTTACCTCTCCCCCTCCCTCTCCTTCTTACCAAAATAGGTAAAATATTAATATTACATATCTAATTTAAAGCTTAAACATAAAACATGAACAGCAAAGTTAAAAAGTCTATCATTTCCTTATATAGAACATCATTATACATACATCATAATAAGATGATGAAATTTGTTAGTCTAGAAGACCAAATAAAACAAGATACGGAGTCTGAATGCAGATTGAAGCATACTGTTTTCACTTTTTCATTTGTTTTTTTTTTCTTTCTCATAGTTTTTCCTTTTCGTTCTGATTTTTCTTTCACAACATAACTAATGTGGAAATAATGTTAAACATGATTTTACATATATAACCTATATCACATTGCTTGCTTTCTTGGGGATGGGGTAGGGAAAGGAAGGAGGGAGAAAAATTTGGAACTCAAAATCTTACAAGAATAAATGTTAAAAACTATATTTACATGTAATTAGAAAAATAAAATGCTATTAAGTAAAAAGGAAAGAAAATAAATAAATATGACCTGAAAATATCCAAGAGATTTTAGACAGACAGACAGACAGACAGACACACACACACACACACACACACACACACATTTGTGAACAGGGACTTATCCTTTTGTATTCCCCAGACTTCTAGCACAGTAGCAGACATATTACAGATTCTCTGTGAATGTTTTCTGACTGTTGATCGAATGATGTTCATCATTATCTTCCAGTGTAGATGGACTTTGCCATCATGAGCTAGTGGAACCATAAAAATAGCTAAATTTATCTATTGTCCTGCTATTGCATATAATCCATTTTGAAAGTAAGTTAGGGGGAAAATACATGTATACATACATACATACATACATATATATATATATATATACACACACACATACACATACATATATACACACACATACATATATGTATATATGATGTTTGTGTATGTGTGTATGTATATATGTATGTGTATATTTATGTGTGTATGTATATATATATATATATAATTTATTTAATATGTTTAGTTTTCAGCATTAATTTTCACAAGAGTTTGAATTACTAATTCTCTCCCCATTTCTACCCTCCCACCCACTCCAAGATGGCATATATTCTGGTTGCCCTGTTCCCCAGTCAGCTCTCCCTTCTGTCATCCCACTCCCCTCCCATCCCCTTTTCCCTTCCTTTCTTGTAAGGTAAGATAAATTTCTATGCCCCATTGCCTGTGTATCTTATTTCCTAGTTGCATGCAAAACCTTTTTTTTTGTTGTTGTTTTTGAACATCTGTTTTTAAAACTTTGAGTTCCAAATTCTCTCCCCTCTCCCCTTCCCAGCCACCCTCCCTTAGAAGGCAAGCAATTCAACGTAGGCCACATGCATATCATATACATATATACATATATATATACATATATATGTATATATGTATATATAAATATACACACACACACATACATATACACATATATATTCTTCTTTCTTTTGATTTTTTGGATGGAAAGAGAATTAATTTGGTACCAAAATGTTTAATTGGTTCAAATAACTTGGATATTGTGTTTTTGGAGAAGGAGTCTCAGACAGGATTTCTTTTTTAATAAAACAAACTCTATGCTATGCTATTTTATCAGCTACGTTAATTAATTTGCATTGGCTAGATTAAGAAAGAGCACATCTAAGTTGTTCTCCTGAGCCTCTAGTGGCTACTGAAAGTTGTACATTCCTAAAAATATCACTTTGGGTTAAAGGACATGTGATTCTATAATCAGCAGAGAGCTGTCTCATACTTTCCATTAGAGCATTGGGATTTTCTCCCACTAACAGAGGACAAAACCTTCCTCATTTAAAAGCAGTTCAAATCAGCAGAGGACATGAAGCCTAGATAAGGTGCCAGTAAGTGACTGAGGATTTACAGAGGAAGGCATTCCTGGCATCTGACCTTTGTTTTAAAAGATTTGTTGTTGTTGTTGCTGTGGTCAAAGTACATGAAATCAGAGAAGTCCCTCCCTCTTTAGGGTATCTTTGCCTTGTTTTGGGATGAGTATAAGCCAAATAGAGGAGAGAAAGATAACCTCCAGGGTTATTGATAGGCTGTCTTTTATTTACGTTTCCTGCCCCCAGTGCCTCTAAATATAATTTAATACAAGCTTCTCAACTGCTTGATAATAAAATAAATATAATATAAAACAAGACAATAGATTAGAACATAATATAATATACACACATGTATATATACGTATATATGTGTATATCCATATATGTGTACATACACATGTATCTGTGTATATAAACATAGGCATATATGTATGTTATAGGTGTGCATACACACATGCGTGCAATACATATATGAATATGTACATATGTGCATAATGCATTGCCGGTGTGCATTTATGTATGTGTACATATGCATATATTTGTGAGGATATATACACGCATGTATATGTCTATGTTGTACATACACATATACCTATACACTTGTGTGTTTATGTGTATGTATGTGATAGATAGATAGGTAGATAGATAGATAGATAGATAGATCAAGAGATATGCTCATGAAAGTTGTTTTCTACCACCATGGAAGAAGAGTCTAAATCAGACAATGATTCCCTATAGTTACAGAGGTTCTCCTGATGTCCCTGACTGGGTTCAACCCTAGAATGCTGAGGAGACTTCTAAGTGAAGTCCATAAGTTTTCAAAAATGTCTGGCCTCACTATCCACAAAGGAATAGCCAAGTAAATAAAGAATGTCTATTGTTCAGGCTGTGACATAACAGTTAAATAACCCATAGACTAGTTCATCAGACAAAATCTACAGTTGTATAAGGAGCTTGGCCTGGGATTGAATAGGGGGAATATCAACTTGATTGCCTTTGTGAAATTGTAGTTTTCTCAATGCACCCATATTTCTCCCAGAGACAAAGGCCTATCTTTTAAAATAAAATATTATTCTAGTAACACTGTATGTCTGAAAATCATCCAATGATTGTCCCAGAAGAACTGAAGTCAAGGATCACACAAAGGGAAACAGAGAGGCGCATGGTGGGAGTGAGCAGAATGGCAGACATTGGAAACAAAGAACTGTGTAGAAGAAGCAGAGAAAGGTATATTACTAGAGAAATGTATGTGGCTTAGGGTATAGAATACTAGGCTTGGCATCAGGAAGATCTGTTAAATCCTGCCTCAGACACTTACTAGCTGGGACCCTTGGAAAGTGACTTAACTTCTTTCAGCTTCAGTTTCTTCCTCTGTAAAATGGCATTAATGGCAGTACTTACTTCACCAAGTTGTTAGGATTTTTGCTTTGCTAACAACGCGCCATATGACTGCTAGCTATTATCAATGTTATCACAAGATAAAGAAATAATATGCTAATTTATATAGTGAGAATGAGAGATGACTAATATCTAAGTACTATGCTGTGTTCTAATTAGACAGTGGAACTAGAGGAAGGACCCTAGAATCTTAGTTGAATACTCTGTGGCATATTTAGGAGGACATGGACAACAGTCAAATGGGATGGGATGGCACCAATACGTGATGATTAATAATGCAGGCGGGGTACCCACATTGATGAAATCACAACTCCATCAAATTATCAAAGGTGGTAAGATATAAAAAAGCACCATACACGGTACTGGAAATAGACGAATAAATGCCATTGTTTTGAAAAATTATAGTTTTATTCGGAAAAAAAGATCAGATTAGCTGATTATACTGACTGAACATATGCTTGTCTAAGGTCTGTTTTCATTTTGATGAGGGCCAAATTCTAAACAGAAATGAATGATTTCCTAATTGTGCAATTTCATGAACTACTTAGGTGGTTGTTAACATATTTTTAAGGTATAGAGATCTTTTCTGCACCCCTGAAATCTCACTGTAAGTGTGGCTGTCTATTCTACCTAATGCTGCCACTAGAGCACACCAATGAGTGGAAGCAATAATAACCAAAATATCTGGTTTTAATATACTCATTACTCACTAAAGAATTATTTTCCTTTGGTAATTTCTTCAGATATGAATGAGTAAGCAATTTTGTAAAAAAAAAGTTTGTCCAAAATGTAACCTCAAGCCTAACAAGTATTTTGCTGATAAAATTTTATCACCTACCACTTTATTCTCTATCCTTTGGTTATTGGGGGGAAAAGACTATTTATTGTTTAAAAAAGAAATACTCATACCCAAAGTATTTGATATATTAAATTGACACCAATTGTACATGTATGTAACTAGCCATAGGTTGATACATTTCCTCTCTCCCCCAGCAGATCAAAATCATTCATTCTGTTTTATGATATTTTCTAATTGTTAATGTCCCTCAATAAATCCCTTATAGAAGATCTGATAAATGTTAGAAAAGTTTCCTTTTGTCATTTTTAGTATTTCCTAGATACCAGTGAAATAATGGACCTCTCTGTACTTGCCCTTAGTATATGACATCTACTTCCTTTTCAAGTCTACATGCCCATGATAAGGGTTACCTATATCTACAATATATCTTTCTTTTGTTGTTTAACTCTGTAAAATATATAAAAGTACACTGGCTATGACACACACACACACACACACACACACACACACACACTCTTTTAAACACTCCAATTATTTTCTCTTCCTTCTCAGATTACCTTGAATTTATGTTTCTATTGTACATGTATCCTCCATCACAATGTAAGTTCCTATACACAAACACACACACATACACACACACATTCACAGATCCAAAGAAGAGAAATAATGAGAAACAAAGATAGAATGTAAGAGAGTAAATGTCAATGTACATCCTATACAAAGTAGTGGGGTGACTGAACAAAGGGATACAGTTCTCAGATCTTGCTCAGATTGCCTCTCCCTTGCTGACACCATAGAAGAGGATTAATTTGATCTGCTTTTGTAAATTTGTGATGGTATGTGATGGAGGAGTTTTCTATCTAATTCAGAGTATATAATACTGTTCTGTGATTTCCTGTTTCACTGACTGGTGGAAGAATCATTGTACTTGGAGACCAAGCCAGAATCGAGAATATGTAGAAAAGGCTCTAATGGAGAAATAAGAATGATTTCTCTCATCACTGTTGTCAGGCTATGTACTAATAAGCCTTTGGGGGGAAAGAGTTGCCACTTTAGCTATCTCGCTGTATATACCTGGGCCCACAGATAACAATGAACACATGGTACCTCTCCTTCTTTGCCTATTTGTGTTTGTTCTTTCATACTCTTAGCAGAATAAGTGCTGAGACAAAACAGACCAGGCTGCAATCTTGCTTCAAAAGGGCAGAGAAGCCAGTAGATGTCCAATGATAGAAGACTATCATGGCTGCTGCAGTTCAACCAAGTGAGGAGCCACTGCAGCCCTAAGGTACTACCTAAGTTGCTCAAGTCAATACCAAATCTCTCCAGCAGCTGAGATACTCTATGCCACAAGTGGGAAATCTATTTTTCCATCAGCTATGACATATTTAGAAAGGAACTTGTCAGGGAAAATGTTGAATAGTAATCACTTTAAGTTTAGGCCTACTCTTCTCATCAACTGAAGTATAGAAGAGACAGTGATCTTCAGTATGAGTGGTGGCGTTTTTTACTTTGGTCCCTGGCATCTCTTTTTTCCCCCATAATGTAATAATAGGAAATATGATTGAACGTGAATTTCCCCCATAATGTAATAAAAGGAAATATGATTGAACATAGTGCATTCGGTACAACTTGCTGTTCCTTTTAAATATATTATAAAGTTATTATAGAAATTTCTTTTTTTTCCTTTATTTTGCCTTCTATCCCCCACCCTAGAGATGGCTACCATTAGATAAAGTGTGTGTGTGTGTCTGTGTGTGTGTGTGTGTGTGTATGTGTAATCATTCTATATATTCTTTTATTTATCAGTTCTTTCTCTGGATTCAGGTAGCATCTTCCTTCATATGTCCTTTGTAGCTAATATGGGTATTTATAATAGTCAAAATGACTTGTTCACTCAAAGTTGTTTTTAAAACAACATTGCTATTAATGTATACAGTGTCAATTTTGCTCATTTTGCTCTTCATTATTACCTTTTTAACAAATAGCACTTTGTTAAAGATAGTTTATGCTAATTTATTGTCAATGTTTTAGACGTTTCAACTGATTAAATGATACTGTGCAGATAAACGACACTAACATAACATTGAGGCAATAATCACTGCTCACTTGATATTGGGAAGAACATATTGGGATGGGCATGTTAACCAACATCATGGGAATGACCTGTTGCCCATCAAGAATAATCCTGGAATGCTGAAGGGAGTTGTGGCCAGAAGTTTCTGACCAGCTAGTGAACATGTGAGTTTCTCTCTAAAAATAAGTTGATCTAATCCCCCAAGGTCTCAAAATAAGTATTTCCCAGTGTAATTTGTAGTATTAGCCAAAGGAACACTTTCATACCGGGGCCCTCTACCAGTGAGCTACTCTCAGGTTATCCATTATGCTCTCTTGAGATCCTGTTTGTTACCCTGCTGTAGGTTTGGGCCTGTACCATATATGGCTATGCTGTCCTCTGCTACCCTTAGAGGATGAGCTTTTTAACCATGTTCACTATCTTCAAATTTTCCAGTCTCTTCTCAAGGGAAGCAGATGAAACACTGTTCTCTTTCAGTATGTATTAGTAGTTATTTGTCCTTGTCTGGATGGAGATAGGTTACAGCTCACTTAGACTGTGATTTCTTCTTGCCTAGGCTTTTCGCTTCCAGGAACAGAATGACTTGTCCAGGTGCAGAGTTCTTATTGATACCCCCTCTTACCACTAGGTTTCCAGGCGTTCCCTCACCCCAACCCCACAGCTACAGGCAGTCCTTGATATTGATTTTATCTTCATGTAAATTAACCCCAATCTTAATCCAACTCTGAGGATCTTCCTATATTTCAACCTTCAGGCAACTCTTCCTACTGATCTAGCAGTTGACAAGTGACTTCAATTGTTCCTCAGTTTATTCTCTTTAGTGACTGAGTGGAACTATTGAAATTATAGTGTTGTGGGGAGGCAGGTAGCTGCAATTCTCAGCAGTTTCTGAAGTATGTATGCCTTTAGGGCTTGCTCAAAATTCTAAATCAATCTAGGGGGAGCAAGAAATCTAAACTCAGACAGAATTAGGCTATATAAATTTATTATACATTTAATATTGCTTTCAAAATGATAATAAATTCAAAAGTCACTTGAAAACACACAGAAAACAAAACAAAAACAAAAATCCTTAAACAGCCTCTTTAACATCACATAAGTTTTCTTAATATTCTCCAAACATGGACAAACTGCTCTGTTTTAAACATTTATCCCTTTCTAAGATGGGATGGTTTTTTATAGAGCAGGTATTTTGATCTTTTTTTTTTTTTCTAAATGGCAGACAAGGGTCAAAACTTTTCCCAACAAATTATCGAGAGCATGACAGTGAAAGAAGGTAGGAAATTAAAAATAAATGAAAACAAGGGAACAAACATAAACTGCAGGGGAAGCAAATCCTTCTTGGTGTAGAAATCATGGGAGGCATATGCTATCTAGAAACCAGTGTGTATGGGCTATCCTTCATTTTTCGTTTTGTTTCATCTGAAAATTCAAGGTTAGAAATGTGTAACCCTATAGATTAACAGCTATGCTACAATTCCCAAGTGACACCTATGATCCACTGCTTTCCTCAAGCTTCTCTTTCTTTCCTCCTCTTTCTATTTCTGTCTCTTTTTCTCTTCTCTCCTCCTCTGTCTCTCTGTCAGTCTCCATCTCTTTCTCTTTGTCTCTGTCTGTGACTATCTCTGTATCTGTCCATCTCTCTCAGTCTCTCTCTCAGTCTCTCTCTCTCTCTCACTCTCTCTCTCTCTCTCTCTCTCTCTCTCTCTCTCTCTCTTTATCTCTTTCTCTCTCTGTCACTGTGTCTCTGTCTTTATCTGTCTGTCTGTCACACACACACACACACACGCACGCACACATACATGCATTATTGGATCCTCTCTACAGAGTATGTGTCTCATACAAAGAACCTACACTTTTATGATAGCACTACCACTTCAATATAATTACCATATGCTTACTTAAAGGTAAATGTTTGTTGAAAGGGTATTATGCACATGCATATATGTATATATAACTAATGTACTATATGTAGGTAGATGGGTATGTGCATACACATATACCAGTGTATATGCATACATACACATATTGTAGGGAAGTATTTTATTATCTTATTTGAAAAAAAGCCTTATTCATTAATATTGTTTGAATGTAGCTTGATGTGGCTAGAAATTGACTGACCTCAGGAATGCTTCCATTGAAGCCAGATGGTTACGGAGAATGCCTGGATTCTACTCATGGCTAGAGTCCAAAAAATACTTATGTTTTATATTCCTCAAATTTGAATGTATATGCGTACATATCATTTGACCTTAATTTGAATGGTTACTGATATACACATCAATGGACCTAGTTTGGATATTGTGCTCTCTACAAAATAGCTTAACTACTATACAAAGTTTCTATTGGTATTCTTCTCTGAAACTCAATATAATATAACCTTACCAAAGATTTGAGGATGGGGCCTTCTTCCAGCTTTCCTTGTCCACAAAATGACCTAATAAATTTCTTTCTAAATCTATTTCAGATTTCCCTGTTTATTCTCATGACTTACAACACACACACACACACACACACACACACACACACACACACAGCTGGTAACCTATAAGGTTACACATTTTTAACCTTGGATTTTGAGACAAAACAAAATGAAAAATGATGATTTGTCAATACACTCTGGTTTCCAGATAACGTGTGCTCGACAAAATTTCTAGACTAAGAAGAATTTGCTTCCCTTGCCCTTTATGTTTGCTCCCTTGTTTTCATTTATTCTTAGTTTCCTACCTTCTTTCACTGTCATCCTTTTAGTTTGGAAAAATTGGGGGGATTGTCTTTGTCAGTTAGATTGAAAAAAAAAGACCAAAAACCTTCCAATATGTGTTGTTTAGCCTTCATTATTAAAGAAGACTAATGACATCACAAGGTGATGTGTAAATTGGATTTAAGTGAAGCAGAGTTGCACAAAGTTATCAGCCTCATTCTCTCTTCCAGAGTCATTGAAGTTCAGTGGGAAGACAAAACATGAAGACTGGCAATCATCTGGATGCAATGGATGACCTTGGCAACTTTGAAATCTAACCAAGCTCTAAGCACCTCACAGTGGGTGCTTTAGTCACTTTCATGGCCACTGGAACAAGTTCTCATTCATCCATTCTTCAAAGGGAAGTCTTCACATGCTTAGAGTAGACATCCCCCAATTCACCCAAGGGTTTGAGGCCCATCTGTTACCCTCAACCTTGTTTCACCTGTCCACCAAGACAGTTTTCCCGCTATGTGGCTACTGCACATGCTACAGATTCTTGGAGCCACAGATAAGAGTTGAATGACCAGTGAAAACTGAAGGGGATAAACAGCCATGAAAAGTTCTCAGAAATCCCTGGTGGTGTTATTCATTCCTGGACACTCCACTTCAAATACCAACCACCTTATTCAAAGGATCCTGAAATGACCTCCAGCAGCAATATGAGTTTCCATCCATCTCAGAAATCCTCCTCTAAGTTCTCAATCTTTGTGCCCAACTTTCAGAGGTGTGAATCGTTCCATGCTGTGAACGTCTTTCTCTGCTGCTTCTTCCAGGAACAGGGAGCAAGTTTTTTCCCCATTCTTCTTTGGCCTGCGTGTAGTTATTGGTTGTTGGCAATCGTATTGATCCATGGTCAAATCTGCATCATTGGATTTTGTTCTCCCCCTTCTTTCCAGGCTGTGTCTACTGCCACATTTTGAGTGGGGCTGGGCTGGTGCAGGTTGGACTTGCTATGTGAACTCTCCTCCTCCCAGCTATAGCATAGCTAGTGAGGAGCCAAGGGAAGGGTTTATGATAGTTAACTAAAAATGAAGGATAAACTTGAAATAGCCCTCTAATCCACATTCCATCAAGCAGAATTATAATCCAAACGCCCAATACAAAATAAATGAGAGAAATGAAGTCAGTAGATAAAGCTCTTCATGGACCTAAAGCAAGCTAAAAGAAGCTAGAGGGCAGAATAGGCCTGGTTGAAAGGAACATAGTGAGAGAATGAGAGTAGGTAATCCCCAGATAATACATTGTGGAAATTGGTAGTGAGATTGTCATGTAATGGGAACAGTCATCACAGCAAAATCAAGGGAAATTTTATTCAACTATTTCCACCTTCTCTTATATGGAGAAATCTCCATAAGTTCTTCAAATGTCTCAGCCTTCCTTCAGAATGGCTTGTTGGAAAGGTAGGAATAAGGGGAAGGAGAGTAAGAGAGTAGGGGGACAGGAAGAGGCAGTAGCTATGGAGGCAGCTTCTTCACTATATGGCCTCAAACCTCATGTACATATTCACATATGAATACATGTGTCTGTCTATCTGTATGCAATGCTATATGTAGTTATTTGGGGGAGGGGTCGAGTTTAGGGGAACATTTTTAAACACTTTACCTATTTTTCCCTATTTGTGATTTTTCTTTTTGCTTATGTTTCTTATATTTATTTTTTAGATATATTATAGAATTGGAGAAATCCAGAACAGGAAGACATTAATCTAAATTTTAAATATAAATGTCTCTTTAAGTTGTATGTTTGATGTATGGCTCTTCTACTTCTCTTTACCATTTTACTTCTCAGGTTGTGTTTATCCATTTGTAAAAGAAGGTGGTTCTATGGAAAGATCACTAAGATAACAGACTGCTTTCCCTCTCTGACCTTCTGATACTGTGATTCAGTAAGTTCTAATCTCCATTGCCACCTAAATTTTTTTGATTCTACAAACTCTTATATAAAGGAATCACCAGAATTGAAAATACTCATTTTTTTAAATATGAGCTTTTTTTATGGGTGCCCAACACTCTCTGATTTAGGATAGAAACAAAAGATTATCTTTATAAGGTAGAAATATCACTTAATACATACATTCTCCATGACAAAAACAACCTGGATGCTCTGTTCTTACTTTCCCAATAGAAGTCCACTAACTAAAACTTGGTTATTACTACAGCACTATAGCAGCTGCTTTTTCTTAGTTCCTTTGTCCAACTATGCAAAATTGTAAGGACAACATTTGTTGTTTGTGGTTCTATTATTCAGCTTTATGAATGATTGTCTATCTTATTGAACCAGATAGAACCAGCAAATTTCTAAAGATATATAGGACTAGCTATATTAATTTATTAGGGCCAGAATGACAGTATAAGTGAGCTGATTCATTATTTTTCTCAAGGAAGAACAAAAAATGGTGCTTAATCATATTATGTTGGCCAACATATCAAACAACATTAGCTTTGTTTAAACAGTAACCTCATGCTTTAGCATATCCTTTCTCGGTATCTCCAAAGGTCCATTAATGTGCCACATGAGCCAAAGACTAAGCATTGCAGTGGCAAAGACTATGAGATTGCAGTCTTAAGATATATGTTTGGGGGAGTGGAGCCAAGATGGCGCTATGAAAAGGAAGGAACTACTGGAGCTCTCTCACAAATTCAGTCAGATACATCTAAAAAAGTGAATCTGAGGAGATTTGAGAGAGGTAGAAGATACCAGTAGACTGAGAGGTATAGGAGTGCTGAGGACATGCAAGGGCACCAGACCAAACCAAATGGGAACAGTAAAGGAATACAGCCAACACAAGAGTCTGGGAGAGCGCTGGGTGAGCAAGACGCCGGAGCAGCAACAGGCCCAGGGTGGAAGTACTGACTACAGGCGATCCAGCCTCAGCCTTCTCATCCAAGGACAGAAGTCTGTCAGAGCTACAGGCAGAACCAGTGCAGAGCCTGCAGCTGCAGGAGCAGCTAGCCAGGAGGCCTCCAACACACAGTCTAAAGGTTTGAAACTTACCCTCTTGAACTTCCAGGAGCCATGATGGCCAGGTAAATCATCTCTCCCTCCCTTGAATAAACCAAGAGAATACTACCTCCAGAGAAACAGAGGAGCCAGAAGGGGTGCTTCAGTAGCGAGAGAAGTCAGGGAGAGGGCCCTTACCATGATGGCAGAAGAAGACCAGTGCAGGAATAGAGGTGTCCCAGCAGCCCTGACCTCAGCAGAACAACTAGAGTAACTGAGCCCCAGGGGGTGGAGCTAACAAACATCAATGCCAGGACCACAGCCATGGCTTTGCACAGCCAGGGGAAGTGGCAGACACCAGCACAGACAACAGCTGAGACTACCCGTGCTGTAGAGGAGTCCTGGGGAAGAGAAGACTCCCAGCAGTCAGACCACTCCTCCCCCACACCTCACTAAATCAGAGGCTGTAGCACATAAAGCTAGATCCCAACACAAGAAACCTGGGACAGACCCCCTGAGCCTCAGAAGCAGAGATCCACTTTAGAAACCAGGAGGAAAAAAACACCACGAAAAAGAACAGTAAGAAGCTTTCAAAGACCATTGATTCATATTATGGAGACAGGGAAGATCAAAATACCAATTCAGAAGAGGACAGCAGGGACACTACACCCACATCTGAAACCTCAAAAGGGAAAGTGAACTGTTCTCCAGGCCAAAAAGTATTTCTGAAAGAAATCAAGAAGGACTTTAAAAACCAAATTATGGAGGTAAAAGAAAAAATGGAAAAAAAAATTCACTGATGAAAACAAATTTTTAAAAAGTAAAATCAGTGAAATGGTTAAAGAGAATCAGAATATTAATGGAGAAAATGTCTCATTGAAAAATAAAAGGAACCAAATGGAAAAGGAGATAGAGAAGGTAAAGGAAGAAAACAATACATTGAAAATTTGAATTGGGGAAGTAGAAGCTAATGACCCTATGAGACATCAAGAATCAGTCAAACAAAATCTAAAGAATGAAAAAAAAATAGAAGAAAATGTGAAATATCTGATTGGAAAAACAGCTCACCTGCAAAACAGATCCAGAAGAGACAATCTAAGAATTATTGGTCTACCTGAAAGTCATGATAAAAAAATGAGCCTGGACAGTATCTTCCAAGAAATCCTTAAGGAAAACTGCTCCAAGTTTCTAGAATCAAAGGGTAAAATCATCATCGAAAGAATCGACCAACCACCCCCTGAAAGAGATCCCAAATTGAAAACTCCAAGAAATATTATAGCCAAATTCCAGAACTACCAGGTCAAGGAGAAAACACTGCAAGCAGCTAAAAAGAAACAATTCAAATATCATGAAACTACAGTCAGGATCACACAGGCTCTTTCAGCTTCTACATTAAATGACAGGAGAAATTGGAATATGATATTCCAAAAGGCAAAGGAGCTTAGACTACAACCAAGGATCAACTACCCAGCAAAACAGAGCATAATTTTCCAGGCAAGGAGATGGATATTTAATGAAATAAGGGAATTCCAGACCTTCCTGATGAAAAGGCCAGAGCTGAATGGAAAATTTGATCTTCAAATACAAAACTCAAGAGAAACATAAAAAGGTAAATGGGGGAAAAAATCCTAGTTAATCAATAAGGCAAATTAGTTACATCCATATATAGGATTATTTTGTTTTTTATATGTTTTATACACATGTCAATCTTGAGAATAGTAGTTATTATGACAATTGAAAGGGATATACATAGACTGTGGATGTTGGAATAAAATAATTTATATAATAATAAGAATATAATTTAGAGATATAAAGGGATGGTTCTGGGAGAAGAGGTAAGGAGGTAGAAGAAAAGAGTAAATTACCTCACATGAAGAGGCACAAAAACATATCATAGTAGAGGAAAAGAAGGGAGGGAGAAGAGCAGTATTTGAGCTTTACTTTCATTGGATTTGGTTTAAAAAGGGAATAACATACCCTGATGAGTATAGAAATCAAACATGTCCTACAGGCAGTAGGAGGGGAAAAGGGAAAGAAAAAGAGGGGGGGGAGGGTAGTCAGAAGGGAGGGAAGAAGTAGCAGGGGGGGAAAGGTAAGATAAGGGAGGGGAATCAAGATGGAGGGTGAACTGAGGAAGGCAATGGTCAACAGCAAAACTCTGTTGAGGAGTGGAAGAGAGAAGGGAGAAAGAAAAGCAGAAACAGGGGGGAAATAGGATGGAGAAAAAGACACAGATAGTAATCATAACTGTGAATGTGAATTGGATGAACTCTCCTATAAAACAGAAGTGGATAGCAGAATGGATCAAAAACCATAATCCTACAATATGCTGTTTGCAAGAAACACATTTGAAATAGGGGGATATGCACAGAGTAAAGGTAAAAGGCTGGAGTAAAATTTATTGTGCTTCAGCTAAAGTAAAAAAAAAAGCAGGGGTAGCAATCCTAATCTCAGCAAAAGCAAAAGCAAAGATAAATCTAATTAAAAGAGATAAGGAAGGACACTACATCCTGCTAAAAGGCACCATAAACAATGAAGCAATGTCATTATTTAACATATATGCACCAAGTTGTATAGCATGCAGATTCTTAGAGGAGAAGTTAAGGGAGTTAAAGGAAGAAATAGAAAGCAAAACTATAATGGAGGTGAATAGAATTTTAGAAAAGGCAGATATGATAGACCTCGGGAGAAAACTGAATGGGGATAAAAAGGAATATACTTTTTTTTCTCAGCAGAACATGTCACATACTCAAAAATTGACCATGTACTAGGGCATAGAAACCTCACAATCCAGTGCAGAAAGGCAGAAGTACTCAAAACATCCATTTCAGATCATGATGCAATAAAAGTTATTTGTAATAAAAAACTGTGGAAAAATAACCTAAAAATTAATTGGAGACTAAATAATCTAATTCTAAAGAATGAGTGGACCAAAGAAAAAATCATAGAAACAATTGATAACTTCATTCAAGAGAATAACAATGAGACAACATACCAAAACTTATGGGACACAGCAAAAGCAGTTATTAGGGGAAGTTTTATATCTCTAAATGCTGTCATGAATAAAATAGAGAAAAAGGAGATCAATGAATTGGGCATGCAACAGAAAAAGCTAGAAAAAGAACAAATTGAAAATCCCCAATTAAATGCCAAATTAGAAATACTGAAAATCAAAGGAGAGATTAATAAAATTGAAATCAAGAAAATATTAAATTAAAAAATAAAACCAAGAGCTGGTTTTATGAAAAAAAACAATAAAATTGATAAACATTTGGTCAATTTGATTAAAAAAAAAAGAAAACCAAATTACCAGTATCAAAAATGAAAAGGGTGAATTCACCTCCAATGAAGAGGAAATTAAAACAATAATTAGAAATTATTTTGCCCAATTATATGCCCATAAATTTGACAACCTTAGGGAATTTGATGAATATTTACAAAAATATAAATTGCCCAGGTTCACAGAAGATGAAGTAAATTACCTAACTAACCCCATCCCAGAAAAAGAAATTGAGCAAGCCATCAATGAACTCCCTAGGAAAAAATCTCCAGGGCCAGATGGTTTTACATGTGAAGTCTATCAAATCTTTAAGGAACAATAAATTCCTAATCTTTATAGACTATTTGGGAAAATAGTTGAAGGAGTCCTACCAAATTCTTTTTTATGAAACAAATATGGTACTTATTCCTAAACCAGGAAGAGTAAAAACAGAGAAAGAAAATTATAGACCAATTTCCCTAATGAATATTGATGCAAAAATTTTAAATAAAATATTAGAAAAAGATTGCAGCAACTCATCATGAGAATAATATACTATGACCAGGTAGGATTTATTCCAGGAATGCCAGGCTGGTTCAATATTAGGAAAACTATCAGCATAATTGATCATATCAACAAAACTAGCGGAAGCCATATCTCAATAGATGCAGAAAAAGCCTTTGACAAAATACAACACCCATTCCTATTAAAAACACTAGAAAGCATAGGAATAAATGGAGCCTTCCATAAAATTATAAATGACATCTACCTAAAATCATCAACAAGCATTATTTGTAATGGGAATAAGCTAGATGCGTTCCCAATAAGATCAGGGGTGAAACAAGGATGTCCATCATCACCCCTACTATAAATTTGGTATTAGAAATGATAGCTGTAGCAATAAGAGAAGAAGAAGAAATTGAAGGAATTAGAATAGGCAAAGAAGAAGCTATCACTTTTTGCAGATGATATGATGATTTACTTAGAGAATCCTAAAGAATCAAGTAAAAAACTACTTGAAATAATAAACAATTTTAGCAAAGTTGCAGCATATAAGATAAACCCACATAAATCCTTGGCATTCCTATACGTTACTAAAAAGGCCCAACAGCAAGAGATAGACAGAGATATTCCATTTAAAATTGCTGTAGACACTATAAAATATTTGGGAGTCTACTTGCCAAGACAAACCCAGGAAATATATGAACACAATTACAAAACATTTTTCACACAAATAAAGTCAGATCTAAATAAATGGAAAAAAAAAACATTAGTTGCTCCTGGTTAGGCTGAGCTAACATAATAAAAATGAGAACTTTACCTAAATTAATTTACTTATTCAGTGCCATACCAATCAAACTACTAAAAATTATTTTACAGAGCTGGATAAAACAATACCAAAATTCATCTGGAAAAACAAGAGGTCCAGAATATCTAGGGAATTAATGAAAAGAAATGCTAGAGAAGGTGGCCTAGCCATACCAGATATTGAATTGTACTATAAAGCAACAGTCATCAAAACTACTTGGTACTGGCTAAGAAACAGAGTGGTGGATCAGTGGAATACGTTAGGTACACAAGATGCAGTAATCAACACAATCAACTCTTTGATAAACCCAAAGAATCCAGCTTTTGGGCTAAGAATTCACTCTTTCACAAAAGTGCCTGGAAAAACTGCAAAATAGTATGGCAGAAACTGGGCATAGACCAATATCTTACACCATATACCAAAATAAAGCCAAAATGGTTTCGTGATTTAGGAATAAAGGCTGATACTATGAGCAATTTGGGATAATAAGGGATAGTTTACCTATCAGATTTATGGGAAAGCAAAGAATTTATAAGACAGCAAGAGACAGAGAGCATTACAAATGCAAAATGGATAATTTTGATTATGTTAAATTAAAATGTTTTTGCATAAACAAAGCGAATGCAACAAAGATTAGGAGGGAAGCAGAAAACTGGGAGGAAATCTTTACAAGTAGTATCTCTGATAAAGGCCTCATCTCTAAAACATACAGGGAACTGAGCCAAATTTATAGGAATACAAGTCATTCCCCAATTGAGAAATGGTCAAAGGATATGAACAGGCAGTTTTCAGAGGGAGTAATTAAAGATCTGTAGGCATATGAAAAAATGCTCTACATCACTACTGATTAGAGAAATTCAAATCAAAACAACTCTTAGGTACCAGATCTCTCCTGTCAGATTGGCTAACATGACAAAACAGAAAAATGATAAATGCTGCAGAGGATGTGAGAAAATTGGAACACTGTTACATTGCTGGTGGAGTTGTGAACTGATCCAGCCCTTCTGGAGAGCAATTTGGAACTATGCCCAAAGGGCTATAAAAATGTTCATACCCTTTGACCCAGCAATACCACTTCTAGGGTTGTATCCCAAAGAGATCACACAAGTGGAAAAAGGACCAATACATACAAAAATATTTACAGCGGCTCTTTTTGTAGTAGCAAAGAAGTGAAAATCAAGGGGATGCCCATCAACTGGGGAAAGGCTGAACAAGTTGTGAACTATGAATGTAATGGAATTCTATTTTACTATAAGAAATGGGGAAGATACAGACTTCATAATAACCTGGCAAAACCTACATGATATAATGCTGACTGAGCAAAGCAGAACCAGGAGAACATTATACACAACCACAGATATATTGATTCCGTGATGACTAACTTTGATAGATTTGGCTCTTCTCAGCAGTACAAGGTTTAAAGACAACTCCAAAGGACTCCTGATGGAGAGATATATCTACATCCAGAGGAAGAACTATGGAGTCTGAATGAAGATTGAGGCAAACTATTTGCTCTCCTTTTTTTTTCTTTTTTTTTTTTTCCTCTTTTGTTTTTGTTGTTTTGTTTTGTTTTGTTTCTTATTTCTCATGATTCATTCCTTTGGTCATAGTTCTTCTTTACAACTTGACTATTGTGTAAATAAGTTTAATGCGAAGTTATATGTAGAAGATATATTGGATTCCATGCTGTCTTGGGGAGGGGAGGGGGAAGAAAATCTGGAACTCAAAATCATGTGGAACTGAGTGTTGTAAACTAAAAATAAAAAAATCTTAATTAAAAAAAGATATATGTTTGGATTCTACCTCTCCTACTTCCTTGAGAAGTAATTTAACCCCTCTGAGTCTCAGTTTCCTCATCTGCAAAATGAGGGAATAAGCTCTACATGAATTTAAGTGATATAAATGTCTTCCAGATTCCATGTCTTTTATCTCCAGTTTGTCCTCCACACAGCTGTCCAAATCACTTTTCTAGTACATAATGCTAATTATGCTAAGCCTATCTTGAAAACCTGAACTGGCTTCCTATTACATGTAATTAGAATAAAACGCAAACTCCTTGATGTACCTCTTAAAACCCTCCATTATTTGAGTGTAATTTACTTTTCAATTTCTATTTCATATAATTCATTTTCATCAATTCTAACTTTTAGCAAAACTGGCTTAGTTAGAATAGGGGAACTCAACTTTTCTCTCTTCTTCCTTCTCCACAGAGAAGTAGGGTGATCTTGAGGGTGGGAGTGGGGAATAAAGTTAATGCAGCCCAAGTCAAATACAACTAGTAAGTTAATATGGTCTAATAATATGTTTTCCAAGATAATTTGCCAATCTAAATATGCATGTGTTCCCACACTGCATGTAATTAGTTTATGTGACCAGAGGTGGGAAAATTTCTCTACCTTTCTGCCACAAGTGTGGGGAGCTAAATGGCTCAGTGCCAGGCCTAGAATCAGGAAGACTCATCTTCCTGAGTTCAAGTTTGGCCTTAGACACTACTAGCTATGTGACCCTGGGCAAGTCACTTAGTCCTGTTTGCTTCATTTCCTCATCTGTAAAATAAGGTGGAGAAGGAAATGATAAACCCTCTAGTATCTTTGCCAAGAAAACAGGGTCATGAAGAATCAGACACAACTGAAATGACTGAACAAAAACAGCCACAAATAAATGTTTTGTTTGTTTGTTTTTATTATCCAAATCTAAGTGCAAAGCAATATAACCCTAAAATTTTATTAAGTTCTGGCTCAAAAGTCCAGGAAGGGCTGTTTATTCCTGGAATGTTTGCCCATATATAATATCCCAATTATTATAACTAGATTCAAACATTTTTGCTCTTGAAATATTTGTTGAATTGAATAGAACTCATAAACGGGGAATCAAATATTGGGATGAGGCCTAAGCAAAACTTCTAAATTTGTTTTAGGTATATCAGTCTCCAATTTTTGTGGACTCCTCTTATATTCCATATGAGTAATATCTTATCCCACTCCAATAAGCATTCTTTCCATTCCACCCCCATCTCTCCAAACTCTTTTCTCTGAAGGAATTTGTTGAATACAGTAAATTTAATAACTGAAAATTATGAATGTGAGACTCCTTTAAGAAATATTCATATTTTAACAGATCACAACTTTGAAGCAAATAAATACAGTTTAATGATATAATATCAGGGGTCTCAGAGACTAGTAACTTAGAACTTCCCAGTACTACAGAAAATATGGAAAGTATGCTATTTTTTTCCTATAATCAATTTGTTAGGCAAACTCCTTTTTTGTGTCCTTTCTGGCCATTGAAATTCATTTTTAAATTACCATTGGATGGTCTGTCAAACTAATAGAACAAAATGACTTCAACTGATAGATTTTAAAATGATGTGTTGGTAAGCAAAATGGGCTCCTTAGCACTTAGTTCAACAAGTGCCCTTGAAGAGTTTGGCTTTTGTTCCCTTTGAGTAATTCAGTGTATTTCATTGAGTCTTACAAAGTGCTAAGCCCCAGGCCCAAACCCCTATAGATGTAAAACCTATGTGGGTGTGAATTGGCAACTAAGACGGGGCCCAAGGTGGGGCTCACTCCAGGGAGGCCACAGTTCACATGTCTGGGACAGCAGAGGCTTTTAGACCATGTGGGTTTAAGTCGCCTCTTTGTGATGATTCTAGGTCACATGGATGAGTCGCATGTGTGACTCACCCCTGACGCTGAAAAAGATATAAAACCAGGGGTTGGCCTCCTCTTCCTTGGAGCTCCTACCTACAGCAGTGGTGGCACGTGACTCTGGGCCAGCCCTTGTTCTGAGCTCCCAGGCTGAACCTAGATGTTGGTAACTGTGAATCTGTATTTGGTCTGTCTGTTGATGTTTGTAATTTGTTTGTTATTTGCTGTGAAGTTCAGTGTGCTGGTCTCTTCCCCTGAACTAAGTGAACGATATTTGTATGCTGAATTAAAGTAAGCTTGTCAACCCCTTTAACCTTGCTTTCCTTATTAAGGCAGATCAAAAGAACCTGTGCTGTTGGCAGCTTTCTGGGTTCTGGCTGTGGGTGGATCTTACATCCCCACAGAAGCTGCTAGCCGGATTGTTGAAACAAATGACTATGGTTTTCTCTAGGTAGGTGGCTGGATTAAGCTGTTTATTATCTATATCCCAAAGAAATTAAAGATAGCCAAGAAACTAAAAAGCTGGAAGATCCTTCCTCCATGGGGAAGAAGTTAAATAACAAGCAAAGCCCAGCAGATGGCAGAAGAGAGCAGCAGCTGAGTCGAAATTAATAAGTTGATATCCTGTAGAGGGCAGCAAAGAGTAATGTGATGCCATCACCAGAGAATTTCATAAACTCATTATCAGAAGCAGGAGTTGCTCCATCCATGAATGTTCCTTGGCCTTATATGTTTCCTCTGTATATGTCTGGCCATATGTGTTCTCTATTCACGTGTCTCTCCATGCATGTCCTCTAGCCACATGTACTTTCACCTTAAATAAATAAAACCAATTAATTAATTAAAATAAATAAAGCAAATAAATAAATAGATAATTAATTAAATGAAAATAGTTCTCTGTCACTGATCTGTAGAGTTTCAGCAGTTCTAAAGCCTTGTTTCAGTGGTGGAAGAGGAAGAATTGCAAACAGCAGCTGTTGTTTGTATAAGGAAAGGAGACCCTCTTGCTGTAGGGTGGCCAGCATGAGGTTTTGTCTTATTCCTGCTCTTGAAGCCACTGCCTCAACTGGAGTCCTTCTCCTCTCTGGGCCTCCTCTTGCAGATATCCCAGCTCCTGGCTACACTCCTTGTCTTGGAACACTTGGCATTGGGCCTAGTACAGGGAGATTACAGCTTTAGCATCTTCCCTCAGCACTTCATTCAGTCTTCTCTCCATCTCTGAAAGCTGTTCAGGAAGCCTTAGCTCCACTTTAGCCTCTTTCTCCTATATGTCTCTTACTGCTGGTTATCTCCAGTCAAAGTCAGGCAGCCTCTTCTGTGCCCTCCTGGTTCAGTGGCTGCCTTCAGCTGAATCCCAGCCAAAGATTTCCTGTGTTGTTTTTGTTTGGTTGGTTGGTTGTTTTGTTTTGATTTTTTTTTAGCTCCTGCTCCACCTGCTCCTCCTCTCTCTGCCAAATCTGCTTTGCCTCCCCTTGTTCCTAGGCCCAGTCCACTTCCAGTTGGATGAGGGAGCCACTCAGTTGAAGCTTGTCTAAGCAGTTCCCTTCTTCTCTTAGCTGCTGCAACTCAAGTCCCTTTTCTTCAGACAGTGGAGTGGGGACTCTATTCCTGATGCAGCTGTGAAAATGATACTTTCTGAGCCACAAGGCCTTGAATAGTATGGACTTGTCAGGAAGCATAGCCAAGTCTTTTGTTGAGTCTAAGAAGCTAAGCTACAGCCTCCTCTACCTTAGTTTCCCTATCCTAGCCAGTTGTGAGAACTGCTCACAGCACTGGCCACAAACTTTATGTGCTCCTCAGCCATCTTTGTCTGCTGCTGCTGCCATGGCCCATGTGTAGTACCCTATGTCTACCGAGAACAAGTTAACTTCTGTTTGAATTGGGAAAATATATTTTATCAATTATTTTGCTATGCTATGTGTTTAAATGTTTTTTTTTTCCCATAATTATTGTATGCTTTAGTTCATCTAGCAAAAGTAGACACCTCGATAGACAATGATAAACTATGGTTTTGAAGGAATGCCAACTACAAAATACTTAAACTTCTGAGCACTTACATATGAGGAGGCCCCCAGCTTCTGTATTTCTAGATGTGGGGGAGAAGGCTACATGTTAATCTTTTCATTTTGGTGTTTGGAATAGAATTCTATTTATCTTATTAGAGTATTAAGCAATGAACCTTTTTTATTCCTCTAGCTACCTACCTATCTATCTATCTATCTCTCTAATTCAATTTTGAGATATAGATATATAGATATATACATACATTTCTCTCAATCTACATATAGCTCTCTCTCTATATATATACAAAAACACATACAGTATATAAATTTGATATAGTGTATAGCAATATCAATATTAATATATGTATAGATATATCCCATTAGCAGGGGAGTGGATAAATAAATCATGGCATATGAAGGTAATGGAATTTTGAATTCTATTGCTTTGACAGAAATGATTAAAGGGACTATTTCAGAAAAACCTGGGCAGATTTTATGAACTGATGCAAAGTAAAGTGACAAGTAATTGGAGACCATTTAATACAATGACAAAAATTTTGGGAAGACAAACAGCTTTGAAAGCTTTAGGAATTCTGATCAATGTGATAACCCACTATGATTCCAGAAAATTTATGATGAAACATATTACCCACCTCCTGACAGAATGCAAAATTAGATATATTTTGGGAATATGGCAAATCACAGCATTTGTTTTGCTTTACTTCACTTATTTATCCCAAATTTCTTTTCCTTTTTTTTCTTTTTCCAATGTGACATAAGGTAGAGTACTAGGGGAGAGAGAAAATGCATTTTTGATAATTGGAGAAAATTAAATTAAATTAAATTGTACTCTGGGCCATCAGCCAAATTTGATATAAAAATCAAGCTAAACATTTATCCATAGCATTCCCTTGATCTACAAGTTTAGTAATCCATTCATCCCAAAAAGAAAATGAAGTTAATCTGGCAGTACCTGTTCTTAAATCCTCTTTGGCATAACTGTCCTCTTTTTTACAGATCCACTCCATAATTTTACTTGGAATTATATTCATTTGCAGTTTCAATTGTTTTCCTTTTTCTAAAGAGGATATTTTCTAATTTTCTATGGTCATTCAAATATCACTGACAAGAATCACGTGCCACTTTTTTCTCTATGACAGAGGGTATTGAATTGATTTGGGCTAGATAATATCAAGGGCTGCTAAGCATTCTTTTACTTTGTTCTTACTTGTCCTGGGTATAAATTCCCTGATAATAATTTTATTTTCTCATTTCCAGTGAAAACTGAATGTCCCTGTTTTCTACACTGCATTGTCAATTGACAATCACCTCCCATTTGTTTTCCCAAAATCTTAGGTACTTGTTATATAATGTCTGAATTTATCCTTCTTTTGAACCCTGGAACTTTAGAAAGTAGTTACTTCCTCTCAAGTTTCTTATCATTTCAAACTCAGGAATCAATGCCTTCTCTTTAGTGGAAATCAGAAAGAGATTACAATTTCCTTCAGGTTTTTTTTGTTTGTTTGTTTTGGAAATTGAAATTGTCATTAAGAGAAACCAAGCTGTTATTTGTTTCTTTGATTTCATCAAAAAGAAACCTCCAGCAGATGAAGAAAGTAGAATCAATACCAAATATACAGATATAGATGTAACCACAGATGATATAGATAGAGATAGAGACTAGATCTATCATTTCAATATCCTGTAATAATACAGGTCAGAATGTTCTCTGCCATTTGTAATCTTAGAGAGTTCTCATAGCAAGTTGTTCATAGTAGATTTGCAGTTTCATATGAAATCATCCTTTTTATTGTGCTATGCTATGGAATGCTTGCTTGATTCCATAAATTTAAAATGTTTTTTTTAATTTCTTTAAAAAAGAGAGCTAGTTACCTAGAACCCTGAAAACTTAAGTAACTGACCCAGGGTCATTAAGCCAATATGTGTCTGAAGGAGAATTTGAAGACAGACTTCTTTCAGAGGCTATCTCTGCCATTACACGATGCTGTCTTTTTATTTCTAGGCCCTTTTGTATAATGTTATACATAAAAACTATGTAAAGACCACAGGTTCATATTATTAACTATTTGAGTAGCTATAGGGGAAAGAGACAAGCCAAAAAGAAGAAGGTGGTGACCCTAATGCCTGCTGCAGTGGAGGATGGCTATACTGATAGAATGACTGTTGTGGAAAAAAAATCACTATCTTCAGGATAAAAAGAAGACTTGAGGTTAAATGGGATGGAGCAGAGATCCAGGCAGACCTCTGTTTCTTTCTACTTAATAAGGTGTGACTTGTGACTTTACTCTGCTCATGGCACCACTTTAAAGATTATTGACTAAGCAATGGCTAGTTACACCTCTAAGCTCCTGCATTCAATTTGGTCTCAAAGGGAGAACAAACATAGCAGATGGAGTGTATTAGAGCCAGAATGGCCTGAGAGAAAATGTTCAGGATATACACACACATACACTCATTCTCTCTCTCTCTCTCTCTCTCTCTCTCTCTCTCTCTCTCTCTCTCTCTCTCCTTTGGCTTATATGAGTTGAAACATTGTGGCCCTGTGTTCCTAAGGAACCAAGCATATCAGGGGCCTAGTAATAGCAGAGGATAAAGTTTTGATGGAAGTTGGCTACAGTGGAAGAGTAACTTGAAAAGTAGAAGAAATACTGACATAAGCCTAGGGACATAAAGGGGAGGAAATAACAAGGATTTATAGTGAATTTCTAAAGACTTTCAAAGCCCTTTACACATTGCCTCATTTGATCCTTACAGTAGTTCTATGAAACAAGTAGAAAACAGAATCTGAAGAGGATCAGTGGCTTGTCCTGGTCACACAGCTTTCAAAGGCAGAGTCTGAACTCAGACCATCTGGGGGGAAGCTAGGTAGTTTAATGGATAGAGTGTTGGGTCTGGATGTACTTCCAAATCTTACCTCAGGCACTTAGTATTTCTATGACCTTGAACAAGATATAAACTTATTTCTCATCTGTAAAACAGGGATAATAATAACCCTTATCTCACAGGGTTGTTCTGAGTATCAAACATGCTTTGCAAACTTCAAAGTGTTACTTTTCATTGCTATCTATTTAATTCTGAATTCTGAACCAAGTGGAGGAGTACTGGTAACAGGCAAATAAGTGCTCAAGTCATTTAACAGAAGAACAGCAATGGACAGAGACACCTGAGCAAACCTGAACATGGTCCTTCACTAGAAATTTGATTTTTGTGAGCTACATAGGTAGCAGAATGGACAGGAAAGGAGCTGGTACTCTAATAACCCTCAGTTCTTTCCTCTTTTTTCAAGAAGCTTCAACTTTAGAGCAGTACTCTATTTCAACCTAGAAGGACCTCTAGGTCTACATACAAGTCTAAAGAAAGTAGAGGCTGGTTAGAGAAACTAAAGCAGTTATTTTGACTATTCTTGGGCTCAGACAAGAGAACTTTCTGTTTAGTATTTCTAATGTGTTAAATAAAGCCAGCCCCATATTTGGCACATTTTTTATTTGAGAGCTTATGCATTGGGGTGGGGGAGAGGGAGAAGGATCAATTTCTTGTTCCCTTTTACAAATCATTTCAAAAATTATTTTTTTTTCCAATTAGCAAAATTATGCCTTTTCCTCCCCAATCTCATTTAGTAGGAGAGAAAAACAAAGCCCCCATTACAAATATATTTAGTGAAGCAAAACAAGTTTCCACATTCCATCTCTAATAAATTTCTTTTCTCTATCTATCTATCTATCTGTCTATCTATCTATCTATCTTCTATCTATCAATATCTGTATCTATTTATACATCTAAACCTATAGTCTTCTAGGCTAAGTAAGTCCTCAGGCCAGTTTCAATGAATTTTAAGGTAAAAGAACTAGCCCCATACTCATGAAGGTATTTTTGTTGTTTTGTCATTACATTTGTATCAAACTTTTCTTGAATCTATTTAGAAATTTCTTGGCAAACTGGAATGATTTGCTATTTCCCTTTCTAGCTCATTCCAAAGATAAGGGAATGAAGGCAAATAGAATTAAATGACTTGCCTTTGGTAACACATCTAGATAGCTGCATGAAAACAGTGTCTTACCAGAGTTCTCTCACAAGTTCTGTCAGATTCCTATAAAAAAGTAAATTCGAGCAGATTTGAGAGACTTAGAAACCTCAAGCAGTCTGAATGGGGCAAATTTTCCAGCCAGGAGAGTCTGAAAGGCCAAAGGAACGAATCTGTGGGCTAGGAGAGCGCTAGGCGTGTGGAGCTGCTCCAGAAGGCACCAAAGCGGAAGCCGTCGGCCGGGAAACCCACGTGGGAGACAGACTGAGAGAAAGCTGGGATCCTGAAACTGGCGGAGATACCCAAGCCTCCCAACACAGGACGGCAGTATGTGGAGGCAGTGCAACGCCACTGGCCTTGAGACATCAACTCCTGACAGTTGCAGCCCAAAAGTATGAAACGTGGGTTCTTGAACTTCCGGGAGACATAATGGGCAGGTAAATGGTTCTAAATGGTTCTAATCCCTGCCCCCCTCGCCCAGAGAATTCCTCGGAAAAAAAGAATGCTGGAATAGAGGAGACAGAAGTGGGGCTTCAGTGGCCAAGTAGTAGGAGTTCCTGAGTCACAGAGGGGCAGAGCCAGCAGGAGTCAACACCGGGAGCCCAGACCTACGCTCCCCCAGGGGAAGTGCCAGACACCAGCTCAAACAACAAAGTGCTGAGACCATTGCTGAAGGGCAACACATCTAGTAAGTGTGGAGGCCCAAATTGAATTCAGGAAGATGAGTCTTCCTTATTCCAAGCTGAGCAATCTATCCACTGTGCTATTTAGCTGCTTATCATGGCAGGATATCTTTGGTTATATTTCTCCTTATAACAAAAACTAATTTGTCAGACTATCAGATTAAGAAGAAATTTGGATGAGGGGCCTCACTCTTCCCCTCTGCCCCATGCCTTGTTGAACCCAGTTCTTATATATATGGAACTACAATACTGGGCCATGGATTGTAAATTCTATCATGTTTCCATTGACCTATAAAAGTATAATTGTTACCACGAGCTTTGGACATTTTGTGCTTGTACAGGAATTGATGACAACACGTTAATGGTGCCACATAGTGAAGCTTCCCAAATTTTCAGGATGGACACAATCTGACACAGTGCTGAGAAATCTCCCTATATTTATCTCTGTCTATGATGTCATGGAAAAGTCTCAGACACAAGAATGTTTTTACACCTCATTATTTGACAAGTCCTCCTAATACATTATTCACAACTTTGATATGAAGATAATAACTTTGATCAGATAATGCTGGTTTTGTTCCTGATCTCCGCTTTAAAAGTTATTTCAATAATGAATATAGAAACCAAAAAAGGTAAGTGGATCAGATAAAGTGATTTACTTTCTTTATTCAGATGTGACAATGATACAAAAATTTGAGTCAAGAGCCAATATCCTACAAAGAATTTAGGGTGAAACTAAGAGTTGGACATGACTGAAACTATTAAAAAAAACAAAATTTGTATAAAAAAGATTCCTACAAATACTGTATTAATACATAAATTTATCAATATATATAATTACTTCCTAATACTTGAGACAATTACACAGTCTCTCACAATAAATAGCAAGTATAATAGATGTTACTTTATGAAGTAAACAAATTGAGAGAGGGAAACAAAAGTTATTTTTTAAAATGAAGATGTAAACAGTAGAGCTTCCTTGACATTTTTTTCTACTTTCATCTTCCACACTACAGCAGCGTTTATGACAGTGAATCTTTCTTAGGCATTAAGGATGCTTTGCACAATCCTGTTGAAATAATTCCCAAAAGCTTACTAGGAATAAAATAAAATAAAATAAAGATTATTTGCTGATGTTTTGAAATTCAGTGATCAGTCCCCACAATGTACTCTCATGTTGAGGTCCCTAAATGCACATTGAATATTGTAGCATGCCATTTTTTTATATCTCATTATCCTAGAATCATAAAATGTAACATATCATGTACTATTTTCAAGGCAGTTAATTTATCTACCAATTCTTATGTTTTATGCTACAAAAGTTTTACTATTCAATAATAAAATTCATTTTTGAACAGACAGAAAAAGTGCAGATACATCCTGTAGTAAGTATTAGATAGCAGCCTCACTTTTTCTTCTTTATAAGAGTGCTGAAATATCAGTTTCTAAATTCAACAAGATGCAAAACTACAACAGCAAAATGTTAAATATCAACTTGGCATTGCTTTCTTGATCTAGCTAAAATGAAGGAGTACCTGGAGAAGGAACTCATTAATTGTGTATATCTCTCTCCCTCCTGCTGAATCATTTTTTTCTTACCAGAAAATTGTGATAAGAACGATAATACCACCCCTAATAAAATAAACTATAAAAACAATAGTTTGCACAAACTTTGCACTACATCAGGGGAAATTTATACAAGTAAACTTTTTTGTTTTATTCTGAAAGATTTCTTACAATTTCCCAAGATGGTTACTGTTATTTCCTGAGCATTTTCTGTGTTGAGCCATGAAACCACTTATATACTTTTAATTTTTTTTAACCATGTTTTCTGTAGTGCAAATTTAGAAGGAAAATTCTATAGCATGGTGTTATTTGGGTGTTATGTAGCTGGGTGCTATATACATCACCGGTGGGCCAACAATGATCATAAGTTATGCATCAGTTTTGAATTGAATAATACGTTTTAGTATATTTTATGTACAGAATAGATATTCAACAATCATTAAAATATTTTTCCAGTGACAGTATCAAAATATAACCTAAGTTTTTGCCCTTAGTAATTCACTAATAACTTAAATTTACCCAAATAAAATGTCCATATATCCCTGCTATATTTCTTTCAAGCAATGTATATATACATATATGCCAGACTGGAGTTAGTATTATATAAGTCATTGACCTTTGGTATGGAAAATTTCAGAGAAAGGACAATTTTTTAATTTTTGTTTTAAAATATAAAGGCAATGATTAGAAGTGTTATAAAATTATAAAAATGGTTATCAATAAATCCTATGGATTTGGCCTTTAAAATTTGTCTACAAACTGTATCTTCTTTCTATTTGCATTACCAGGACATTAGCTATAATCCTCCTCACCTTCTATCTAGATTACTGCCACCAATTTCTACCTAGCCTTTCTAACTTCAAATTTTCCCCAGGCACATGCATCCTGCGTACTGCAGCCAAACTAATTTTCCTTAAAGATTATTTGTATCTATTCAATTTCAGATCTGTCAACATTTCTATAATAAAATTTTTCTTCATTGATGACAGTGGAAGCAATATTTGTACTATGCTGTACTAAGCAATATTTGTACTATTGTGACAACAATGTTGCTAGCAGCTGCTGTGGAGATGAAAGACCCAACAAGACCAATAACAGGAGCACACAGAAGGGCTGCTAGCACACGGCCTTTGATCTGCTTTTCTAAGGAAAGCAACTTTAAGGAGTTAACAATCTTACTTTAATCAAACATACATATATCATTCACTTTGTTCAGGGGAAAAGTCAGCACCCTGAACTTCAGAGCAAATACAAATAGAAATCACAAACAGATACAATATAAACAGATCAACAGACAGATTTCTGTCTGACATCATAATACATAGTTACCAAAGAAACACAAACATCTGGGTTTTCCAAGCTGGGGCGGGGTGCTTTCAAGAGCTACCCAGGGTTTCATCACCAACACTCTTTCAATGAGTGTGCCCCCCAAAACAAAACGCCAACCTCAGATCTTATATACACATCTCAGGGCTCTGCGGTACTTGATTACCTCAGTGCTGAGAAGCACTCCAAAACAAAAGACAAAAGGGTCCCACTTTCCCTGCTCCATTCAAACAAATGCAAGACTCACTAAAGGCACTTGATGGCCTTAGCATTCCAAAAGAGAAGTCAGCAAAAAAGTCCCACCCTAATAACCATAACAACTATGCCATACAATACCCTCATATCTCATTCCCCAATGTGCTATAATGAGATACAACATTTAGAATTGAAACAAAAAACAGTAAGAGTGGCTTAACCATATTAAATATACAAAAAGAAAGTTCATGCTGAATAATGACATAGTTTTGAGGGCATGATGCCTCCTTTCCATTTCCTTATCAAAAAATCATTTATCTCCTTTTGCCAACTTCCATGTTTTTGACAGGGATGCTGTTATCCTCCAAGTTACATATACTTGAATGCTGAGAGTTACCACAGACTCATATCTCTCCATGCATAAATTTAATCATTTACTTTATCTTGTGGGTTACCTTATGAATGTACCTCAATTCTCCTTTCTCTTCCATTACATTAGAGCTCATATTATCACTTAGCTGAATAATTGTTGCACCCTCCATTTTAGATTACCTGATTCTACACTCCTCCCAACTCAAAATTTGTAATCTATATTGTTGTCAACATAATTTTCATCATTTTTTTTAAAAAGTGAACCTGGCAAAGAGAAGACAAGGTGGCAAAGTAGAGACAGCAAACCAGTTGAAATCTCTCCACATTATCCTCAAAACAACTTTAAAATAATGCCTAAAATTAAAATTTGGAGCAGCAGAACTAACAAAAGGTCAAGGTGAGACTTCTTTTCCAGCCTACAACAACTTAGGAAGTCGGCAGATGTATGTGACACTGGGGTAGAGGCCAGTGCAGAGCAGGTGGCAGCAATATCATCTTTGGACCTTAGAAGGAGTTACTATGAAACTGTGCATACCCTTTGATCAAGCAATACTACTACTATGTCTGTGCTCCAAAGACATAAAATGAGAAGGACTCATGAGCAAAAATACTCATGGAAGCTCTTTTTATGGCAGCAAAGAATTGGAAATTGAGGGGGTGCTTATCAATTGGGGAATGGCTGGATATGTGGTGGCATGGGATTCTGATGAAGTACTATTGTACTATAAGAAATTATGAGGGGGGGTGGTTTCAGAAAAAAACAGTCAAGACCTATACAAAGTGATGTAAAGTAAAGTGAGAAGACTGGGAGACCATAGTATATAGTAATGATCGATACAATGATCCACGATAATTCTCAAAGACTCATGATGAAAAATATTGTGTACCTCCAGAAAGAGAATTAATGAACTCAGTAGTACAAATTGAAGAGTCATTTTCTAGCTTTCTTTATTTCTTTTCTTTTTTCTTTCATCCTTTCTTTCTTCCTTCCTTTGTCCCTTTTTCTTCCTTCCTTCCTTCCCTCTTCTCTTTTTTTTTCTTCTTGTTCTCATTCTTATTCTTCTTTTGCAATATGATTTATGTGGAAAAAATGTTTTGCATGATTTCACATCTTCCTAGATTGGTGAGGGGTCACAGGGAGAAAGAGAATTTGGAACTCAAACTTAAAAAGAAACTAATCTTTAAAATAGACAATAATGTTAAAAAAAACATTATAATCATCGTAATTCAGTCCTTTAAGGATCTATAATTTCATCAGTATGCATACTTCCTACATTAACAAAGATCATAACCATTTTATAATGGAGTAGATGAATTTTGAAAATTTCAATATCTGGGAAAAATTTACCAAGCTGCCACTAACCAGGTAGTGAACATTGTCTTGAATATCAAACAATATCTCTGACCTATACCATTTTTGGAAGGTTAAAGCCCAGAATGAGGTGAATCTTAATTGAGTGGATAATAAAAGTTGAAGGGTTTTGTTGTTTTTGTTGCTTTTTGTTTTTTTCTGTTCCTTTATTTTTTAAATTGTTGAAAGCCAGAAAAATGAGAAACAAAGGTCAGCTACTTGGAGAGGGTGGAATAATGATCATGAATAACAGAAAGATGCCCAACTATTCAACTTTTACTTTGTCTCTGTTTTTCTTTGAAAAAGTTTGAGAGGAGAGAACAAATCTGGCTAAGAGAAAAATTAAAACCCATGTTATGTGAGGAGATAATAGAAAAAATATTTAATTTCCAAAAATGAGTAAAATTCATATGAATGATAAATTTCAGCAAAAGGTACTATAATACTTTATTTTTGAGATGCTGACTATGGAGAGCTTTAAGAAGCCATGAAGAATAGATAGTTATGTTAGGACTAGAGAAGACAAAAGTGTCTCTGCATGTGTCTGGTTATAAATTTCAAGGAGCAAAAGCCCAGTCCTGCCTACTGACTAAATGAACACATTAATTATTATATTGATTAATGTAAAGGTGCTCAATAAATGCTTTCTCTGAGGCAGGCAAAATGCTAAGCACTAGGAATACATATAGAAGTGAGAAAGACAATCAAGATACTTACATTTTAATAGGAAACATAACACATAAAGGAGATGTAGAAACAGAAGAGGGGTAGGGATATAGCATCATAGTTTAGAAGTGGCAGAGAAGTGTTTTAGGTCTTTGGGGTAGAAACCATGTTTTTGTTTGTCTTTCTATTCCCAGTTTTTAAAACAATACCTTGTGCATAGTAAGCATTTAATGAAAGGAGAAACAGAAAAAAGAGAAGAAAAAGGAGGAGGAGGGGAAGGGTGACTAAAATTCATTTATCAGAATCCAGAATCATACTGACTGAGTGAATTTGGTGAAAAAGGCAATGAGGAGGATGGTCAAAATGAAGACAAAATGATTAGGAAATGACTGGGAAGTAGCATAGTTTAGCTCCTGTGTGCCCAATATTAGATGCTCTTTCTTCTGTTTATATCTTTGTATCATCATCATCTTCAAAATCATCATTATCATATAATCATGCATTTTGAGATGCTTTCATCTCAGATATAGAAGTTTTAACCCTGTATTAAAAGTATCACAAACATATCACATGGCTTTAATTTTTATGTTGTATTTCTTTATTTCTTCTTTTTATACTTCCTTTGTTTTTGCTTCCATTCACTCTAGGAATAGTCTTTCTCCCTGCTATGCTTCCAGCCTTTTTATTTCTTTAGCTTGGAAACTAAACTACATTTTATTCATCTTTATTTTAACTATTTAATTTATAAACTATAATCTATAATCTGCAAGCACCATACAATCCCTTTAGGTCATGGAAACATTCTCATTCTCTGTTTCTGCTGCTCAGTTCTCTATGGTTCTCACAGACAATTTTTACTATCTACTGCCCCTGCTAAAGGATCAGATTCCAGAAGCTTTCAAACAAGGCTTTTTTTCTTTTTTAATAAGATTTTTCAACCTCTTCTCCTATTATCTGTTATACTTGCCCATTTCTGATTTAAATTTTCAGATTTATACAAATACTTCCTGAAAATAGGAGCTGTTGTACTCCTGCTCTCATGAAAATCTTGGGGAGAAAATCTAACTTATAGCTACTTCATGTCTCTCTATTTTCTCTTTTCACTCTGGGTTACATGTTCTTTTGCATCATTACCTTGCCACTATCGTCTATGAATACAAACAAATCTATGGAATCCTATTTTATTTTCTTCATGGCAAGTACAGAAATATAATTTTCATCTACCCTGTAGAATGCCCTCTAGTCCCTAAACCTCAAGACTAATGAAGGTACGGGCAATACAGAGAACTCTTCATGGGAGTTGGATTCCTGTAGAGTTCATGGAGGTTATTGCAGGAAGCCATACAAGTTTCTGAGATAACAAGGTTTTGATCAAATGGGGGCTGGCCAAGGTCATGGATTAACACTCCCATGCTGTCTTCCTACATTTATTGTGACAGATAATATTCACATCCCTTGTCTGGCTCAACCTATTTTCTGGTTCCATGGTATTATTGAATTCTTACAGGCTGGACCTTGATCCTTGTCAACTTCCCTTTTAAGCCTTGTGACTATGATTTTGATCTTGCTTCATTCTCAGATATCACCTCTAATATGATCAATTTTGTGCATCGGCTTGTCACCACTTTATACCTTTATCTGTATTGAAACTTTATCTGTGCTATAATTCCTTGTTAACACTCCCTCCCAAATCATACAACAAGAGAGGTATCAACCTGACTCATATACTCTGCTCGGACAGAGTCCTCTGAATACTATATTTAGGGCTTGTTATGAAACAGCAACATATGTGTGTGTGTATGTATATATACATATATACACTTATGTGTATATATATATATATATATATATATATATATATATATAGTCATGATGTAAAAAAGTTGAATCCTTTTGATTAAATCCAAGAATTCATATAACTTAGCTATTAACATTTTAAAAGATAACTACTAGAATAAAACCACCTACTAACATATGCCTACTCTTCTATCAACACAAAAATTTTATGAAAGGCATCAAAACATAAATTAAGAGCACCCTCAATAAAGACATTAGCAGGGAATGACTAGACTTTCACAAGTAGAAATCATAAAATCCAAATGTAATTATTTTTGCTTTTGAAAAAAAGGACTTGGCATTGCAAAACACCTTATGTGTTCTTATTTTTCCAATTTATTTTTCCCATTTAATTTTTTTATTAATAAATATTATATCTTCCTTCTTCCTACTCCTATTGGGGAAAAAACAACAAAAACAAGACCTAACTTTAAATTCTGCCTCAGAAATTTATTATGAGCAAATTATATCTCTTAGCCTCACTTCTCTAGATGTGAAATGAAAACAATGATAGCATTTACTCACAGGGTTATTAGGACGACTAGATAAGTTAGCATGGGTAAAGTGGCTTGCAAATATTAAAATGCTATATAAATGCTAGCTATTATTCATACTGTCTTTTAACATGTAAAAACAGAAATAACCATGTTGAATTATCCCTGGTCTAATAATAAACATCACATAAGGTATGAAACAGGGTGATATATGAACACCAAAAGAATCTGTCACTGTGGAGGAAATCCAGGAGAGCTGAGGTTAAGGAATAATTCCCTCTGGATGATGATGATGAAGATGATGATCCAGGCACATGCTCAGTTTTTTACAAATTTTATCTCATCTGATCCTCACAACTACCCTGAGACGTAGGTATTATTATTTTCTCCATTTTTACAGCTGATGAAACTGAGGCAAACAGGCTAAGTGACTTGCCCAAGGTCACAGAGCTAATAAGATTTTGAGGCTGGATTTCAACTTAGGTCTTCTTGATGCCAGGCCCAGAGCTACATCTACTTCAGATGACTTGATGTTTGAAGATGATGGATAATTGATTTCAGCAAACCTCCAGACATTCAGTGTCTCTTGGTATAGATCTATAATCATTCAGAGGTGTTTGTCCTATCCATTCATATAAGAAAGACTGAATTTATGGAGAATGTATGTTGCCCAGATTTCAACATGCATCTGTTTTAAATAGGTACCCAATAAAGCCTATACAACCATATGCCTACCTAGGACAACAATACAAGTGGATAATGGACAAGTGGATTCAGGGTTGAACAATGGAGCAGAGAAGACAATAGAAAGGTGCATGGTGACTGTGAAAAATGTGCCAAATATAAAACAACCAGATACTTCAAAGAAGATCATAGGTTTTACTTTCAACCTGATCCCCATAGCCATCATCTAAGGAAGAATCCCTTGTTAAGATATCTTATTGGCATTTACAAATACCGTATCCTCTAATTCCTCAGCATCCACAATTGCCAAAAACTCAGAAAAGAAGTTTTCATCACTTAAGTACTTGGCACAGATGACTGGCTTTATCCATGGAAGTAATACGGAACAGTATAAATAAACATCTGTTCGGCCACTGCATCAAAGTTCCACTGTGCCTTTCTGTCTACACTGCAACTAAACACTTTCACATGTGTTACTTTTTCCTGTTAGATTGTGTATTTATTTCAGTCAGGAAGCTTATAGCTTTTCTACATGTATCCCCAGTGCTTATCACAGTGACTAACATATAGTGAGTATATGATTTTTAAAATTCATTTATTCAAAAATATGAGTAAAATGTCTTTAAAGAATTGTATGACAGAATGAACATGCCAGCCCATAGTTAGATAGTGGGTTCCTTTAGTACTCTTCCAATGTCAGGAGAAAGCAAAGAAGGACTTTAGCACATTGGCAGTTGCCTGGGGGCAAAATTTGTGGAGGGAGTGTATAAGGTTCTCACAGAAAGGGCAGGCATAAATGGGTTATGATCTGCATTACTGAAAGAAATTTATAAGGCAATGAGATCACAGATCTATATGTGTTTTTGAAAGAATTTTAACATAAAATTCAATTTCAAAGTAAAAGTCAATAAATGTTAAGAAGCTTAGCACAATGCCTGGAACATGGAAACCATTTAATACATGCTTATTGGTTGATTGTATTTGAATTTAGGATGATTAAAACCTGATAATATGCTATTTTAATGTATAGAAAGTCTGTAATTTTGGTGAAGAAATTGTATTTCAACATCAAGGAAATTTCATCGTGGCAAAGCATTATTAACCTTACCAATTCATTCATCCATCAGCCTTTTTTGTCACAAAGAATGATGATTATACATATTGAAGAAGTCTATGTCTCACATCATTGCTGAAATAAAAGACATTACAGACATTTTCCTATTTTTCTTCTAATAATAGATTAATGAGAAAAGAATATATAATCACTATTTTATTTTGTTAACTTCAAAATATTATGCCCTTGGAAGGAAAAATCAAGTAAGTTCAATTAGCTTACCTTATAAAATGATTAAGTCAAACTTTCTGTCAGTGTTTTCTTCCCCCTAGTGATTTACTCATTATGTGAAATGTACTAATCAGTGTGAAGAAGTGGCATATATTTGAAAAATAATATGGGAAACACAATGAAAACTGCAGAGCAAATGAAACCATACTAATAATGTCAAGCACTGATTTTAGCTTCAAATCCTTTATCATTTTACACTCAATTCCCATATACTACATGGTCTCTTCATCCTTGGAGCTAAGAAGCTCCTATATCATAAGATTATAGATTTTGAGCTGAATGGAACTTTAGAGACCATTTAGTCCAATGCATTCATTTTCTAGATGAGGAACCAGGGGGTTGAGGTTGAATGCTTTTCCAAATGTCACACAAACAGCAAATGTAGGATTCAAATGTAGGTGCTTCCAAATCAGTTTAGTCCTCTTTACATGGTAAAACATCACCACCAGGTTATAATCAAGAGACTCTTTGTAGTACCAAGAAAGATGAGACCAAAGCTGGGGATATAATACCAGAAAACGCTGAGCATTTAGTTCAGAGATTGAGAAGAAACACTCTGCTCAGGAGTCAAGGCAAAATCAGAAACTAGAGGTTAAAAATTGAAAAGGTCGCAGCTAAGCAAATGATCAGCATTCTGAGCTCAAACAGAAGTTGTGAGGTCAAGATGAAACAATGGGCCGCACATGGTAAGCAATAACAAAAGCATAAACACATAGCGACTAGGGTGGAGGCAGAACATTAAAACTTTAGTCAAGCCTGACTTATACAGGTGGCAGTTAATATTCTTCCTGAGAAGTCAATAAAACCTTGGTTAAACACTGTGGTCTTTTCATCTTTTTTATTATGTGTTTCAAAAACAAATAATCTTGAGAGAATGAACTCCTAATATTGTGAATTAGTTTATTAAATTCATTGGCAGTATTAATATACCTGAGAATGAAAAGACAGTATTTATAGGTAAAGGAAAGGACAGAAAGAGAAAGAAAAGAGTAACAAAGTCGAGATTTACCTGCTTCATCATCTTGTCTAGGTCCACCTTTGTATATGTGATCTCTTTTATTTAGCATTTTTTCCCCTTCTTTGTTAATTGTAATACTGAGAAATCATCACTTGGAAAAAAGCCTGGATTTTTAAAATGAAAGCAAATGAAATTACATGCATCAAGTGTGAAATGCTGTATTAATTGTATTCTAACCACAAGTGACATAGAATAACAAAGAAAACACAGAATTGTCTTGCTCAATGTTTTGTAAATGACATCATTAAGCTAAAAAGAATCATTCTTAGGCATTCAAATAAATGGCCTACATTTACAACTTATCAAGGAGTTTGCCACGAAATTATATTCTTTTTCTCTCAATTATGTGGGCATATGTATCCATATGTGTATACTTACCCATAAAAATTGTGTGTGTATATCCTGTTATCATTCAGTTTCTCTCAACATCTATTGTATTATTAGCTCTTAGACCTATATTTTTTTCCTTTTCTGCTTGCATTCTGTGACAATTTTTTTTAAATATGCATTCATACATAGAATTTGGAACCTCTTTACACATTAATTTTCCTTCTTAAAAATATCACCCTTCAAAAATTAAAATCTACTTTTTCTGTTTTTTTTTTTACTACAGTCTGATGCCCTACAAATCTCATGGTAATCATCCCCCTATTTCAGAATGCAAGATATTTGAAAAATAAAATACAATTTTGTTCTTGGATCAACCAAAAGCAAAATTGAAATCTATGCCATTAAGCTGCAAACAAACTAAAATTTGCAACACACAAACATACAAACTAAATAATATGTGTGTTTCTCTCTATGTTCATTTAATAATCACCAGAGATTTATAATATATAGGTTATCTAAAATTATGTTTTTCAGTCTTTCTTATTTTAATTAAATTTATCTAGATCTGAAAGAGGGTACATTATTAATTTTATTAACTATTATATGTTTTAGTGCTTATATCTCTCCAAAATTCTTATAACTTTTTCTCTAGTTATTGAAATATTTTGCCATTCAGTGTATATTTGTTAAGGACTGAATTAATTTATGGTTCATGGTATAGTTTGTCAAATTATTGTTTAACTTTCAAAAGCCAATCTATTTTTTTCTGTTTCTTTGCCTAAAATCCTGATTCTTCCACTGCTTTTTGAGGTCAGCTGAGGCATAATATTTTATCCTATTCTCTTTTCTTAATTCTGTGTTTATTTGTTTCAGATGTGTTTTTTGTAAATGACATTTCGTTGGATTCTTCTTTCCAATCCATTATATTGTTTTCTTCAGAGTTATAGATTAGTTCATCCCATTCACCTTCATATTTATTATAGTTAACTGTGTACTTCTGTTTATTCTTTTCTGTTATGCTTTTATTCCTTTTTTATTTCCACCCCCCATTTTATCACCAGTTCTTACCATTTATTTGTTTCCTTTCAAACTCCTGTACCTGATATCCCTTTTGCCCCATTTTCTCCTCTTCCTATTCTCTCCTGTGTCCTTATTTAGTTGATTATACTTGTACAACAAAGTGTCCGTGTGTATGTGTTCTACTATTCTTTGACCAATTCAGATGAAAATGTAGTTCAAGTAATGCTCCAGCTACCCCATCTCTTTGTTTAGAATTCTACTTGCATATTTTGATAATATGAGATTACGAATAATAACATTAATAATATAGCAATAATCATAGTTAGCATTTATATAGTGTCTACTATTTGGCAGGAACTGTGCTAAGTGTTTTACAAATATTTTCTCTTTTGACAATTGAAATAATAACTCCTGATTCTCTTTCTCCTTGTTGCATCCTTTCTCCTTCCCCTTTCCTTTCTGCTTTTAAACCCATCAAAAAATAGTAAAACAATCCCCAGACCCTATGTCTTATTTCATTTCCTCTATGACATCCATAGGTCTATTCAGTTCCTGGTGTCTGGCTTTAAGATATTCCATTGAGTTAATTAAAGGGTCTTGTCCAAGATCTTTGTTGGTATAGTCATTGAAAAAGTTGCCTTTCAGTACTTTCTTCTACTTAGCCATCTTGGTTGGCCTCTCAAATCAACATTTTGGTAAGGAACACAAAAAAGAAATTAATTTCAAATTACTTTATTGTCTTCTATATGCTAAATATCTCGAAGTCTTTCAATTAATCCTCTCATTGGATGGTTTTCAATTCCCTAACTATCATGGTCACCCTTGCCTGGGCCTGTTTCAGTTTGCCAGTATCTCCTAATACACAGTGCACAAAATGGAACACAGTTCTTGAAACATGCTCTGACAAGGATATAATAACAAGTAACTACCACCTCTTTCAATCTGGACACAATACTTTTACTAATTAAATTTGTGATTGAATCATAAATCTTGAACCAAAATCCCAAAGTGATTTTTCTTTTGAATTAAGGTCTAGTTTTCTTCTCCTCATCCTGTACTAATATAAGTAATTGTTCAACCTTAATAAGGGAATTTCCCATTTATTACTATTACATTTTATTTTGTTAATTTTGACTTATCATTTAAAGACTTTTGGATTATAAATTTCTTATCAGTTATATGTTGCTCTTCCTAGATTTGCACTAGAAAATTTGACAAGGAGACCATATACATCTTTATCTGAATTATTTTAAAATGATAAAAAGAATATGGACAGGGACAAAAATGGTTCTCTAGTTTGGTATGCATATATAAATGAATATTTTGGGGTCTGCTTTTACAACTAATCCTTTATCCACATGACAAAGGTGTGATGATATAGGAGAAAGGCCACTCTACTTGGAGACAAGAAATATAGGTTCAAGTATTGGCTTTGATACATATTAAGTCATACAACCTGAGACAACTCTCAACATTCAGAATTTGTTTCCTCATCTGTAAAAAAGGGATAACACTACATTACCTCTCTCACACATCTGTGGTGGGAAAAATGCTTTTAAAATTAAAATGCTTCTCAAAATGTTATAGAAATTTAAGCTGTTAACATTTCCCCTTTTGTCCACAAGATAGATATCACTATTCTCATTTCTCAGATAAGAAAATTAAAACTCAGATGCAAAAAATAATTTCCCAAAATTCACACAACTAATAAACGTCAGAGCATTGATTTGCACCCTGGTTTAATCTTTCAATAACTTTAGCCAAAGCACCAGCACCAAGTTGCTTCTCATGTGGCGTGGGGTACATTAAGTCATCAACGAAAGCCAAAGTGACTTCGGTGATGTCATGACTTGCAAGTTATAGATGAGAGCCAGAGTGATTTGGGTTTAAGGCATGGTTGATAAAAAGAAATCTAGTCAACATGTGGTGGAGGGATATCAGGTTTCAGTAGATAAAAATGTGATCAGAACACATCAATATCCCATAGACTAAAGAAAGACAAATCCAGAGGGGCTGAGCCAAGATGGCAGAGTAGAAGCAGGGACCTGATAGAGCTCTCCCCACAAACCCCTCAAAATACCTGTAAAAATGACTCTAAACAAATGCTAGAGCAACAGAAGCCACAAAATGACAAAGTGAAGCAGTTTTCCAGCTCAAGATAATCTGGAAGGTTGACAGGAAGGGTCTATCCCACCATGTTCAGAGCAGAGCACAGCCCAGTCTGGGCCACACTAGCAGAGACAGAACTGGAGCAGGCCTCAGGGCCCTGAATCACTGGCAGGTATGGCAGTTTCCAGACATCTTAATCCACAAACACCAAAGACAGCTTCAAAGGTCAGCAGGAAAGCTCTCTCACCTGTGAGAAGGAAACATGGTCCCACCAATATCCCCAGCCCCAGCCTAAGGGCAGTGGCTGCTTCTGGAGATCTCAGCCTACAGATAGTGGGAGAGCCGGGCAGCTGATCTGGGTTGCAGTCCTTTGTAATGATCCTGGGGTGAGGAGGAGTGTGGCAAAGCTGGTGGCAGATGTGGAGAAAGAAAGCTACTCTCAGTTACAGGGCAGAAAACAGTGCTTGTGGTTGCTCATGGACCAGAGCAGAGGCCAGGACAGGAGTAAACATCTCTCTCTTGATCATACCACTTTGGAGGCACTCAGAATTTACAGGTTCCTAGAGATTTCTCTGTAAACAGCTGTACAAAACGCCTGAAACTTGGGGCAGTACAGCCTCCACTTAACAAAGAGCTCAAAAGTCAAATAACTGGCTGGGAAAATGGGCAAAGAGGGGGAAAATGAACAAGATAATAGAAGGTTATTTTCTTGGTGAAAAGATGTTTTCTTACACACTTACTGAAAAGGAATATCAAGGCATGCAGCCAGAGGAAGACAGCAAGGTCAAGGCTCCTACATTCCAAACCTCCAAGAAAAATATGAAATGATCTCAGGCCATGGAAGAGCTCAAAAGGGATTTTGAAAATTAAGTGAGAGAAGTGGAGGAAATTTTAGGAAGTGAAATGAGACTGATACGATAAAATCATGAAAAACAAGTCAACAGCTTGCTAAAGGAGACCCCCCCCAAAATACTGAAGAAAATAACACTTTTAAAAATAGACTAACCCAAATGGCAAAAGAGGTTTAAAAAGCCAATATGGAGAAGAATGACTTGAAATGAAGAATTGGCCAAATGGAAAAGGAGGTCCAAAAGCTCCCTGAAGAAAATAATTCCTTAAAAATTGGAATGGAGCAAATAGAAGCTAATGACTTTATAAAAAATCAAGAAATTACAAAATGGAATAGAAAGAATGAAAAAATAGAAAACAATGTGAAATATCTCTTTGGAAAAACCACTGACCTGAAGAATAGATCCAGGAGAGATAATTTAAAAATTATTGGACTACCTGAAGGCCATGATCAACAAAAGACCCTAGACAATCATCCTTCAAGAAATTATCGGACTTCTGGGGGAGGAGCCAAGATGGGGCTGCAAAGCAGTGAGCTCCCCGCCAAGTCCCTCCAAAAACCTATAAAAAATGACTCTGAACCAATTCTAGAATGGCAGAACCCACAAAACAGCAGAGGGAAGCAGGGCTCCAGCCCAGGACAGCCTGGATGGTCTCTGGGTGAGGTCTATCCCACACGGAGCTGAGAGCTGGGAGCTGGGAGCTGGGAGCTGGAAGCAGAGCAGAGCTCAGCATGAGCTGCTCGGACCAATCAGAAGAGGAGCCGGGTGGAGCGGGCCCTAGCACCCTGAATCAGTGAGCTGTGGCAGTTACCAGACTTCACAACCCACAAACACCAAAGACTGCAGAGAAGGTTAGTGGGAAAAGCTGCGGGAGTGGAAGGAGTTCCAGGTTCGGCCACCACCCCCAGGGCAGCAGAGGTGGGGCAGCTACAGCTGCTGTTACTTCCGGCCCCAGGCCCACCTGGTGGGAGGAATTAAGTGGCGGATCAGAACAGGAGTGCACAGCCTGCTGAAGATCTAAGCCCAGTCCGGGTTGGGGGTTCTTGAGGAAGGAGGAGTGCTGGTGTGGCAGAGCTGGCGCATCTCCCCTAAACATGGAACATAGAACTCTTTAGTCTACAAGCAGTCATACTCTGCTGAAAAACTCAAGGGTCAAGGTAGTTGGTTGGGAATATGGCCAGGCAGCGAAAACACACCCAGATTCAGTCTCAGACTTTGGATTCTTTTTTTGGTGACAAAGAAGACCAAAACATACAGCCTAAAGAAGTCAACAAAGTGGAAGAGCCTACACCAAAAGCCCCCAAGAAAAACATGAGCTGGTCCCAGGCCATGGAAGGGCTCAAAAAGGATTTGGAAAAACAAGTTAGAGAAGTAGAGGAAAAATTGGGAAGAGAAATGAGAAGGATGCAAGAAAACCATGAAAAACAAGTCAATGGCTTGCTAAAGGAGACCCAAAAAAATACTGAAAAATACACTGAAGAAAACAACACCTTAAAAAAATAGAGTAACTCAAATGGCAAAAGAGCTCCAAAAAGCCAATGAGGAGAAGAGTGCCTTGAAAGGCAGAATTAGCCAAATGGAAAAGGAGGTCCAATGGACCACTGAAGAAAATACTACCTTAAAAATTAGATTGGAGCAAGTAAAAGCTAGTGACTTTATGAGAAATCAAGATATTATAAAACATAACCAAAGGAATGAAAAAATGGAAGACAATGTGAAATATCTCATTGGAAAAACCACTGACCTGGAAAATAGATCCAGGAGAGAGAATTTAAAAATTATTGGACTACCTGAAAGCCATGATCAAAAAAAGAGCCTAGATATCATCTATCAAGAAATTATGAAGGAGAACTGCCCTGATATTCTAGAGCCACAGGGCAAAATAGAAATTGAAAGAATCCACAAATCGCCTCCTCAAATAGATCCCAAAAAGAAATCTCCTATTGTTGCCAAATTCCAGAGCTCCCAGATCAAGGATAAAATACTGCAAGCAGCCAGAAAGAAACAATTTGAGTGTTGTGGAAACCCATCAGAATAACCCAAGATCTGGCAGCTTCTACATTAAGAGATCGAAGGGCTTGGAATACGATATTCCGGAGGTCAATGGAGCTAGGATTAAAACCTAGAATCACCTACCCAGCAAAACTGAGTATCATGCTCCAAGGCAAAATATGGATTTTCAATAAAATAGAGGACTTTCAAGCTTTCTCAGTGAAAAGACCAGAGCTGAATAGAAAATTTGACTTTCACACACAAGAATCAAGAGAAGCATGAAAAGGTAAACAAGAAAGAGAAATCGTAAGAGACTTACTAAAGTGGAACTGTTTTGTTTACATTCCTACATAGAAAGATGATATGTATGATTCATGAGACCTCAATATCATAGTAGCTGAAAGAAATATGCATATATATATATATATATATATGTTTATGTATATATATATATATAAGTGAATGTGCATGTATGTATATATGTATGTGTATATATATATATATATATATAAAGAGAGAGAGAGAGAGGACACAGGGTGAGTTGAAGATGAAGGGAAGATATCTAAAAGAAATAAAATCAAATTAAGGGATCAGAGAGGAATATATTGAGAGAGGGAGATAGGGAGAGATAGAATGGGGTGGATTATCTCGCATAAAGGTGGCAAGAGGAAGCAGTTCTGTGGGAGAAGGGGAGAGGGCAGCTGAGGGGGGAATGAGTGAATCTTGCTCTCATTGAATTTGGCCTGAGGAGGGAATACCATACATACTCAATTGGGTATCTTACCTCACAGGAAAGAAGAGGGAAGAAGATAAAAAAAAAGGGGGATGATGGAGGGGAGGGCAGATGGGGGTGGAGGTAATCAAAAACAAACACTTTTGAAAGGAGACAGGGTCAAGGGAGAAAATTCAATAAAGGGGGATGGGTTGGGAAGGAGCAAAATATAGTTAGTCTTTCACAACATGAGTATTGTGGAAGGGTTATACATAATGATACACATGTGTCCTATGTTGAATTGCTTGACTTCAGGGAGGGTGGGTGGGATGGGAAGAGGGGAGAGAATTTGGAACTCAAAGTCTTAAAAACAGATATTCAAAAACAAAAAAAAAGTTTTTGCATTCAACTAGAAAATAAGATACACAGTCAATGGGGCGTAGAAATTTATCTTGCTCTATAAGAAAGGAAGGGAAAAGGGGATCAGAGGGGAGTGGGGTGACAGAAGGGAGGGCTGAATGGGGAACAGGGCAACCAGAATATACATCATCTTGGAGTGGGGGGGAGGGTAGAAATGGGGAGAAAATTTGTAATTCAAACTCTTGTGAAAATCAATGCTGAAAACTAAATATGTTAAATAAATAAATTTTAAAAAGAATAAAAAAGAGATCATTAAGAAATGTAGAATGTAAAATATAAAATGATTATATTGAAATAAAAAGTTTTTGACAAAGAAAAAAAAAAGAAATTATCAAGTAAAACTGTCCTGATATTATAGAACCAGAGTGTAAAATAGAAATGGAAAGAATCTACTGATCACCTCCTGAAAGAGATCCCAAAAGGAAAATTCCTAGGAATGTTGTAGCCAAATTTCAGAGTTCCCAGGTCAAGGAGAAAATATTGCAAGTGGCCAGAAAGAAACAAATCAAGTATTGTGGAAACACAATCAGGATAACACAATATTTAGCACCTTCTACATTAAGGGATGGAAGGACTTAGAATATGATATTCCAGAGGTCAAAGGAGATAGGATTACAACCAAGAATCACCTACCCAGCAAAACTGAGCATAATATTCCTGGGGAAAAATGGAATTTCAACGAAATAGAGTACTTCCAAGAATTCTTGTTGAAAAAGACCAGAGCTGAATGGAAAATTTGACTTTCTAATACCAGAGTCAAGTGAAACATGAAAAGGTAAACAGAAAAGAGAAACCATAAGAGAATTATTAAAGTTGAACTGTTTATATTCCTGAACAGAAAGATGATAATTGTAACTCAAGAGATTTTCCTTAGTACTAGGGTAGTTCAAGGGAATATACATACATATGTATGTATATATATATATATATATATATATATATATATATATATACACACACACACACACATATATATATACACACACATATATATATACACACACACACACACACACACACACATATATATATATATATATATATATATATATATATATATGACTATAACCTATATTGAACTGCTTGCTTTATCAATGAGGGTAGGTGGGAAGGGAGGAAGGGAGATAATGAGGAACTCAAGGCTTTAAAAATGAATGCTGAAAATTGTTCTTGCATGCAACTGGGAAATGAGATATACAGTCAATGGAGTATAGAAATCTATCTTTCCTTACAGGAAAATAGAAAGGAAAGGGATAAGAAAAGGGGGTGGGGAGTAATAGAAGGGGTAGCAGATCAGAGGAAGGGGTGGTCAAAATGCACACTGTTCTGGGGTGGAGGGAGGAGAGAGATGGGAAGAAAATTTGGAATTCAGAATCTCGTGGAAGTGAATGTTGAAAACTGAAAATAAATCTATTTATATAAATAAAAAATAAAAATTAAAAAGACAAATCCAATCAGTCTAGAACAAGAGGTGAAGAAAATCAGTTTTAGGGATCAGTCTTTTATTAAGAGTTTAGGCTAGGATAAAGAACATGAATAAATTTTCCAAGAAATTACACCAATCAATCTGTCTGTTTTTAATGCTGTGATGCAATGAACCAAGATTCCTGCTAATTTCTACAATTTGTTCCTGATTTTCCTATGAATTCCTTTAAATTAACTTGAAATTGCTTGGAAACCAGTTTATCTTATCTTGATTTAAACCAGAGGAAAAGGGGTTAAGCTGAATGGAAGCCAACATATGTAAGGAGTTCTGGGGGCTCTTAGTGACCAGATCCAGTAGTAGTAGTAGTTTGTTCATTCCTTTCATAAAACTATAATATTGGTACTCAGAGAAGTAAGAAGAGCACTGGATTTGTTTTTAGAAAATTTAGATTCATCTGCGCTTCATCTACTTATTCTGTGACCTTTGGCAAATCACTTTGCTTCTCTAATGTTCAATTACTGTTTTGTAAGTTGGGGGGATTAGACTAGATGTTCTCTAAAATATGGTACTGTGAAGATATAAAAGCTTATGATAAGAAAAACTGGAAGACTTTGTGAATGCATTTTTCTGCCCAGGCTTTCCTCCACATAAACAAAACAAGACATGCTGCCCCTAAATACTAAATGATATGGATTATTATTTAGATATCTCTTTTCACCCCTTTTTTATTTCCTTTTCTTTTAAGAAATGATCATTAGACTACGATAGTTCATTTATGCTATGGCAATATTGTCATTGATAAATATTAAATTGAAATAGAAATGTATTAAATACTAAGTATAAAAAATTACTGTGCTAAAAAGAATCATAGTTCTTGACTTTAAGGAGCTCACAATCTAGTAGGAAAGATAGGGGAAAAAAAACCCAATAATATAACTGTATGATGAAATAGAAAACAGAAGAAATTCACAAAGGTAGACGGCATGGCATAGCCCATAGCAAAACAAAGCTTGGACAGCTTGACCTAGACTCATCTTATCTTTGATGCATACTGTTTAAGTAATCCTTCAAGAATCATATAACCCTAAGTAACCCCAGAAAAGTCTGTAAGGCTAAGTGAAAGAATAGCTACCTATGTACATTGGAATACTTACCTATGTACATTGAAATAGCTGCTCATATATATTGGCTTGATGTGTTTCTTCACTGGAGAATGTACAACAAGGAAATCATAGGTCTGTAAAAATAAAAAGATTTTACAAAACTAATAAAAATAATACAAATACCACTGTTCCATATAGCAGATGAAGTTTGGGGTTTGGAGGGAAGACAATCTGGATTCAAATCCTACTTCTGCTTCCTATTTGTCTCTCAATGTGCTTTAATCAAATTGATGTAATGGGAGCATAGTCAGTGGTGCCTACTCCTCAGAGCATGAGTACTACTTATGTTCTGCCTCTGATCAGTCTATGTGGATGAGACTAGGGAACATATTTTGGAAAATGAAAGATGGCATAGGAGGACTCCACTATTCTATTTTAATCACATGAAAAGATTCTGCAACTGTTTTTAGTCATTTAATGAATCAGTGAAGTGGTATACTTTTGATGGGCTGCTAGCTTTCTGCTATTCTTTCCTACCTTGCTGTGTTCCACTTAGGAAGCAAGAATTATTGTGAGTCCTCAGAGTGGGGAGAGGCCTTGGGCCTCTAATTCCATATCTTGATTGTCATCATGTGGCCTGTGAATTCATGACTCTCTATATCATTAAGGCAAAATTCATGATCTCGAAGAGGACCATGAGCATGCCTGAATGGTTTGGAATTGCAGAATACAATGAATTCTCTAAGTAGAAGACAGCAGAAGTATAACATTTATTTAAACTTCAAAGGATCAGACCCAAGGACCAATGCCCCCAATTCAATATAGTGGCAACAACATTCCAAAACCAATAAGCCCACTTCACTATAGTAACAAGGAGGTTACAACAAAATATTATAGCAGCAAGGCAGACCGTACTTGTGCTTCCCCTCAATGCTAGAGCCCTCCTATAAGATCACTCACAAGTCCTAAGTCCCTGCTCAGCAATCTCTCCTGTGGCTCTGCTGACTCCAAGTTTAGAAACTCCCTCTCGTGTTCAGCACTCTCTGCTCTGCACATTCTGGAAGCTGGCCCTTGGCTCCTGAATCCTGCTGCTCTCTATTTCTCAGTTTCTTCAGCTTCTGCCCTTTCCAAGCTCTGTTCTCTGTTTTTATACGGTCCTTAGCAGTCATCTGATTGACTAGTCATAATCTGACTGACTAGAGCTCAGGCACATACATTGGCTCTGGTTTTAGCAACTCCCCTTATGGCCCTGAGGGTTTCTCACCTCTCTCAAACTAGCTAACTAGCTTGCTAACTGGCCTGGGGCCTCCCACTTAATTATTTAAAGGATGTGGGCCTCTCTCTAATCAGACCTGCCTTTTGTTGACCCCACCAAAAGCCCCACCTGAACCCTATTCAATGACTGGCAGGAAAGATCTTTTCACTCACTGATTGACTTTACACCCTTTACATTGACTCTGTTTGACTATTTTTTTTCCTGATTTTAGGTGAAGTTGTATTGGAAATGACTATGACATTGTGGGACAACTAGGTGGTGCACTAGATATGGTGCTAGGCTTGAAGTCAGGAATATCCAAGTTCAAATCCAGCCTCAGAATCATACTAGCTGCACGACCCTTGGCAAATCACTTATTCCTGTTTGCCTTAGTTTCCTCATCTGTAAAATAAACTGGAAAAATAAATGGCAAACCACTCCAGCATTTTTGCCAAGGAAACCTCCTGAAGGGGTCAGAGAGTTGGACATGACTGAAAAATGATTAAACAACAAAGATGAATGATCTTGTGAGATTTGGAAGTTCTGAATAGCAAGTGCCAGAAATCAAGGAGCTGGAGTCCTTTCTAGGACTTTATATGATGACAACTCCCAAATCCCAATGTGTCTTTCCCTATTTAGTACTTATGGTAGCCCTTGTGTCCTTACTTGAACACATCCAGACAAGAATGCCCAAAGATGCTCTCTTTGGCCACTTTATGCCTTTTGAATGTACCCCAGTTCCAATTCAGTAGCCAAACACAAGTCTATCTCTTTACAAAAGAGTTCAGTAACCAGTACAGGTTAAATGATGCATAAACAATTCATGATCCAAATAGAAGGGTCTTTTCATTAATTGTCATTATACCTTTCCTAAAACAAACTTCCCAGAGTCTTCCACTTGCTCTAACAATAGGATGGGCATGTTACATATTCTCTGAGGATTAGGTTTCATTGGCCAGGCCCCTGTTTTATTCAGATCCTACACTTAGAGCTCAAAGAGACCACCAATGTCATCTAATCTAATCTCCACATTTTTACGGAGGAATAAATTTAAGCCCAAGCCATTTAGTTACTTGTCCTAGATCTTACAGTTAGGATATAGAAATGATTTTGATTTCATATCCAAAGACTAGATGATTAGATTGTTCCCCAACTACTCCCTGGGGTTCCTCTACTAAGCCATAGAAAGGTTTCATTTATATTGGTAAAGAAAGTTCCCAAATCAAGACTAATATATGAAAAAAAATCAATTTATTTTGAGTATATTTCTGTTTACACTCATACAAAGATATGCATATGAATACATACTTGTGTGTATCATGTATAACTATATTAACTCTATAATACAATTAATTGTATAATCATTATATAACTATACTAATATTTATGTGAATGATTATATATCTATTAATTTTCTTTTTATTTACAGCTAAAAACATAAGTTGCATTTATTAGTTCCATCATCTATATGTATGTACATATATGCATACATACATACGTATATGTATACATAATCCATACTTCCTAATTCTAATTCTGTAGAGAAGATACTCTTGGCAATCTGTACTGCCTATGTGGGTATACATAGCTTAGATGATTGCTACATGGTGAGATTGCACTTTGATTTTTGACTCATCTTGCTGCCTTGCACTGTTTGTTACTGCGTATTAGAGCCAGTCAACTCAAAGTCTGTGGTTCCTTCTTTTGTTTTCTTTTAGGCTTTTAGGGGTTTTTTTGCTTGCTTGTTTGTTTTGTATGTTTTCTTTGTTTGTTTGCGAGTCACCCAATTTCTTCTTGGGGTAAAGGGCGATAATCTATTTGTTGTTATTCAATCATGTCCCCCTCTTCGTGACCCCATTTGGGGTTATATTGGCAAAGATACTAGAGCAGTTTACCATTTCCTTCCCCACCTCATTTTACAATTGAAGAAACCGAGGCAAACAGGGTTAAGTGACTTCCCCAGGGTCACTTAGCAAGTAAGTATCTGAGACCAGATTTGTAATCAGAAAGATTAGTCTTCCTGACTCTAGGCTTAGTACTCTATATACTGTGCCACCTAGCTACTCGAATGTTTTCTAAGTTGCTTTTACTTTCCAACTGTGCCACAGTGTGGAAGATATGTTTCAAGGCCTCTCTAAAAACATGGCTTTGCTTTCCTGCCCTACAGAAATTCTCTATAGAAGAGGAAAGAATTAATATAACAGGATGTAGGTAGTCTTCTCTTCATAGCAGAACCAGCAGTGCTTGAACATTTTAGGCAGCAATTGTAACTGAATTTCTCTTCTCTGGCATAGAACACTATTCTATCAACCAAACAGGTCCAAATATATTACTCTGTTCAAAGGAGGAGGAAGTGAATAAATATTTATGTAGTACTTACTATATGCCAGGAACTGCATTAAGTGCTTTACAAATAGCTCATTTAATCCTCACAACAAGCCTAGAAGGTAGGTGCAGTTATTACTGTATACATCATCCAGTTGAGGAAACTGAGGTTTAAGTGACTTGCTCAGTCACATAGCTATCAAGTATCTGAAGTTGGATTTGAACTCAGGTCTTCCTGAATCCAGACCCAACCTTCTATTCACAGAACCATTTACCTGTCAAAGGAGGTCTTCTCCAACTCAATGTGATAGTTGAGACTAGTTCTGTTAGTACGATTGCAGCAGGAGTAACCAGCTTTAGGTCAATTGTCTTACCTCCCTCCTCCTCCACCCTGAAAGCTCCAAACAACTGACAACAATAAATAACCTCAAAAACAGAAAACTTTAATAGTGAGGAATTTTAATGTTCTTCCTTTAAATATACTTGTGTGCTATAAGCTCTATGTAGGAAAGTCTAAATTTCCATGGAACTAATAGTCAATTTCATTGAAAAAAAAAAGTTCTCTTGAATTGCCAAAAACATGATTCAGCTTATAAAAATAACATTTATAGAAAACTTTTACGAAATGTCTGAGTAAAATAAAGTACATTCATATCATTCTGGATACCAAAGAGTCAGATTAAATATCATTATATCTTACAAAAATTATATTATCTGCTTAGTTTCCTGTTAAAAATTTAGGTGTACCAACATTTCAGCAAGGATCACAAGCCCAGGGGGTACCTTACAATCCACATGTTTACCAATCAATCATTCAGTATTTTTTTAAAATCGGCCCTATCCAAAAATGACACCATGGAAAGCAATGAATATATTTTCTTAAACAATTTTATCAAGCTTTGATCTTCAGGAATAATCTTCAAAATAAGAAGGAAGATGATGTATTTTTGTGCTTTCTTCACTAACTTCTAGTCAAGAAATTATCATTAAACTTGAACAATTCTTTGAATATATGTAAAATGTTCTCATGAATATTTATGCTAATCTAAGAAGTGGTGAATAAAACTATGTGGCTTCTAAACGAGGATGTGGAATAGAAACCAAATTAGGAATGTTGATAGTTTAGAAAATTACTATATTGTTCCTGGTTAACCAATGATTTTTTTTTCTTCTTAAAATAATTGTGTTCTTTTTCTCTACTTTATGAAAAATGTGGTTACTTTTGTTTAAATGGCAACAATCAAATATGTAGTCTTAAAGAATGAAAAGTTAGGTCAACAAGTATTTATTAAACCACTTGATATGTGCAAGGCAGAAATGCAAGCAGAAAGATAATTTCTGCCTAGAAGCAACTTACCTTCCAAAGACAGAAAAGTTGCCATTATTATCACAAGTATATTAAATGTCAAGATAGAGCAAGTTCTGTGCTAGGCATTATATAAAGTCAACCTCACCTGGTATTTAATCTTGAGGGGCTTATTAGCTGAAGCAAAAATGAATATGGATAAAATCTCAAGTCACATAAATGACATAATGACACTTCATTTTTAAAAAAAATGAGAATAAAAATTTACACCTGATGTTACTAGGATGTCTTCTAGTTTATACCCATGACAAATAATGCTTACTGATGGTTTTAGGCAAATTTTTATCAATCTAAGGAAAAATCCATTTATACCTATACTTTCGACTCTTTTTAATAGAAGTAAGTGCTATACTTTTTCAAAAGCTTTTTCTGCATCTATTGATATAATCATATGATTTTTAAAATTTTTGTTATTGATATAATCAATTATGTTGATAGTTTTCTTTATGTTAAACCATCCCTGGTATAAATCCCACTTGGTCATAATATATAATCTTTGTAATATGTTGTTGCGATCTTTTAGCTAGTATTTTATTTAGGATTTTTGCATCCCTATTCAATAATGAAATTGATCTATAATTTTCTAGCTTTATTTTTACTCTTCCTGGTCTACATATCAGTATCATATTGAATTTTTAAATCTATGACTTTATCAGAGTAAGGAACTTCTAGTAGGGACCATCCCTCCATTACTTCTCTATAAGTTATTATCTTAGAGAGTTACCTGGGAGGCCTTGAATAATTATAACTTGCTTATGGTTATTCATTAATATATGTTAATTATAAATATTAATTTCATTAAAAATGTCAAAGGCTGGACTCAAATCTATGCCTTCCTAACTACAAGAACAACTTTATGTTCACCATTCCCTAGTGCTTTTCTAACAGTGCACAGTTATTCTATATTAAACTGACACAGTCAATCCACCATTGGTCAAGTATTTTTTTTTAATTTACATTTATTTTATTTTGAATTTGAGTGTCACTGTGGTACATTATGAAGAATATGGCAGCTGGAGTCATAAAAGTGAATTTCAAATAGAATCCCAGATATCTACTAGCCATATAATTTGACAAACCACCCTGGGCCTCAGTTTCTGTATGTACAAAATGACAGAGTTATATAAGATGACTTCTGAGTTATCTTCTTGCTTTAAACCTATTACACTGTTATCCCAATAGTAAGGATGATCATAATGTCCCCTAAAGTTCTGTACTACCGCCTCATCATGGAATGGAAACTAAACTTGTATTGATGAAATCATTCATTTCTTGAAGTTAATGTAGCAGATGGGCACCTCAAATACTGTGCTGACTAAGTACTTGGTAGTGCTAATGAATCTGCACTAATCCCTCCAGCTTTTTTTGTTTAGGCTTCCATGATAGCAAAGAAAATATACTTCCATGAAGGCTGGAAAGGAAAAAAAAATTACAAGTATTTAGAGGAGCATAAACTCATTGTTGAAGAGTGTGACCAAGTAGAACCACAACCTACCTTTGTAAATTAAAAAGAATTTGTAATAAGAATATGTATTTTTCATGTACAAATTGCTGCCACTATAGAAGTACTCACTCACTCAGAGCTTGAAATGCATGAATTGTCTGACATATGACTAAAATTTCCCAGCAATACTTTTCTGGTACATTTGTAGAGGAAATATTTTCATTTGATATGTAGCACAAAATTAGCTTTGTTCCTAACTGGATCTCAATGATCATGAATTAAAAGTTAATGCATCTAATTTTAGTAAGGTTTTGCTATACAAAGGACAGAATGATTGCACAGAAAAGATAGTTAAGTCAAAGTTGTATGTAGCAATTATAATGGCAAATTTTCTATATATTTTCTCCTTAAAATGTTTGGGTTTGCTATAAAAATTTTAAAAGAGAAAATTAAGAAATTTTAGCAGTTGTATTATTATTCTTGCTAATATATGGTATTTATTCATTTAAACTTTTGCTAATTCCATTAATTGGCCTATTAAATGCACATTTTGAGTTGTAGTATTCAAAAAAAATTAAAAACTGATTCATATATTGCTATGCTGTGAACTCAGTGCAAAATTCTGCTGAAGAATATCACTTATGCACAATGCCCTAGGCTATATTGTGTCTGTCCACAAACTTTGACTGATGTTTCCCATGTCCAAAGAGTATAAAATCCTTTTATATTACAATGATTTCTATGAAATAGGCTAATTAATAACAACACATATACATTTTATGAGTATCTCATGAACATTTTAGGATCATTGGAAATATAAATGTGTATGTAGGTGTGTGTGTACACACAAATATGTTTACATAAGTGTGTATATGTGATATATATGTGTGTCTATACATACATATATATTTAAATATCTATATGAAAGTACAACACTATAACTCAAAACAACTCTTTTTCAACCCTGGCAATTATACAAATAATTTTTCCCCCATTGCATGATGAAGTAGGGGGAAGGGGTATGGGGAATAAAACAATTGAATCAAAGCTTATTAGAGGAAAAATATCCTCGTTAACATTTAATCATCTTTAAGTCCGAACATTATTTTCTCCTTCAGCCAGTCCTGCCTTGCTTGGTTCATAGTTGTTTTAAATCCTTCAGACAATGTTTCATCTATCGCTTCTATGGGAAAACTATTCTCTCATCTAACAAAGTTCACTGGCTGTTTCAAACTGCAATATCACTGTCCTAGAATCAGAATGGAGTGGAATTTCCTCCTGGCATAGGGACTGTTTGGCTTATTTTATTATTTTTTTTATTAGCAAAAAGCATAGTGTGCTGGTTGGTTGGCAGTGCATTCGAAGACATGCCCTGCCCTACGGACTCACAATCACAGAAAATGATCCTTTCCCTCTGCCTGCCTGGCACAGCTCTGGGCAAAGGAAGGCAATCATCTTGATCAATGAACCTGAGAACAAGCAGAGCAAGCAGGACACTCATCAAATAAGTGAATCTGCCGGGGCTAATCCTTCAGCCTCAAACTTTTCTTCTTGAAAGCCCACAAGAGGGAAGGAGGAGAATGAATTTGCTAGACTTGCATGACTTTGGGAAGAATTCTGCAGTTGCATCTCACCTTCAAGTCAAGCTTCACAAGATGCAAATTTTACTTAAGAAGATTTTGGGCTCTCTCTGCCTTGCTGTTTCTTTTATGTTTTATCTTTTCTGAGTTTTTTACATTGTATGTGTTGTTTGCTTAAAATATAAACCCTCATATGGTAGGGAGAAGTACTCATGAATCTAATTTGACAGTATTTTTTCCCCGGAACTTTGTTTACAACTTCTCAAATTTAGTTGGTTGGAATCTTAGTATAAAGAAAATTTTACAAATAAACAAGCAAATGAATAAACAAAAGAGTATTACCCATATAAATTTTATTTATCTAAAGGAGTATTTTCATATCGCATGGTGATTTAGAAATCATATGTTATTGCAAAAAGTAACATCTTGAAAGAAATAATAATTCACAGCTAATAATGAAATAATTGATTACAAAGAGCAAAAGTAGTAAATAGCATCACATGAACAACATAAGCATTATATAGTAGACATGTTTTATGCATCAAAGTTCATAGATCATCTGCTTAGCTATCTTCAAAGTGATTTTCTTTCTCATTCCTGATCTTTTTAAAAGCAGAATTTGAGGCATTATGGCATACCTATTATCTTGGGTTCTGGAATCAGAGTCAAGAATATCTGGGTTCTGGCAATACCACCAAGAAAAAGACCTATATGCACAAAAATATTTGTAGTTGCAGTTTTCTGGTGGCAAATAATTGGACATTGAGAGGATACCTATCAATTGGGGAATGGCTGAATAAGTTTTAGTGTGTCATTGTAAGAAATGATGAGCTAGATGCTCTCAGAAAATCCTGGAAAGACTTACATTAATTGATGCAAAGTGAAATGAGTAGAACCAGGAGAACAGTGTACACAGTAACAGCAATATTGTAAGATGAACAACTGTGAATGACTTAGCAATTCTTAGTGACACAATGATCCAAGACAACTCTGAAACAGACTTATGATGAAAAATGCTATTCATTCCCAGAGAAAGAACTGGGGGAATCTGAATACAGATTGAAGTATACATTTTTTTTACTTTCTTTATTATTTTTGGATTTTATTTTGGTCTATGTTTTCTCTTACAGCATGACTAATATGGAAATACATTTTGCATGACTATACATGTGTAACCTATATCAAATTGCTTGCCTTCTCAATGAGTGGGGTTAGGGAGGAAGAGAATTCAAAACTCAATTTTAAAAAGAAATTTTGGAAATTGTTTTTAGATGTAATTCAGGAAAAATAAAATACTAAATTTAAAAAAAAATAAGAAAAAGATCGGGGCTCAACTCTTACCTCCAACACTTAGCTAGACATCCCTGAACAAGTCATAAAATTAAAGGGCTGAAATGGATGAGTCTGAAGGTCCCTTTCAGCTCTGTACCTATTATCCTTCCATACTATGCTCCCTAGACCCTTGTGCTCTCATTGCTGACAAGTTTGAGAAATTACATTTGAAATTTTCTGAAGGGCTGATAAGTAACATTACTAGGAAAAGGATCATTGCAAAAATGTTAACAATTGTGGTTCTATGACTTTTAGATTTACATCTCTCTGCCCACCTACAAAATTTCAACATAACCTGCTAAAAATAGAATGAGGCACCTATTTTAAAACTCAAGTGATTATTTTCTTTCAAAATGGTAGACGGAATCACAAAGTGACTTTAGAAAATTATAAAAATGCTAACTACTGTTGGATGAGCCTTCAAAGATCATCAATTCTAATTTCTATCAAAAAAAGACGTGTCTATAATATCCCTGACAAGTATTTAAGTAACTTCTGACTTCACAGTGAAAGAATTAGCTGCCTATCAGTTCAGTCAAACATTCATTCCAAAACAGTGAAAATGATTAGGAAGCTTCTTCCCCTTTAATTCAACTATTGCTTTTTTCTCTGTTGTAACTTTAGAGCCTGAACATACCTAGAAGATATCTATTTCAATCAACTGATTTTACAAATAACTAAAGTAAGGTCATGTATCTAAGACTAGAGTGCAATGGGAGAATCACCTTTCTTAATCCAGACATTATGGTGCTATTCTTGTTAATATTTGTTGATATCCTCATAGACTCTGTGGACTAATAAGGAACTTGGAATAAAAGAAAATGTCCCTTTTTTTTGAAGTGAATTCAATTGAGTTATTTGTATTGGATGAGTTTTATAAGAATATGGAATATTCAAGGATAGAAAGAAGCTGGTATAATAGAGGAAAAGCTGCATTTGGATTTGGGTTCAATTTATCTCTTATACATTCCAGATTTTTAATCCTAGGAAAGTCACCTTACTGTCTGTGTCTGTATCAGTAATTAAGGTGGGACTTATCTTTTTTTTTTTTTTTTACTCTTTTCTCTTTTGGTGCACTTATTTAATCAAGTGCCCTTGATGAGTCTGGCCTTTGTTTCTTTGATTAAATCAGGAGTCTTTGATGACCTCCTTACCTCAAGGGAAAGCCTAGTTTACATGGGTTTGTAATGCTTTTAGGTCACGTGGGTTTTAGTCACATGCTCTGACACCCTTTGACCCTGAACAGGATATATAAACTCAGAGGTTGGCATTTTTCCTCTGGGGCTCTCACTCACTGGAAGAGTATTGATTGTGGAGACTCTGGGCAGCTGTTGTTAAGAGCCCCCCCCAGCTTGTAGCCCCAGAGGTTGATGCTTCCCTGGTAACTATGAATTGTGATTTGAATCAGACAAGGTCTGTCTGTTGATGTTTGTAATTTCTATTTTTATTTGCTCTGAAGTTCAGGGTGCTGGCTTTTCCTCCTGAGCAATGTGAGTTATATACACATGTTTGATTATGATTGTTAGCCCCTTAAATTTACTTTCCTTAGTAAAGCAGACCAAAATAACATGTGCTGGTAGCTCTTGTTGCTAGTCTTGTGGGGTCTTACACACCTATAGTAGCTGCTAGCCAAATTGTTGCTACAGTGTCCCAGGTAAATTTCTAAGATGTAAATAAGGTTCTGGTTTGCGTTTGTAGGCTGAAGACCAAGTTCATCTTTAGATGAACCACAAAACAACAAAAAGAAAATAAAAGCAAAAGTATAGTTAAGGAAATGTTTAAAGGACTTTGTGGGATGTCCTAGGGACATAAAGACCAAAATGAATGCAGTACTTGCCCTCAAAAAACTTTTATTATATTAGGAAGACAAAATATATAAAAAAGATAAACAAGATAGTGTGACAGAGACAGTGCACTAGTAATTAGGAGGCTAAATAATGAGAACTATAACTAAAACAGGATGACTAGGGCTTTGCCTCAAGGTATTAATATAAAGACATGACTTACAGTTGATGGAGGGAGGGCTGGGCAAGGTCACCAGCCTCACTTTCTCCTTCAGAGCCATCTGGGTCTAGTGGCCAGATATTCATCAGAATGACTGGAGATGGCTCAGGATGTAATGGGAAACCCTGGCCCTTTTAACCTAAGGCCTTTTTGGGTACTTACTCTGAGTGAGGTAACACCCATTCAGTGAATAGGCCTCTTTAAGAAGTGAGTCAAGGGATGGCTCCTTTAATTAAAAAAAAAAAATCAAACTGGGAGGGGAAGACCCTCATGTTAGTCAAAAAAGAAACAGTTACTATTGACATTCACTTTGAGCCAGGGCGGCCCAAAAAACAACGACTAAGTTGTGCTCAGATAGAGACTTACTGTTGTCCAAGAACAAGGACGAACACAACTTGTGAGTAGTCCAAACTGCCTGAATGGGGACCCAGCCAGTTGGGTAACTCAGCTTATCCTCTCCCTCTCCCTTTCCTTCTCTCTCTCTTTCTCCCTCTCCTTCTCCTCTCCAAAGGAAGGTAAATTTTGATGGCCAGAAGCTATCCAAGTTAATTGGGGGTAACTAGCAATATTCTTTCTTTCTTTTCTTCCTTCCTTCCTTCCTTCCATTCATCCTTCCTTCTTTCCTTCCTTCTCTCTCTCTCCTATCTCTCTCTTTCTTTCTCTTCCTTCCTTCCTTCCTTCCTTTCTTTCTTTCTTTCTTTCTTCCTTTCTTTCTTTCTTTCTCTCATTTTCTTTCTCTCTCTTATTTATACTCTCTTCCTTTGTCTCTGTCTCTCTCTTTGTCTCTCTGTCTCTCTCCTCAAAGACCAAACCTATTTCACTCTGGAGCTCACAGATTCGACCAAAATAGGTCCCTGCCCAAGCTCCACTTAATGGCTATTTTTGCCACCCCCCCCCCACCCCACCCCCCCCCCCCCCCCCCCCCCCCCCCCCCCGGCTCAGAGTGAATGTCAATAGTAACTGTTTCTCTTTTGATCAGCAACCCTGAGGGTTTTCCCCTCCACTAGACCCAGCCTTCTCTTGCTCAAATAAAAGTCAACTGCAAGTCATGTCATCATTTCCCAGATGTCATGGTCCTCTTCAAAAAAGAAGGACAAACACAACACAACAATATAAAGAATGTTCTTCCTCTTCAAGTCACTCCTGCACTAGCACTATGCTGTCCAGAAATTTGCCCTACTCACTCATTCACTTATTTGGCCTTTAGTTTCCACTATTTAATTATGTGTACACCTTAGCTCCTTTTCCAGGACTGGCTTCCCTTCCCAACAAGAGATTTTGCTGGTGCGATTAAATCTCCTGTGTCAGATAGCTTCCAGTGCACTACTAAACCCAGTGATCTGCACCAATCAAGACAAGAAAGGTCAGTGTTAGAATCAGTAGTGATAATGGTGTGATATTAATAATAAGTCAGTTATCTTGGGGAGTTGTGAAAGCCTAGCAGGAGCACAAAAACTTCAATAAATTAGATTTCCAGAATCTCACAGATTGGGTTAGCACTTGGGTTTCTGAGATTCAACTACTTGCATTTCAAAAAAGAAAAAAAAAATAGATTCAGTGGCACAGTGCTGTAGGCTGGTCTTTTTCTGGACTGGGATGTTGATCACTTTGACATAGAAGACTGTCAAGGGAGGGATGGTTCTTTATGTTCTAGCAACCCAAGATGCCAAGATACACCAGATCGTTTCAGAGCTATCATTACCTCATATGTTGAAACTACATGAATAACACATAACAAAATAACAATTTACCACCAACTAAAACAAAAATATAAAACCTTGGGGCAGCTAGGTGGCGCAGTGAGTAGAGCACTGGCCCTCAAGTCAGGAGGACCTGAGTTCAAATGTGACCTCAGACACTTGACACGTACTAGCTGTGTGACCTTGGGCAAGTCACTTAACTGCAATTGCCCTGCCAAAAAAAAACAAAAAAACTTTACTTCAGAAGCTTGAAAGTCAGCCATAAAGATAGACAGAGACAAAGAGAGATGAGAGATTAGCAGAACAGAGAAAAGAGAAAGAATGAGGAGGAGGAGGAGGAGGAGAGGAGAGAGCTGAAAAAGAAAGATTACAAAAAAAATTCTGGTCACCTATATGGTTGCAGGAAGTACATAATAAAATGAAAATACAGGTTTGATCCAAGAAGAAATAGGAGGCTTGAGAAACATTAAGATAATGAAAGACAGAAAATGTGTGTCAAGAGAGCTAAATAAAATTCTAGTATTTCTGTAAATTGGAATTCAGCAGGGCTGGGTAAAATGTATCATTATTGGCTAGAATACTTCATAGTAGAGCATGAATTGCTACCAAAACACTTTGCCAGGTTATTCTAAGTTGCAATTTGGTCTTATTTTTCTTAACAGAACTCATTCATATATTTAATTTCAAAAGATGGGACCATTGATGGCCCACTCAAATAGAAATAAATCATGTTTATGGATTTTGTACAAATTGACTATAATTTGTTTTTGCTAAAAATAAAATATATAAATAATTCCATTACAATATGTTGAATGAGGGGGGAAAAGGAACATTCGAAAACTTTATAGGGGTTCATAGAACAATTCATTATTGATTCAGCAATTATTAAATAACTCATCCTGAAACACTGTACCCATTTGTATTGACTTTATTGATTATCAACAAGTCTTTGATTCAGTTCTACAATCATTGGATAGTAGAACATACACATATATTCATGTATATGTACATATTCTGAATATATCTTTACATGCATCAAATGAAAATAGAAAGCTAGAAGACTAAATGTCTACCTGGAAAACTTTAATTCCATTTAATTCTATTTAAAATTCTAAAACACATTGCCAAAGCAATAATGACAAAAACAAACGAAATAAAATATCACATCCTTCGTGAAGGCAGTTCCATCCCCATATAATTCAGCATAGTCTCAAATCCATTAATCAATTAATTTACATGCATTGCTTAAAGTTATATGGCTTTACTAAAAGACATGTTTAACATCTTCATTCAATGGAATCTTCCCCCAATGATGTAATGTCACTTCAATTCAGTAAACATAACATTCTTACTCTATATTAAGTGGGAAAAGAGAATGATTCCTTTGAGCTTGAGCCTCGAGGTCAAACTGAATGAAAGGTGGAAGGAAATATGCAAATATACCTTTGTTTCTCCTAAACAAAATAGAAAGGATATAAAATTTCTGAGGGAAAACAAAACAAAACAGAAACTGTAGCTATGTATGTAAAAAGACTTACTGGTATCGTGAAACCAAAGCTAAATGAGAATGATATATATATAAAATAATCAACATCTATGGAAAAAGCAGCCAAAGTACACTGTTGGAATTCTAAAATGAGTCAACAGATGTGGACACTAACCTTGGAAAAATGACAACTATAGAATATTGATGAAATATTGGACCCATCATCATTCTAAAATAGTTACAAAAAATAAACACAGCTCAGACAAAAGGAGGAAAAAGATTAATGGATGTTCTTAGAATACCCAAACATTAAATACTTACAGAAATCTTTGGGAGAAAGTAAATCCTCATCACCGCCTAATAATGAAGGTTAATGAGAAGTACATGCCACTAGATTTGTGAAATGTAACCAAAGATAGCTTACTTAAGATGTTGCCTGTGAAACAGCTAAGAACTGAGGAAAATCAAATGACTCTCTTCAGTCTCTCTCTTCTCTGCCACAAATCAATGCTACTTCCTCTTTATCCTTTCACCAGTTGACTTTGTGTTCCAAATTTGCTCATCTCTTACTCCTTTCTCCCAACTTCCAAATTGTCAAAATCTCAAATAAGGTCTGAACTAGCTTCATCTTTGTAGCCAGAATGGACTTTGTTTTCTTTGAATGACTCAGCTTGCCTCGTTGAGCTTCCCTGGACGCTGGGGCTTGCTCTTCTGGGGCAGGAGGCCCAGCGACCATGCCAGGGATCGGAGAGCTTCCTGTATGATGACTCATGGGGCTGGCTGAGGGGAGGTGTGTTAACGTGGTCTATGCTAGGGGGAGGGGCCAAGTCAAGAACCAATCGGCCCTGGTCGTTCAGGCGGCACTTGATGATGTCAAAAACTCTATAAGAGGGGAGAGGATGGCTTGAAGATCCTCCTTTCCTTTTCTGGTTGGAGCCAGAGATGCCTACAGCCGAAGCTGAGCTGCCAGTAGCAGAGCTGACTAGAGGCTAGTGGGTAATCTTCTTACCATAGAGGGGAAGCATGTATACGATTTTGCCTTATACCATCTCGCTTCTCTCTGGCCTCCTGGTTACCCTTGTAAGGCGGACTTATTGGGCCTGGAAGCTTTTGATGAAAATATCAAAATGGGGACGCTGGTTTGTGGGCTTGTTATTGTGGAGTGTAAATACATGCTTTAGTTCTCCTGCCTTCTGCCTAGAGAATTCCTTATATACTGCGGTTCCGGACCTTTTAGGCACATATGAGATTCTCTTTGAAATCATAAATTCTGCCTTCCTAATATAATCTTACATAAATTTTCTGAGGAAAAATACAAGTCATAACAGACCTTATATTGCACTTAATTGATATGTCTTTGGCTCAGTGTGTCTAGGACTACCCCTAGTTCTGATTGATACAATCAAGAAAATTTTTACCTCACAAAGATAATTACTTTTAAATGAGGTGGGGTAATCAATTGAACTCTACTTAATAGCAAAAACATTTATTTATATAGCACTTAGAGATTTGCAAATTATTTGCATAGGTTGGCACTTGATTGCATAGGGTTTTAAATGCTTATATTTTATCCTGGAGGCAGCAAGGAAATTGTGAAAACTTGGGGGCACTGGGATGACATGATTACCCCTGTGCCCTAGAGATATTATTTTAGCAGCTCTACAGAAGATGAATTTCAAAGAGGAGATACTAGAAGTAGAAACACTAATTAGGAGACTATTAAAATAGTCCAAGTGAAAGGTGATGAGGTATTGAATGAATGGCACCTGGCAACTGAAACTGTTTCTAATCATCTATTATGGATGTGTGTGTGTGTGTGTGTGTGTGTGTGTGTTATGGACTGAGTTAGAGCTGAGCCCTGCCCTCCTCAGACCTCCACGCCCAGAGGCCTGCTGAGATAAACTCAGGGCTCTGAGATATGGGTGGAGCCAGGAGGAGGGGTCTCACCTTTGTTGCCTCCCTAGCAATTCCAGGTCTTTGCCCAGACCTGATTGAACACATGGAACTTCTGGCTCTCTGTCTGGGCTTGCCAGAGCACATGGAACTTCCGGTTCTTTGCCTGGAGTGCCTGACTGAAGGGAGCTTTGGGTTAGTGTGGGAAGAGAAGGGGAGGAGAGTAGGGGGAGTCGGGGCGGTCCTAGTACCCAGGTGTCTTGATTTTACCTGTTCTTTCACCCACGTAACCAAAGAATGTACCTATGTCACTAAAGATATAAAAGTTTGCTGCTATCCTGAATAAATCGGAGTTATTCACCACCTTCGGCTCCCGCCCCATACGTTGTCTAGGAGATCAGGCCCTTTGATAGGCAAAGGCCTGGGTCTTGGGGGGGGGGGTAACAGACTCCCCCGAGTTGGTTGTTGAGGCGGAGGACCTCACAACGTGTGTGTGTGTGTGTGTGTGTGTGTGTGTGTGTGTAATCAGTTCAGTAAGCCTCCCTTTTTTGCTTTCATTTCATTCCACCCAACTTATGAACTCATTCTTTCATTGTTTCTCCTACGCTCAATACTGATTTTTATAAGCCAATCCTTTCTTTTTTAGCATTTTTACCTAACAAATCTAAACCTGTACTTGTTTTTAGCATTAAAGAAACTTGCATCTTTAAAGAATTTTTCATAGATCCTGTGCTCAACTCCATCCTTTGAATATCTTTTAAAAGCATAGTTAGTGAAAATATTATCTGAGTGCCTTTTTTTCTTCCTGACCAATATTATTTAGCATTATTTTATTATAACTGCTTTTAAGAGTCTCCCATCTCTCTTTAGCTGACTCACCTTTCATAGTTCCAGACCCCTATATATGACCTATCTTTCTATAACCTTTCCATATTTCACCAATGAAGTCTTCAAATATGAATTTAATATCTATAGGTAAAACTTTAGCTGAATAAGAAATGTACCAGTTTGTGTTATGATGCAAAGAAGTAGGGATAGCTAATCATACAATTGTCTGATTTTTAGATACCAGGGATCTCAAGCCCCGGTATAATTAAAATGCTTTTATGCCTTTTTAATGCCAATGTTGGAAACGAGATTTCAGCTGCATTTGTCTGAGCAGGTTTAGTGCTAGAAAAGGGCTAAAATCCATTAATTATTCATCTAATTAATCACATCTAGGATATGAATACTTTAGCCTCATAAAATATTTTACGAATTTCTCACCATTAGAAATTATCCATTGGCAACTACATACTATGGCACTTATCTGACAAAGCAATTTGTAATCAAGCATATTCAACAGATTATGTATATCATTTTAACTTAACGTGGCTTTCACTAAAAATATGAAATATTCGAGCTTCTTAGTCAATTCAATTCAATTAAAAAAAAACTTTATTAAGTGTCTACTATGTGCAAGGCACTATCTTTAAGACCATAGACAAATAATCAATAGTCAATAAGCTTTTATTGAGTGCCTGCTATGTGCCAGACACTGTGCTAATCCTTGGGGATTCAAAAGAAAAGAAAGATATCCTCTGCTCTCAGGTGTCTTAAAATTAATGAGGGAAAGACAACAGTCAATAGATATTTACCAGCAGCTACTATGTACCAAGCACTATGCTAATTACTGGGATAAAAAATAGGAAAAAATGAAAGAAAACCAACACACAAAAGGAAGCTGAAAAGCAGGGGAATGGTGAACCATCAGTGGAGAAGGTGTCTGGTATGATGGAGAAGTCCAAAGAAGTACAAAAGCAGGGAAGCAAGTGAGAAATGGAGAGAAGACCTCATTAAATAGGAGCCCTGGAGATAGTAGTTCTTTCTGCTAGTGAGAAGGTCAAATGAGAGGGGCCAGAGGATACTGACATGATGTGAATACCCAGGCTACTTGAATCTTGCAGGATAATGAGATTTCCCAATGTTGAGTTTCTTGGAGAAGGAAGGCAGGATGAAGAGCTCAAAATAAATCCAAAAGCACAGATGCAAAGATCGGTGTACTAAAGTCCCTATCCTTCTTGATGTTTTAGTTTATTAAGGGAAAAAAGAGCTATTTTTAACACAAAGTAGAAAATGATAAACATGTAAGACAAAACAAACTGCACATACTAATTTTATAATAACTTTTAATATAACATCGCTTATTTTACAGTCTCTAAATCTTTGACAAATCTGACATTCTGAAATAGCTTCTCTTATCTTTGACACACAACATATAATTTCTCAGTCTGACAATTGCAAAGACAAACCTGGAGGGTAATATACTTGCTTCTATATCTCAAGCAAATTGATAAGTGGCAGGAAAATAAAATATGATGATGTATGCAAAGACCTTTTATACTAATATGCTTAGAACTCTGACTTCCTTCATGACAAATTATTTCATAAGGCTATTAATTAATTTCAGACAAGTGGGTAATTATTAATTTAGAAATTAATAGAACAAAAACATGTGCCTTTTCCTAAAGAACAAAATTTCCCCTGCTCAGTCACTTCTGTTGACTCCAAATGGAACAAGTTGGTCATGGTCTTTCCCTTAAAAAAGTAGATAAGAGCTGTAAATCTTGCTGAAAGGGAGTATTATAAATCTTGGGGCCTGCTCGCAGTTAAATGAACAATACCACATTTTGAAGTCATCCTTCTGTGTGAGAACATTTTCTATTAACTTTTTTTAAACCCTGTTCTAGTAGAACCGTACAAAGAAGTGATGAAACTCCATTCAAAATTCAAACTCTGCCATCTTGTGAATCAGCACAATAGAAAATCAAGAATGAGAGTTGAAGTAATGGTAAATGAGCATTTTAGCCATCTATTCATTGTATTTTGCATTTACAAGTCAAAGTTTTGTTCAACCATTCTACCCCTAAAATAAGGAAGCACATAATGATCACATGGCATACAAAAATCCAGGCAAATTCAGTATCTGCTAATAACCTTGAATAAAAATATCCTGTTTCCCTCCCATATTCTACCTGGAATTGTCAACATAGTGCAAGTCCATGAGGCTTGCTATCTCTTCACCAGTTTGAATTTTCAAGCTCATTAATTCCCCTGGGACCTGTGCCAAGAATTTAGATACTGATAGATGCTTTAGCGCCTGAATATCTGTGCTTGCTCCAGGTGGGGACAACTAATTGACAGAGTTTAGTACATGATTTAGTTCTGAATGACTTTTCTTAAAAATTAAAACAAAAAAACTTCATTAAAATAATCATATTACTATTTTCACTATGCATGCAACACACAGAAAAAAGATATAAAAATATATAAGATGAAAAAAATGCAAATTTAGAATTGTGATACTTTTGCTAATTTTAGCTATTATCAATGTCAAATTTTCCTTAATTTGTTTAAAAAAATCATGTAATTCCAGTTGTCTTTTCATTTTGCCTGTGAAAATCATATATGACTATAGAAATCATTCTCATACCCTCCAGATATTTAGAATTATTCACTAATTGGTTCAGGTCTACAAACATACAGTCATCAATTATCATGAGCAAAGTGATGTAAAAATTGTTTTTTGAATATTTCTTGGCTCTTTTAGGGTGTCCTTAGCCATATCATCATCAGCATCATGCTCTATAAGTGTTCCTTAAGTTTCTCTCCTTGGAACTCTTCTCTCTATATATTCTGTTTTTCTTGGTAACCTCTTTAGTTTCAGTAACTATAATTATCACGTTTCTACCTAAGTCCCAAATCTATATGTCCACTTGAGCTTCAGTTCTGAATCAGTATTTGTCTATTGGAGAATTTAAACTGGATCACCTGGACTCATCTTAAAAGAAACATAAAATTAACCCCCTTAGTTTTTCACCTTATACTACCTACTCTTTCTGTGGAAGACCCACTATCCTTCTATATATATTTGTTTTTCCCCCATATTAGAATGTAAGCTCATTGTGAGTAGAGATTGTTTAATTTTTTGCATTTCAATCCCTGGGATATAATACAATGCCTAACATGTAATGCTTAATAAACTCCTTTTTTATTGATTAATTGATGGTTCTGTACTCCTCAACGTGAGGACTGGAAGCACCAGTGTACTGTGTCCCTTACAAGCTCTACTTGGATATAGGATTTTATGCAGATTTAATGTATCCTGGAGAGTTTCCAACAAGGGAATGGCTTCACTGAGTCTCCTTCCATTAGCAGTCACTCATAAAGAGCTGAGCCTGTCTTTTATTGTGGCTTTGACCTATATCCTTCTGCAGGGTCCTCCTGTGAACTATTATCTGCTATGTGACATTCTAGAGCTAAGAAATCACTGACTTTGGATTCTTTACCAGAGCTCAGGCTGACCAGGGTTCTCACTGGTATGGTTGTAACTCGGAGTGCCTTCAGGCTTTTCAACATGATCTTTTGCACACCTACACTGGTTGGGATGGCTTATGGTTAATATACTTTTGGTCTTACATATCTTTATTTTATCAGCTTCTCTTTTAAGTCTTTCCTGGAAGTACATTTTAAGGAAACTTGATTGCACTAATACCATTCATGCAAGTATTCTACCCTGTTAATAGGAAGTAGAACATATTTTTATTCTGGAAACCTATCTTCTTTAAATTCAGAATTTTTGCTGGAGAACTTGAGTTGCTTATCTTTAACTTATTAAAAAGAGCACAGACCCTGGAGTCAGGAGGATCCGAGTTCAAATCTGGACTCAGACACTTGACACATGTACTAGCTGTGTGACCTTGGGCAAGTCACTTAACCCCAATTGCCCTGCCAAAATACAAAAAACCAAAAAAAAAATACTTTTCTTTTTGAAAGTTTCTCATAGTTTTGCTTCATTTAGGCATTGTCTTTTTTTTTCTTTTTAAATTGGGTCCACCTAAGTGACAACTGACCCTACTGATAAATTGACTTCATTTCTAATCAGGGTCAGTTTGCTCCTCTTTAGGCAGTATGCCCCCCACCTCTCCACTGCCACCTTGCCTCTGGGAGATCATCATTTCTGTGGTGGGAGATGGAAAGATGGTTATTGGTTTGTTTGTTTTTGGTTTTTTTTTTCCTTTGAAGTGTAAGGCTCAGTTTGTCGAAAAAATAATTGCCTAACAGAATATTCCTAAATTTCTCGAGTTGGTAATATTTTCCTGAGTTCCTGACATGGTGATTGTGGAGATGAATGGAAGTAGTGTTTAAATTGGAACATTATTCTTTTAACTGTTTTATTAGTACAGTTTATTTTTTAATTATATATAAGTATTTTGTTGCTTTTTAACCCTTATGCTTGGCTAGCCAAGTAAGTCTTGCTCAGGATAAGAAAGAATATTAGACTGAGGCAAGCAATTTTAACAAATACATATGTGTGCATGTTTGTATATGTATATATATGCATATATATGTATGTGTGTATGTATATGTGTACATAACCAAAACCACACAATAACAATTAATATCTTATGGATTCATCTACTAAAACCTCTTAAAATAACATCAAAAATATCCACTTGCCTATAAATATTTAATAGTCTGAAGCCTGAATTACACAGATGAGTTTTTTTTTTCTTTTTAAGGCTCACTGTTTCTTTAACCTGTAGAGAGAGAAGAAGATTAAATTGCAGAAAATCAAGAAACCTATAATGAATTTGGGCTCTGGGGAAGTCATGATTGTAAATCTCTAGCTAATCTATCAGACTCATATATGATAATGCAGGTGCTAAAATGACATAAATAGCTGGATTGTCCATGCCATTGTCCAATTATTCAAACTTAAAGATACAAATAGAATTGACTCTCTGGGAATTTAATCAATTACTATGAATCAGTTGGAATAAAGGCTTTATTTATAACTTAATTTTTCTTTATCTTTTATTTTTCTATAGGAAAAGATGCTTGTCAGAATCAAAAGCTTTCAAAATATGATTAAGAATTCTATACATTTCTGGGCTAATTATAAAGGAAAGTAGATATTTATTTCACATTGGCACTCAATTTCTATTTATCCCTTATTTTCAAGGTCTTCTTAAATTAAAACCTGTAGAAACATGCATATGTCATGTGAAAATGAGCACAGCTCACACACCCAATACTAATTTTGATATAATATAGATAATATGTTTATATTCCATTTATAAAATCTATTGAAGAATGCAACAAGAGCATACAAAGATTGAAGAATATAAATTTAACAGTGATTATCATAACTTATTTTTTAAAAGCTTAAGAAAAGAAATTTTACTGGTAGCAGGATCAGAAAGAATGTTTTTGCTTACTAATTTTGGTGAACTCAACTACTTCAGTCATTAAACAGTAGGATACACAATATGCAACAAAAAGTAGCAATTAATAATACTCTGAGAGGTTTCATTGTACTTCAAATATCAAAAACATGAAATTAATAAGGCCTTTGGGGATTTTTCTCTTGACCCTTGTGTCACTTTTTTAGAGGACTTTAATTATAACCATTGAATTCTGGTTGCTTTGTTTAAAGTGTGATAAGTGTCACTGTTTGAAATTTTAATGGATTAAATAATTATCTTTAAAAATATGTTTCTTTCTTTTCCCCCATTAAAATTGTCAAGAACCACAGCCAGCTTTTAACTAGGAAAGAACAATTTTTATGGTGTCATTTTATGGCATATCATAAGTATGCATCTTGGCAACCAATTATATTTTTATTACAGTCTCATATGATTACACACTTGAAATATCCAGCTTTTATACAGATTGTTTCCTTTTGCTCGCTTTTTGTTACATTCAAAATAATGAGACTGTGGTATTATTTTGAAATTTAAAAGTACAATAAGAAGGTCCCTGAGACATTACTTGCTATTTAACTGCCCCACGAGTTGTGATTATATTTTAATGACATTGATTCCATAAGTCAAACATGCAAAGCAGTTGTGTTATCTTAAAGCCACATCCTGCATTTGAGCCTTATATATCTAGTATTTACTCAAACTACTTGCTGAAAATAACCAAAAATCACACTATAATAATCAATATATTACGAATTCATCTGCTAAAAATATTTAACATATCAAAAATGTACTTACCTAAAATTAGGGGAAAATGCAAAGTGTTGTTATTTTCTCAAAAACTGTTTTCACCATCAAGGATAGCAGAATCACGCTACGCTTTGATCTATCTTAGTCCTAAAGTGCTTGGAAATGACACTAAAATGTTAGAGGCAAGGATAACAGCTAGGGAGTCTATTCACAGGATTTCTAAGGAGCACAAGAAATAAAAATAATGGAGAAAATATCGTTCGTATTACTAATGAAAGTGTTAAGTGAGAGAAAATCAAAAGTTTTATGTCTATTTTTTCACATAAAAAAAAAAAATCAGATGAACAGGCTCTGGCCACATGGAGGAAGTTATGGTATTCTAATTTTACCCAGAGAAATAATGAAGATGCTCAGCACATTGGATGTACCTCCAATTGTTGAGGTCTAGGGGTGCTTGGGAAGCCCAAAATTTAAGGGCAAATGACTTGGGTCTTGCCTTGAATGGATTCAGCCTCAGCCTTCTTTCAGGCAGAGACAAGGTTTATTAAACCACTGTTTGGGGTGGCTGAGATTTTAAGAATCCACTCATATGTGACACTTCTGTTGACAAGTGGGCCAGACTCTTAAGAAATCTGCATTTTAATGGAGGCAAGATGGACCTTTTACACAGAAGACTGTGGGAAGGTTCTGATGTGATCTAGAAGTGGCCATGAATTCTGGGAACAGAGAAGGGGTCTAGATGGAATTAAGGAGTGGCAGCCTGGGGTGGGGCCAAGTGCAGAAAGTGAAGACCACAATGAAAGGATTAACTGGGAAGGGCCTGATGCCCCAGGCAAATGCCAGGGAACTGAGTCATGTGGGACAGTCCACAGGCTTTTTCCTTTTGAGGTCCAGATAACAAAGACACAGTCTTTTCTTTTTAGGGATTCAGATCTCATCCCCATCACTATGATGATATTGGGAGGGCAATATGGACAAGAATCTCTCAGGATGGGAACAAGCACATAAATGTGATCACAAAACCGTTTGAGTATTGGAGAATGAGAAAACTTATAAGAAATTATAAAGGTACCTTCTGCAAAATGTGGTTGAGTTCGATAGTCGTAGAGAAGGCGTCATGAACAAATTATTTAGTTTCTTCTGTCTTTGTCTTTCATTCATTTTTCAGTTACTTTCCATGCAACATTATTTTGTAACCCAGTGGCCCATATTAATTGTAGTGCCCTGAGTAGATACTTTAAACAATTGATTGTAAATCTCAGTGAGGAGTTTAAAGTTAGAATATACTGCTTGTTACTTTGTTCTTAACATTGTTATTTTAATCAGATTTTTTTCTTACTGTTAGTGTTACTATGAGGAAACACCTTCAAACGAAACATGAGCTTAGCTGAAATTTAAGATTTTTCCAGCTTATATCATCTGAATCAGAAAAACAACACTGCATTAAGTTTAAAACAGAAAATGTATTTTTGTAATAGCTATTAATTTTATTTGTTTTTGTTTTTAGTAATATGTTTTACCAGAAGATAGAAGTTACATGTCATTTAGGAATATATACATCAGCTTGCTTCTAAATCCACCTATAGCTAAGGTAGAATGATTGGAGCTCTGACTCAGGGCACAGAAATTAAGGGGAAACAAAAATTTTAATAATTTTTTAAAAATATTCAATTTCAAAATCTGTTAAATTTATATTTTGACTTAACTTGCACTCTAACAGCATAGAAACAACTGAATTTACCTTATAATTGGAAAAAATAGTTGAAAAGCGTTACTAGAGGAATTTATGAATTAAAAATATAGATATGTATAAGTGCCAGCTACTATATTAAGCCTTAAGGATACAAATTCAAGAAATCAAGGTGGCACTACCCGCAAGTGGTTTCTAATGGGCAGGCCAAGACATATAGGGGAGTGGTGGCCAAGGAAAAGTGATGTGCTAATGTTGATTTGATTACTAATGAGAGGAGATTGGAACTGCTACTCTTTGATAACCAGTTCATCCATTTCAGTACATAAGATGTTAGAATCACAAAATATAGGAGCCAATATGGCAGCTGAAAAGCAGGGACTTGCCTAGGGCTCTCCCGCAGGATCCTCCAAACACCTATAAAAAATGGCTCTGAACAAATTCTAGAACTGTAGAACACACGAAATAGCAGAGGGAAGCAGGGCTCCAGCCCAGGACAGCCTCGATGGTCACTGGGTAAGGTCTATCATGGATGGAGCTGGGAGCAGAGTGGAGCAGAGCCCAGCGTGGGCTACGCCCGGACCAACCACATCAGGAGCTGGGCGGAACAGGCCCTAGTGCCCTGAATCAGTGAGCTGTGGAAGTTACCAGACTTCTCAACCCACAAACTTCAAAGACAACAGAGAAGGTTAGTGGGAAAAGCTGCTGTGACAGAAAGAAAGGAGTTTGCGGTTAGGCCACCACCCCAGGGGAAGCAGGCATGGTGCAGCTACAAGAACTACAGCTGCAGTTGTTCCAGCCCCAGGCCCACCTGGTGGAAGGAATTAAGTGGCAGATATATTAGGAAGGCAGAATTTATGATTTCAAAGAGAATCTCATATGTGCCTAAAAGGTCCAGAACCGCAAGATATAAGGAATTCTCTAGGCAGAAGGCAGGAGAACTAAAGCATGTATTTACACTCCACAATAACAAGCCCACAAACCAGCACCGCCATTTTGATATTTTCATCAAAAGCTTCCAGGCCCAATAAGTCCGCCTTACAAGGGTAATCAGGAGGCCACAGAGAAGCGAGATGGTATAAGGCAAAATCGTATACATGCTTCCCCTCTATGGTAAGAAGATTACCCACTAGCCTCTAGTCAGCTCTGCTACCGGCAGCTCAGCTTCGGCTGTAGGTGTCTCTGGCTCCAACTGGAAAAGGAAAGGAGGATCTTCAAGCTGTCCTCTCCCCTCTTATAGAGTTTTTGACATCATCAAGCACCGCCTGAACGACCAGGACCGATTGGTTCTTGACTTGGCCCCTCCCCCTAGCATAGACCACGTTAACACACCTCCCCTCAGCCAGCCCCACGACTCATCACACAGGAAGCTCTGGTCCTGCCCCGGAAGAGCAAGCCCCAGCGTCCAGGGAAGCTCAACGAGGCGAGCTGAGTCATTCAAAGAAAACAAAGTCCATTCTGGCTACAGCAGATCAGAGCAAGAGTGCAGAGCCTGCTTAAGATCTGAGTCCTGTCCAGGTTGGTAGTTCTTGGACAGGAGAAACACTGGTGTGGCAGAGCTGGCTGTATAGAAATAGCTCTGAAAACAACAAGCTTGGAACAAAGTACTCTCTACTCTACAAGGGATCATACCCTGACGAAAAACTCAAGGGTCAAGTAGTTGGCTGGGAACACATCAAAGCAGCGAAAATGGACTCAGATTCAGACTCAGACTTTGGAATCTTTTTTTGGTGACAAAGAAAACCAAAACATACAGCCAGAGGAAGTCAACAAAGTCAAAGAGCCTACATCAAAAGCCTCCAAGAAAAACATGAACTGGTCTCAGGCCATGGAAGAGCTCAAAAAGGATTTGGAAAAGAAAGTTAGAGAAGTGAGGAAAAATTGGGAAGAGAAATGAGAGTGATGTGAGAAAACCATGAAAAACAAGTCAACGACTTGCTAAAGGAGACCCAAAAAAATCCTGAAGAAAACAACACGTTAAAAAATACACTAACTCAAATAGCAAAAGAGCTCCAAAAAGCCAAATGATTAGAAGAATGCCTTGAAAGGCAGAATTAGCCAAATGGAAAAGGAGGTCCAAAAGACCACTGAAGAAAATACTACCTTAAAAATTAGATTGGAGTAAGTGGAAGCTAGTGACTTGATGAGAAATCAAGATATTATAAAACAGAACCAAAGAAATGAAAAAGTGGAAGACAATGTGAAATATCTCATTGGAAAAACCACTGACCTGGAGAATAGATCCACAAGAGATAATCTAAAAATTATTGGACTACCTGAAAGCCATGATCAAAAAAAGAGCCTAGATATCATCTTTCAAGAAATTATCAAGGAAAATTGCCCTGATATTCTAGAGGCAGAGGGAAAAATATAAAGTACTGACAGACAATATTTCCTTAGTAGTTGTGAACAATTACATCCAAAATTGATTCTGTGATGGTTTCTTTCATTTTTTTGAAGAATGAAATCATCATTACATTAATAGTAAAAAAAAAAAAGGTTATCAATATCTCTGCTTTTATTTGAGAATAAATTTGTATGTCTGTCCTGCAACCTAAAGTCATGCATCCCTGTTCTGTCAGGTTTCCATCTAGGTTGATGTGCTGGTTTTGGGAGAGTATTATAGTATGTTCACACCGTAGTGACTTCCATTTCTTCATTTCTTTTTTACAATCATTAAATTTCAATTCTAGCCTTCCCTCACTGATCTTTCCCAATAAAATCCTTACCTTTTCTCTCAGAGAGCCCCTCTTTTTGCCAAAGAATGAAAAAGAGGGGAAAAATTCAGCATAATTAGTACATTAAACAAGTCCACCATTATGTGCAAAGTTTCGCACAGAGTTCCCTCACTGCTACAAAGGAAAGGAGGTGTGTTCTTATATCTTCTCTGTGAAGATTAAAAATTCAAAAGCTTCAGTTTCAATTATTTCATTGTTGTGCTTACTATTTAAATTTTTTCTAATCATTCTGTACTTTTCCTCATTAGGCCAAGCTCACTTTATATCACTCCATATATCTTCTCATGAATCTCTGAATTCATGATAATCATTATGTATTACAGTGTAGAAGAATAACATCTTATTATTTTAATTGTAATGTATTGGTTATTCTTCATCTGATGAATATCTACTTTTTTGTTCTTTATTAAAAGTTAAAGTTTATAAATAAGACAATGCTGCTATAAATACTTTCATATGTATGGTACCTTTCTTGTTATCATTGGCAACTTTGGTATATATGCTTAGCAGTGGGGTTTATGGGTCAAGGGGTACAAATATTTTAGTCACTTTCTTAGCATATTTCCCAATACATGTCTGCAGTGGTGGAATCAGCTCCCAGCTACACTAAAATACATGCCTGTCTTTTTTACACCTCCTCCAACATTGACTCGATCTTTTCTCATTGCCATTCTCACATGAGCATCTCTCCATTGTGTAAAATACTATTTCTCCATATCTTTTAATTTACTGTTTCTTTTAATTGAGATACATCCTTGCACTGTGATATCCAAGTATACAATAAATCCAATAACTCTAAGTAAAGTTAAATTTATTTATTTGAATTAAGGTCTAGATTTCACTTTAATGACTACTCATACTTTTAATTTGCATATTGACATTTAAAATTAATGCATTACTATTGTTCTTCTTGCATGTTCTATCCTGTCCAGCTGTCCACTGATGTTTTTCTTATTGTGTGAAAATGCTACTTTCTGTCATTATCGGCAAGCAACTTCATCTCTGAACACTAGTTTCTATTTACAGTTTTCTTGATCACACCTGCAAGTCTTTGACCTTAATTTCTAATAGCTTTTAGTTTTAGTTTTATGGTCTTGTAAATCTCCCAACTTCACTCGGCAGCAATAACAAAAATTGTGTCTCTCTGGTCTTATTCACATTCATATTGTTTCTGCAACTTCATGCTTAGTAGGTGCTTTTCTTGATAAGACCAGAAATAATAAAAGCTGTAAATAATTTTGACTATGACAGAGAGAATGAGGCTAATCTAAGAAATGAGTTTAAGGGGCAAGGTCTGACATGCTGGTCAGAGAGACTGACTATGTAAAGGTAAACAAACTACAGAAGCAAAGCACAAGACTAGCAACTGACCCAATAGCTCCGAACTCATGCCTTAACTTGCCTTTGTTATAAACGAAGAAACAGTAGACTACAAGTCAAGAATTTGTTCTCTAACTCTATCAAGAATTTGGATCCTTTGACTGTACAGGACACTTTATTTTATAAATATAACACATTTTATACTTTGAATCATTTCTTTGTCAGAAAGTGGATAGTATGCTTCATCATCTATCCTCTGGAGCTATGCTTATGAATAGTCAGTTAGCAAGGATAGAAACCCAAACTATTTATAGTAACATTTTTTTTAAATGCTCCAAATCATTAATTGTTAGATAAATGCAAATTAAAGCAATTCTGATATTCCAATTCACATCCATCAGATTAGATATATGCCAAAAAAAAGAAAAATTAAAATTGTTTGAGAGACTGCAGAAAAAGAGACAAATTATTTTTTGAAAATGCCTGAAAAACAGGCACTGTTGGTGGCTTTGTGAATTGTCCAACCCTTCTGGAAAGCAATTTGGAATTATACACAAAATGTTGTTCAACAATGAATCAACTTTGTCCCAGTTGTACTATTCTATTTTTATGTGTAAAAGTAACGAACGAAAGAGGAAAAGGTCCTATAAGAACAAAAATATTTAGAGCACCTTTTTTTTTGGTGGCTAAACAAAACAATACAACAACCTTGCAAACCTATCAATGCCCATCAATTGGGAAATGAATGACCAAATTATAGCATACGAATGTAATGAAATACTACTATGCTGTAAGAAATGGGATAACAGACCATTTCAAAGATATATGAAATGATAAAGATACAGAAAATTTCATAGTATAACAATCAACATTATTAAAATGAAAAATTTCAAAGACTTTTGCAAACTGATATAGAATGAAATGAGCAGAACCAGGGTAACAAGATATATAATAACAACAATATTATAAAGTCAATTAATTTTGAGAGCTGTAAGAACCCTTATCAGCACAATGACCTTGAATATTCCATGCCATATTTATCTCTTATATTCTCTATAGGAATTAAAGACCACACCACAGTACTTAGGATTTAATTACGAATTCCTTATATGCATTTTTTGTGTTGTATATATAATTATTGGTTTTCCAAAAGTGCTATATATTTCTTTTTTATCTTCTTTTTACATACCCTGCCATACTTCTCTCTACCACCACCTCCATTACCACAGGCCCCAAATGGGTACCTAATAAATTTTTGTTGAATTATGTTGAAATGTACTTCTTCACAAATAGCAAATAAAGCTTTGCCTTGCTTGTGAAGATTTTAATGACCAAACAGAATGTTTCTTCTTCATTTCATTATTTTCCTTTCCCTTGCTATTATGATATTAAAATATAACATTTACTAAGAGGTTTTTGTGAAACATTATCACAGAGCCTGTAATCCTTTTTACACCTGCTCCTTGCTTTTTCCCTCGCTACTTTCCTTGCCAAAGCTATATTCCTGAAATGTAATTGTCCAGACATAAGTAGACAGACATAAGCCTATTATTCGTTGAAAGAAAAGGCAATGATCAATTTACTAATGAGATGTAATAATTATAACACCTGCAATGTTACAATCAGATAATGTTTTCTGGAGCTACCATTGTACGAGGTTTATTTGATGACCTTTTACATTTAATGATGTGAGCTAAATGGAATGGGGTTTGAAGAGAGCCCACCTGTTCATTGACTCCCCCTTTCAGGCTTGAGATATATCCTAGACTCTTTTTAAAAAATTGAATAAAGTATACTAAAAAGCCTCACTTTTTCATCCTATATGGGCTTAAGGGCCTGCTTCAATGAATGAAATGTATGAATTATTAAATGTTCTAAAAATAGAGTTTCATTACTTTAACATACATAAGAAACTAATATAAAGAGAAGGCACTGCCAGATGTCTTAAGGATAGCCTTTTAACTATCTGTTCTTGTTGTTGAGTCATTTTCAATTATGCCCAACTCTTTGTGACCCTATTTTTGGTTTCTTGGCAGAAATACTGGAGTGATTTGCCATTTCCTTCTTCAGGTCATTTTACAGATATGGAAACTGAGGCAAACAGGGTTAAATGATTTGCTCAGGTTCACACACTAGTAAATTTTTTATGCCAGATTTGAATACAGGAAGATGACTTTTCCTGATTCTAGGTCAAGCACTCTATCTACTGTATTGCCTAGCTGCCCTTTTTACCTTATGCAATTGCATAAAAAGAAATAAGTAAATGTACTTAAAGACTGTTTTTTTCTTTTCTTTATTGCTTAGTCTATTACTTCATTCACTAAATCATCGTTCATAGAAGACACATAAATCTACCCAATATTAATAAATTCTGAGTGAATAATTTGCAAATGCCATAGGCATACATTTGTTTTTTTAGATATATATCGTTTATTTTATTTTTAGTTTACGACACTCAGTTCTACCAGTTTTTAAGTTCCAAATGTTCTCCCCCCATCCTCCCTCCTCCCCCTTGCAAGACAGCATGTGCTCTGATATAGGTTCTACATATACCTTCACAGTAAACTTATTTTCCCAATAATCAAATTGTAAAGAAGAATTCTAAGGAATGAAATGAACCATGAGAAAGGTAAAACAAAACCAAAAATATAATAAAATAAAATTTAAAAAAAAGTGGGTGTAATGTCAAGCAAAATGGGATATGTCAGGAATGTTATGCTTTAGATCTGAGAAGGGATCACAAAGTCTAATGCCTCTATGGTTTCAGGATCCATAACTATTTAGACTATGTTAAAGCCAAGGATCCTGGAGGGGTGGAAATGTTAAGGCAATCAGACTTTTCTCCATTCTTCCCTTTTGGGATGCTAAGACTATCAAGTCTCTCCTTTGTTTGAATGGGTAGGAAACCTTTTGCTGTCTTTGTTTTGGAGTATTTCTCAGCACTGAGAGAAATCAGGAGTCATTGACTTGTATATGATGTGATTCTGGGGATGGGCAACTTTCACACACCCAGCCTATGTGAGGTCAGAGACCTCAGGGCTCCAAACTAGATATAATTGAGGGGAGCTTGGTATTTGACTTTTGGGGCACCCTCATGGAAAGAATGTTGAGACTCTAGGCAATCAGTTGTAACTGCCCCCCAGCTTTGATAACCCAGACAGATATGGGTGCTTCTCTGGTAACTATGTATTGTGATTTGATTGGAAAAGGTCTGTCTGTTGATGCTTGTAATTTCTGTTTGTATTTGCCTTGAAGTTCAGGAGACTGATCTTTTCCCCTTGAATTAAGTGATTCATATATGTATATTTGATTAAACTGAAATTATTAACCCATTTAAAATAGCTTTCCTTAGAAAAGCAGATCAAAGAACCTGTGCTAGCAGCTCCTGTTGCTGGTCTTGTCGGGTCTTACACCTCTACAGCATCTGCTAGCCATGTTGTTGTTACAAAGAGAACAAATAGTATCCTTCAATCTGCATTCAGACTCTGTAATTCTTTCTCTGGATGTGTTAGTCTTTTCCAAAATGAGTCTTTTGGAGCTGTTTTAGTACTTCGCATTATTGAGAAGAGCCAAGTCTATCAAAGCTAGTCATCACAGAAGCAATATGTCTGTGGTTGTGTAAATGTTCTCCAAGTTCTGCTCCCTTCACTCATCATCATGTCATATAAGTTTCTCCAGGTTTTTATGAAGTCCATCTGCTCCTCATTTATTATAGATCAATAGTATTCCATTGCATTCATATATCACAATTTGTTTAGCCATTCCCCAATTGATGGGCATCCCTTTGATTTCCAATTCTTTACCAGCACAAAAAGAGCTGCTATAAATATTTTTGTACATACAGGTCTTTTCCCCCTTGTATGATCTCTTTGGGATATAGCTTTAGAAGTGGTATTGCTGGGTCAAAGGGTATGCACATTTTTATAGCCCTTTGGGCACAGTTCCAAATTGCTCTCCAGAATGGTTGGATCAGTTCGTAACTCCACCAACAATGCAATAGTGTTCCAATTTTCCCACATCTTCTCTAGCACTTATCATTTTCCCGATCTGACATGTTAGCCAATCTGACAGGAAAGATGTGGTACCTAAGGGTTGTTTTAATTTTCGTTTCTCTAATCAATAGAGATTTAGAGCATTTTTTCATATGCCTATAGATACTTTAATTTCTTCCTCTGAAAATTGCCTGTTCATATCCTTTGATGATTTGTCAATTGGGGAATGACTTGCATTCTTATAAATCTGAATCAGTTCCCTGTGTATTTTAGAGATGAGGACTTTGTCAGAGACACTGGTTGCAAAAATTCTTTCTCAGTTTTCTACTTCTCTCCTAATTTTGGTTGCATTGGCTTTGTTTATACAAAAACTTTTCAATTTAATGTGATCAAAATTATCTATTTTCCATTTTGTAACACTCTTTATCTCTTCTACAACCATGAATTCTTCACTTCTCCATAAGTCTGACAGATAAACTATTCCCTTCTCTCCCAAATTGCTTATAGTATCAGCCTTTATATTTAAATCATGAACCCATTTTGACTTTATTTTGGAATATGCAGTAAGATGTTGGTCTATGCCCAATTTCTGCCATACTATTTTCCAGTTTTCCCAGCAGTTTTTGTGAAATAGTGAGTTCTTATCCCAGAAGCTGGACTTTTTGGGTTTATCAAAGAGCAGATTACCGTAGTCATTGACTACTGCATCTTTTGTACCTAACCTATTCCACTGATTCAGCAATCTCTTTCTTAGCCAGTACTAAGTAGTTTTGATGATTGCTGCTTTATAATACAGTTTAACATCTGGTGTGGCTAGGCTACCTTCCCTAGTATTTCTTTTCATCAATTCCCTTGACATTCTGGACCTTTTGTTCTACCAGATGAATTTGGTTCTTATTTTATCTAGCTCTGTAAAATAATTTTCTGGTAGTTTGATTGGTATGGAACTAAATATGTAAATTAATTTAGGTAAAATTGTCATTTTTATTATATTAGCTCAGCCTAGCCACGAGCAACTGATTTTTTTTTCATTTATTTAGATCTGACTTTATTTGTTTGAGAAATGTTTTGTAATTATGTTCATATAGTTCCTGGGTTTGTCTTGTTAGATAGACTCCCAAATATTTTATAGTGTCTACAGTAACTTTAAATGGAATTTCTCTTTCTGTTTCTTGCTGTTGGGCTTTGTTAGTATTATGTAAGAATTCCGAGGATTCATGTGGGTTGATTTTATATCATGCAACTTTGCTAAGGTTATTTCTTATTTCAATTAGTTTTTTACTTAATTCTCTAGAACTCTCTAAGTATATCATCATATAACCCACAAAGAGTGATAATTTAGTTTCTTCTTTTCCTATTCTAATTCCTTCAATTACTTTTTCTTCTCTTACTGTTAAAGCTTACATTTCTAGTGCCAAATTGAATAATAGGGGTGATATAGGACATCCTTGTTTCACCCCTGATCTTATTGGAAATGCATCTAGCTCATCTCCATTACATATAATGCTTGCTGATGGTTTTAGGTAGACAATTATCATTTTAAGTAAGACTCCATTTATTCCTATGTTTTCTAGTGTTTTTAATAGGAATGGGCGCTGTATTTTATCAAGAACTTTTTCTGCATTTGTTGAAATAATCATATGGTTTCTGCTAGTTTTGTTGTTGATGTGAACAATTATGCTGATAATTTTCCTAATATTGAACCAGCCTTGCATTCCTGGAATAAATCATACCTGGTCATAGTGTATTATTCTTGTAATAAGTTGCTGTAATATTTTTAATAATATTTCATTTAAAATTTTTGCATCTATATTCATTAGGGAAGTTGACCTATAATTTTCTTTCTCTCTTTTGGCCCTTCATGGTTTAGGAATTAATACCATATTTGTGTCATAAAAAGAATTTGGTAGGACTCCTTCGACAGGCAGAGATTTCAACAAATCATTTTAAAATATGTCTATTGTCATCCTTGTGGACAAAATGGAAGTGAGATACATAGTGGTAAAGGCAAGTGGATTCCAAATGTCCTGGATGTCTCATGCATATAATGTTACTTGGTATCAGAAAGAGGCCTCTACTGCAATGTTCCAAGAATTTGTCCTTGGCCATATGCTATAAACAGTTTAACAATAACTTGGATGAATATTTCAACCATCTGTTTTTTTAAATTTTTTATTGATTACAAAGCTATGTTGCATTGCAACTACAGTGAATGACAGAAGGGATGAAAAGCAAAAGTTTTTCATAGAATAGAAAAATAGGTTAGCCAACAAAAAGGCATTTCTGAAAAATCAATTATGGGCTGAGTTACATAAGTTGAAATTGATTAGAGATAAATGTAGATGTATTAATTAGGGTTAAATAATAAATTGCATAATTATAGTTAAGAAAGAATGGTGGGGGCAGAGTCAAGATGGCAGCTGGACAACAGGGACTTGTCTAAAGCTCTCCCCCAAGACCCTCCAAACACCTATAAAAAATAGCTCTGAAACAAATGCTAAAACTACAGAACCCATGAAATAGCAGAGGGAAGCAGGGCTCCAGCCCAGGACAGCCTGAATGGTCACTCAGTAAGGTCTACCAGGCTTGGAGCTGGGAGCGGAGCAGAACAGAGCTCAGAGTGAGCCATGGCTGGACCAACCAGACCAGGAGCTGGCAGAACAGGCCCTAGTGCCATGAATCAGTGAGCTGTGGCAGTTACCAGACTCCCAACCCACAAACACCAAAGACAATAGAGAAGGTTAGTGGGAAAAACTGTGGGGACAGTGTGAAAGGAGTTCCTGGTTCAGCCACCACCCTGGGGGTAGCAGAGGTGGTGCAGCTCTGAGGACAGAACTACAGCTGCAGTTGCTTCCAGCCCCAGGCTCACCTAGTGGGAGGAATTAAGTGGCAGATCAGAGCGGGAGGGCAGAGCCTGCTGAGATCTTAGTCATGGTCCAGATTGGCAGTTCTTGGGGGAGTAGGAGCACTGGTGTGGCAGAGCTTGCTGTGTGGAAATAGCTCTGAAAACAACAGTCCAGCCCCTCAAGCTTGGGACAAAGTATTCTATACTCTACAGGCAGTTATACCCCGCTGAAAAACTCAGGGCTCAAGTAATTGGCTGGGAACATGGCCAGGCAGTGAAAATGCTCTCAGATTCAGACTCAGATTTTGGAATCTTTTTTTGGTGACAAAGAAGATCAAAACATACAGCCAGAGGAAGTCAACAAAGTCAAAGAGCTATATCAAAAGTCTCCAAGAAAAACATGAACTGGTCTCAGGACATGGAAGAGCTCAAAAAGGATTTGGAAAAGAAAGTTAGAGAAGTAGACGAAAAATTGGGAAGAGAAATGAGAGTGATGTGAGAAAACCATGAAAAACAAGTCAATGACTTGCTAAAGGAGACCCAAAAAAATCCCGAAGAAAATAACACCTTAAAAAAATAGAATAACTCAAATTGCAAAAGAGCTCCAAAAAGCCAATGAGGAGAAGAATGCCTTGAAAGGCAGAATTAGCCAAATGGGAGAGGAGGTCCAAAAGACCACTGAAGAAAATACTACCATAAAATTAGATCAGAGCAAGTGGAAGCTAGTGACTTCAGGAGAAATCAAGATATTATAAAACAGAACCAAAGGAATGAAAAAATGGAAGACAATGTGAAATATCTCATTGGAAAAACCACTGACCTGGAGAATAGATCCACAAGAGATAATCTAAAAATTATTGGACTACCTGAAAGCCATGATCAAAAAAAGAGCCTAGATATCATCTTTCAAGAAATTATCAAGGAAAACTGCCCTGATATTCTAGAGCCAGAGGGTAAAATAGAAATTGAAAGAATCCACTGATCACTCTCTCAAAAAAATCCCAAAAAGAAAACTCTTAGGAATATTGTTGACAAATTCCAGATCTCCCAGATGAAGGAGAAAATATTGTAAGCAGCCAGAAAGAAACAATTTGAGTATTGTGGAAACGCAATCAGGATAACACAAGATCTAGCAGCTTCTACATTAAGGGATCAAAGGGCTTGGAATATGATATTCCGGAGGTCAATGGAGCTAGGATTAAAACCAAGAATCGCCCACCCAGCAAAAGTGAGTATCATGCTCCAAGGCAAAATATGGATTTTTAATAAAATAGAGGACTTTCAAGCTTTCTCAGTGAAAAGACCAGAGCTAAACAGAAAATTTGACTTTCAAACACAAGAATCAAGAGAAGCATGTAAAGGTAAACAAGAAAGAGAATTCATAAGGGACTTACTAAAGTTGAACTGTTTTGTTTACATTCCTACATGGAAAGATGATGTGCATAATTCATGAGACTTCAATTTTAGGGTAGGTGAAGGGAATATACATACATACATACATACATATATATGCATATATATATGTATGTATGTATGTATATGTGTATATATAGACGGAGGGCACAGGGTGAGTTGAATATGAAGGGATGATATCTAAAAAAAATAAAATCAAATTAAGGGATGAGAGAGGAATATATTGAGAGAGGGAGAAAGGGAGAGATAGAAAGGGGTAAATTATCTCACATAAAAGTGGCAAGAAAAAGCAGTTCATTGGAAGGGAAGAGGGGGAAGGTGAGGGGGAATGAGTGAATCTTGCTCTCATCAGATTTGACCTGAGGAGGGAATATCATACATACTCAATTGGGTATCTTACCCCAAAGGAAAGAAGGAAGAAGGGGATAAAAAAGGGGGGACAATAGAAGGGAGAGCAGATCAGGGGAGGAGGTAATCAAAAGCCTTTTGAAAAGAGACAGAGCCGGGGAGAAAATTAAATAAAGGGGGATAGGATAGGCAGGAGAAAAATATAGTTATTCTTTCCCAACATGAGTATTGTGGAAGGGTTTTGCATAATGATACACATGTGGCCTATGCTGAATTGTTTGCCTTCTTAGGGAGGGTGGGTGGGGAGGGAAGAGGGGAGAGAATTTGGAACTCAAAGTTTTAAAAGCAGATGTTCAAAAAAGTTTTGCATGCAACTGGAAATAAGATATACAGGCAATGGGGCATAGAAATCTATCTTGCCCTACAAGAAAGTAATGGAAAAGGGGATGGGGGGGAGTGGTATGACAGAAGGGAGGGCTGACTGGGGAACAGGGCAATCAGAACATATGCCATCTTGGAGTGAGGGGGAGGGTAAGAATGGGGAGAAAATTTGTAATTCAAACTCTTGTGAAAATCAATGCTGAAAACTAAAAATATAAAATAAATATATAATAATTGAAAAAAAATAAAAATAAAATAATAACAGTAAAAAAGAAAGAATTGGTATATGATCATTTACTTGTAAGAAAATATGCAGTTTTGGTGGACTATTAGCATAGTAGCAGTCAACAAGATGCTGACAGCCCGAAAGTCTAATACTATGATAATTTTGATATTCAGAATGATAAAGATGATAATTTGGCTTATCTGTACCCTTAATAGGTGACTAATAAATGACACTGAAATTGAGGACAGAGGAAGTCCTACTTATGACCACTTACTCTGTCTACCCTTACCTTATTCTATTCAATATAACAAACCTCAAAACCATTACTTACTCAGTTGTGACCAAGAATCAAAACTGGCCAGTGAAAAAGGGGGGAAGTCACATAAAAATCACCAGAGACATTACTACCTTAAACCCTTCCTGAAACTGCAGTAAGCTGCTGAATGCTGCTGGTGGATGTTGTGCAACAATACTGATAGAACATAATACAAATTACTATTGTCTAGTCTAAAGTGAGCTTTCAGTGATGTATGGTGATGCTTTCTTTGTGGCTGTTCTAAACATCATTCCATCTCTTTAAGTCCCACAATGTTACCATGACATAGTTGTCTCAGCAGATGAGCTCACCTCTTACTTTACAAGAAGAATCATGAATATCTATTATTAAAGAAGAAAATAAAACTTTCCTTTCATTTTTATAGGAAACTTCAGGAAGAGCAAATTCACTCTACTAATGTAGGTGGCGAACTGCTCAGAAACATAGTCTTAGAGAGTTGCTTGAACACTGAGAAGTTAGGTTCACACAACAAAAATATGTCAGAGGCAGGATTTGAATCTAGATCTTCCAAGAACAGTTCAAGTCAGTAATTCCATCTTGCCTTTCTCTTTCTTTTATTGAACACTTCACCATCATCTCTTGCTTTGCTCCAACCAGATTTCTTGACAATCCATTCTTATTCTTGTGCCCTAGACCAATGATATTAAACTCAAATAGAAACAAGGGACATAAAATCATTCAGAAAGATTTCTTGTGGGCCACATATTGACTTTGTTTTAAAATGCAATAGTACATATGCTTTGTTATAATTTTATTTGTTTTGTTAAATATTTGCCAATTAAATTTTCATCTTATTCAGGTCATACTCAAGAGTGTTGTGGGCTGTATTTTTCATAAGTGCCACACTTCTGATACCTCTACTCTAAAAGACATCAAATTCCTACTATAGAAACTTATTCTATTGTTATGCTTTCCTCTTTTTCTTCTATTCAGTGTCTTACTATTTCCTAGAGTCATTCTTACACTCTAAGAATATTATGGTCTATTTTACTATAACATAAAACAACAACAAAAATAAAATCATCAACCAAAGAAAAATTTCATAGGACCTTATTCTCCACTCAAGGAATCATCCTATAATATTCCTTTCATTGACTATAAGAATGCTAATATAATAAATATTCTTTTCCTGCACTTTCTTACCACAAAGTCATTTCTCAGTTTCTTGTCAATAACCATATGACTCCATTACTTTGTTTATGCTGATCTTTCTTAAGGAAATAAGATGTGTTCAATGATGAAAGCTGATGAGTTTTTCTTACTATTTGTCTTCATCATTTTGCTGCTTTTGACCAGATGACTATTACTATATTTTGGCTAGTATGCTTCTATAGCTTTCACGATACTTCTTTTTTTATGTTCTCCTCTCTATAGGGCCTCTCTTTCACAATCTTCTGTGATGGATCATCATTGCTCAGGCATATGTAAATAAATAAGCAAACAAACAAATAAATATATGTGTGTATAGACACAAATATGTATGTTTGTATATACGTAAACACATGTATACATATATGTACACATACATTCACATATACGCTTGAAGATGATGATAATAATAACTCATTTATTATTAATAATAATTATAGCCCATTTATTGAGGGCTGCCTATGTGCCTACTACCAGGCTTAGCTAAGGCAATAACAGTCCTTATACTCAAGGAGCTAACATTCTGCTGGGAAGATTACACATGAATAAATATGTATAGCATATAAGGCAACTAGGTGGTGCTTTGGATAAAGTGTTAGATCTGTAGTTAGGAAGGCCTGAGTTCAAATCTAGCCTCAGACACTTATTGACTCTATGACCCTGGGCAAGTCACTTAACCCTCAGTTTTTGCATCTGCAAAATAAGCTAGAGAAGGATGTGGCAAACCATTCCAGGATCCTCACCAAGAAAACCCTAAATAGGGTCACAAAGTGTCAGACATAACTGAAATGTTGAACAACCACAAGTCTATACATTTTACCCAGAGTAGCTGTAAAGTAACTTCAGAGTGGGAGGAGCTATTAGCTGGGAGAATCAGGAAAAAAGTCATATAGAAGGTGAGATTTGAGTCTTAAAAAAAAAAAACATGCTATGAGGCAAAGGTGAAGAAGGAGAATATTCCAACCTTGCAGGAAAGTTAGTGGAAAAGCATAAGGACAGGAGAAGTAGTGTTGTGTGAGAATATTGTTACAGAATTGTAGATTGCATAGAACAGCTTAAAGTGTAAAAAAGAATAGGAAAGTATAAAAAAATCCAGGTTATGAAGAGCTTTAAATGTTGAAGAATGATTTAATACTTTTTTTCTAGAACTAATATGGAGACATTAAAATAGGGCATGGTAAATGGTTATACTATATTGGAAAATCTCTTTGTCAGAAAAGTAGAGAATTTATTGAAGTGAGGAGACATTTGAGGCAAGAAGACCAATTAGAAGGCTGTTGGAATAGATTATTGCAGTGTGAGGTGATAGGGGTCTAAAGTAGGATGGTGGTTGTGGGTATGAGAGAAAAGGGATCATATAGTATAGATGTTGTGAGGGTAAAAACAAGATTTGAAAACTGATTAGATATGTGAATTGAGTAAGAGTGAGGAAGATGACACCAAGGATAGGATCCTAATGGAAAGAATAATAACACTCTCAATAGAAATAGTAGGAATAAAAGAGAGGTGAGAGATTTAGGGGGAAATATAGTGAGTCCTTTTTTTGGATATGTTCATTTTGAGATACCTAAAAGACATCTAGTACAAGATATTATGCCTACTGAACATCAATACCTTAAAGGTCTGTATCCTGGGCCATCTTTGTTTTCCATTTTCTTCTCTGATTCCTCTCCTTTAATGATCCCATATGGTCCTATGTATATAATTATCATTTCTACACAGACAGTATTTGTAATGGGGGCAATCACAAAAACAACTTCCTCATGTCCCCTAAAGTAATATTGAAGCTCAGTAAAGTCCCCTGGCAACTTACAGTGAGTCATGTATGCTCTGGCTCAGAGATAAAACATTTGGCACTTTAGAATGATGGAGCAATCCTTTTGTTACTATAGTGGCATCAGGGGGAGGGGAATGAATCAAAGGACAATTGGCCACTGAGTTGGGATGAGACATTCACACAGTGGATGTCTGTTCTTGTAGCTCCATGACAGTTGCTGAGGCCTATGATCTTTTAGCTCTGTATATTGTCTACCATCTTACTAAGAGCTGTAATCTCATACAAAGAATTAGCAAGCTGACACACGTGAAGTGAAACTTTCTCTTTCAATTCAATCAGAAAAAAAGATCCATACTTTGTAAGGGGATAACAGGTCATAGACATATATTTTGAATTTTCTTTAGCATAACACCTCTTTACCTCTTTATGCTGTCCCTTACTGTCTGGTTAAATCAACTGAGCTGAGAATGGGAATCAATTGGATCAATTCTCTCCTTTCACTACACTCTCACATCTTTTGTCTAGCATATCTGTATGCTAAGAATCGGAGGAATCTCTATATACATGCTTTTTCTCAAGATAGTGATACAAAGGAGCGTAGTTTCCCATGGCCTCTTCCCATCAAGGTAAGTTAAGTAACCTATACATAAAGGCCTGTGTAGAAGTTCTTTTACTGCTAAGAAACCCCAATTCAATATGTAGGGTGTTGTTTGCTTAGAGAATCAATATCTATGTTTCACGGTGGGGTAAAGTTGTAACTCAAGCTACACCTGTTTTTTATCATAGCATTTTGCACAACAATACTACCTTTCATCTTTCTTTCATCTTCCAGTCCAATATCTTCCATTTGCCTGATGGATAACTCCAACTGAATGCTAGTTATCTCCTTTTTATGGATAATACCTCTCAAGATCAGTATGTCTGTTCATGTCCTTCCAGTAAATCCATTTTCCAGATTTTCTTCTTTCTGTTGATGGCACTACTATCTTCCCATCCACTTCTGGTTGAAAATATAAAATCTTCCTTGATTATATCCTTGATATAGGATAAATTAGTGATAGTCAATAGAGGGAAGGCACTAGCTTTAGATGGGATAGGGGAAGGCTTCTTTTAGGAAGTAGGAGTTGAGTTGGGCTTTGAAAAGAACCAGGGAAATCAGGAGTCAGAGAGCAGAGGGGAGAAAATTCCAGGAATAAGGAACAATCTGTTAAAATGCCTAGGAATCAAGTGATAGCATGTCTTCTGCTAGTGGCAATGGATCACAGAACATCTGGAGGTGACTAAAGGAATTATTGGATAAATTTTTCAGAGAGACAAGTTTAAGCTTGATGTAAGGAACACATTTTCTAACAATGATTATGATCTCAAACTGGAATGAGTTGTCTCTGGAGATTTTCACTTTACCTTCCCTGAAGGTCAATAATTAAATGATACTTGATCACACCTAGCAAGAAATGTCTGTTTAAAAAATGGATTAGATAAGATTATGGATGTATTCTATTTCTGAGACTGTGTGATTCTTTGAGGTACCAAGAGACAGAGATTATATAGGAATCTCTGATTTGTTCACTTACATTAACATGTTTCAATTCTCTAATTTTAGTTCAGTGTAGATGAGTAGAAGAGAATGAGTATAGAATTGGTGGATTAGGCCATGACCAACTACAGTTACTCACCAAAGGAATTGGTATGCAGTAGTATTCACGAACCTCATCAATTATGCTTATATGCTTCTCTGAAGAAATAAGTACTATATGGAGTCATATATAAAATACATAAGACAATATGATTTAGTGAAACCTAACAATCTAATTAGACTTGCCTTCTAGTAATTACATCATTTAGTGAAAACCACTTCAAACCATATGGGGCTAACTTTATAAACAACCAAACTATAGGAAGAATTTCAAAATAGGCCGTGGAGTAAAGTACCTTATACTTACATCCCACTATATCAGTTCAGAGTGCAAGATCCATTATAAAAATATTATTGTTTTCCCATCCATGGCTAGAGAGATTTGTATGAAAAGAAGAAGCAGGGATATGACTGTAATAGCATCAAGACTGTTCTTCCAGGCCTAAGCCTAAGGGCTTAGCAAGATAATGTTTCCTTAGTTCTGTTTGATTTCAGGTAAGGGGAGCTAGGTTTCTCAGTAGATAGTGTTGGGCCTGGAGTCAGGAAAATTTACCTTCCTGAGTTCAAATCTGGCCTCAGACATTTACTAGCTATGGGACCCTGGGCAAGTCACTTAACTCTGTTTGCCTCAATTTCCTCCTCTGTAAAATGAGCTAGAGAGGAAAATGACAAACTACACCACTATCTTTGCCAAGAAAACCCCAAATGGGGTCATGGAGAGTTGGACACATCTGAAGAAGATGTACAGTTTACTTTTTGGAACACCCAATCATAAAAAGTTCCACATTATTCATTAAGTTTATTGGAAGTCTTGGGATTAACCAGGGGAAAACCATTCCTGTTCAAAAAAAGAGGAAACACCTCAATGGGGAAACTGAGTCTAAGGGATCCTATTTTTGCCCATGCAAGGTCATTCCCTCAACTTTCCCAGACACAGACATTCATCTATAGCCATTCTTGGCTCTCATTTCCTTTGAGAGGATGTTGGTATTGCTCCCAAATGAAGGATTATTGATTTAATGATCATTCAGCCAATAATACCCAAATTTAGAACTCAGAGCAATATTAAATTACACTCCTAAGGGATTTTACCTCAAATAGCAAGTTTTACTAATCATAGCTAAGGGGTAGGTATGTGTATTATTATATCTCATTTTGATGCAACAACCTTAATAGTCAAAACTTCACAAGGAATTTCTAAAAAATACATCCTTTTTTGTTATTGCTTTTTCCTCCATTTTCTTAGTTCCCAGTCTTTATTTTCCAATCATATCTCAGATTATCTATAGAATTTGTCCATATTTTTTTATTCTACAATTTTACATGTTTTTTATGCAATATAAAATATTTGCAACATTTTTACCTTTTTGGGTTCTTATAATCTTACAAATGAATGGTCCAATCTAAAACCTTTAAGTGACTTTGCTTCTAATTTACCTAAACAATTACATTCTGTTGTTCCATTCACAATGAAATATACAGTGGCAACATAAAATATTTTCCCAAATAAAATTTAATTACTTCAAGTTGCCTTGTTATTTAAGCAAATTGCTCTCTTTTTATGTTCAAGAAAAGAATTAATAATAATCAGTTCTTAAACATCAGAAAGATTTAAACTGTAAACCTATGTTTTTCCTCATTTTTGAAATTCACAGATAATACTTTCAAACTAGCTTCAATTCTCCTTTTTCTCTTTTTTTCACCTACTCAGTGAAATAATCTTTCTCCCTTTCACTAAAGCAATAAATGTGTCACTTTCCAAGGAAAGAGTGATAAAAAGATTAAGTGCTGTCCCCATGTAACTTTAATAAAGTTTTATTTTTATTTCTTTCTTAAAGCAAATTCTACAGTTACTCCACAGTTCACTGAGCTATTTCAACATTAAAAAAAAGAAACATTCAAACCATAATTTGAAAATTCAGAGTAGAGAACGTATATGCCAGTGACAAATTTAGTCTGTAGTTTACAATGCTATACATTTTTGCAGATTTGGCACAAAGAATTATTTACTTCCTATGTGTCTCTTGTCTGTTTCCACAGTTTTGTAGTTAGAAATACAGAAAGATTTTCTTTGGAGAGCTTTGAAAGTTCCACAGTAAAGTTTGTTATCTATCTATCATCTATCTATCTATGTATATCTACTTATATCTAGAAGTGATTACACACACACAATTGAATAATAGTAGTGATAAAAATACAAAACAGAGAGAAACTTTAACAAAACATGAAATGTACAGAAGAAATTTTTCAGAAAAATAAACATCAAGGTACTTTTTTCACTTATTTTTAAAAATTAATAAATGATTAAAATTTTATATAATAGAAAGTCATGGAGTCATATTCAATCCTCATTTTTGTTTGCTGTATATTAAAATATTCATGCTTGCTAATGATTGTTAAGCTTACAATAAACCATAAAAATAAAAGTATAATAAAATGTTAACTATTGTTACTATTATTGTGAAACTTTTATACTATAATTCTTTCTAAAGAACCTGGTGTTTTGTCTTAATTCGTGATTTCTTGGTGATGCATGGACAATAATTCTCATTTACCATATTTGAGCTTTATATTTCTTCTAATTTCTACATATTTGTGGGTTCTGGGTTCTGGTTGATCACTTATCATGGTGTTATTCAAAATCTTCCCAGTTTGAGGGGGCTAGGTGGTATTGTTGTCTGAAAGTTTCTTTGAAGTTACAGACCTGAAGCAGAATGCTCAAAGAATAAATTTGTAACAAAATTGCATCAGGGAGCTTAAAAGCCAATGGTAGAAGTAGTGTTGGAGACAGAAGCATGCTAAAAGTTAGTGCATATTAGCAAAGACTGATACCATCAGCAAGAAGACTCTTCTAGTGTCAGTGCTGAAGCATTTCAATACTTTGAAAACCAAAATTTGGCAAATAATCCTTTTCATTTGCTGCCTACTCTGGTCTGGGAATAACTCAAATGTAGAGTTGGAATTGGATGAAGTTTAGAGTATATTCTACAGATATTACTGTGTGACCATGAGTCATACAATAATATGATCTCTGAGGAATAAAAAGAAATGCCAATAACATATAATAAATGAAGAGTTACAAAGAAGAAGCAGAGTAAAGAATATAATCAAAGACATGTGAGACCAAAAATGAAGAGGGACAAAAGCAATCAATTACCCATGGATAGCCTGTGTAGGAAAATTGAAGATCCACAGAAGACAGAGCAGAACTTCTATGTCAAACGTAACAGAGGCAATTAATAAAAATTCCACTAGATGGGCACTAGAAGTCATGGATGAGATGGAATCTGTATCATTGGAGGGAGCGTATCCAACAAAGTGCCAATCCATTTCAGTATTTAAGAGAGAAAATTAAAAAAAAAAACTCTTGACAACAGTTATATCAAAGTTAATCAAAAGTAGAATTGACTGTCTTGGGGGATACCAAGTTTTCCTTCACTAGAGGTGTGATCCTTTGTTGTGTATGTAACACAAGGGATTTTTGCTGTAGTAAATGGCCTCTAAGATCCTTTATAATCTTGAATCTTTGAGTTTTCCAGTCTGTAAATGTATAAAGACTCATATTTATTTACTCATATTAAATATGTCCGAAGTGATTAAAATTCATAAAAAAAGAACAAATGAACTTTACTGTCAAGACAAGACTGTACCCTTATTTTAAATTATGGCCTATATTATGAGTTCCATTCTTTTACTGGGAAAGTGTTCCTCTTAACCCTGTGAAATTTAAAAATAAAAAGTATGTTGTGTTTGATGGACAGGACAAAACTTGTTTCCAGAAGATGACCTATTTATCCTGAGCAGGTCACTAATAAGGGTTTCATCTGCTGTCTATTAATGAAACTGCCATTTATGGGTGTCAAAATGAATTTATGAGTGATCCTTTAACAAGAGGCTATATTCTAAACCTCACAACAGGATAGTGATTCATGCCTTTACAGGATCTACACTACCTTTCTGTAATTACTGTGTGACTTTATTTTATAGACACTAATATAACCAGACCTCTCATGAATTTCACAATTACTCAGGTTTTTACTTAGGTGTACTTATAATAGATTTTCAAATATTTTTCCTCCATAAGGATAGACATCAAAATGCATTCTCAAGTTTTCTCATCTGAAGTATATTTAATCCACCAATTGACTGAATCATATTTATTGCCATATCAATTTTATTGCCTTCTTTAGTTTTGGAAAAAAATATTATAGTTTTTTGTACATTATGTCAATGTGTCAGTAATGACAAGCACTGACACTACTGTAAGACAATGATAAAGAACTTAGAGAAATAGAGAAGGCTGAAAAACGTATGAGAGAATATGAATGGACAATGTATAGAAATAGAGCAGGTCTTAGAAGCCAATAATCAAATTGGCCCCAGTAATTTGAAGGAATATTTTTAGCACAACATTCCTGTGTCCGATGCTATGGGTGGCACTTAACAATATGCCAAGCTGCTTAAATTTTTTCCACTTGTCACCCCTCCAGCACTTCTTAAGAAGCAATTAGCCTAAGTATCATGAGTCCTTTCACAAATCTACATACATAAACTTGATTGCAAATGAAAACATTGCTAATGATTACAGCTGAATACCAATGGTCAAACTTAAAGTATATTTACAAAACTCAAAGAACATGATTTTACTGATAATAGTCATCCTTTAAATAAATGCATTTTAAGGGTTGCCAATGCTTTGCAATATTATCTCATTTAATCCTCACAACACCCCTGGGAGGTAGGTGCTATGGTTATCCCCATTTTACAGATGAAGAAATTGAGATAGACAGAGTACATGAACTGCCCAAATAGTAAGTGACATAGCTAATACCTCTAAGGTCAAATTCAAATTTCAGTCTTTGCAACTCTAGGTCCAGCACTCTAGTCACTGTACCACCAAGCTGTCTTAGATATCAAAATATGGATGCATATATAGAAACGTGTTTCTAAATAGTTTCAAAATTATCTGTCTTCCAATTCTTTTCCTCTATTCTGTCTTAATAATCACATTCACAACACTAGTTCCATGTCAAAACCAAGAGTTGTCTTATAACCACACCATAGGAATCTTCAAAAATATAATAATAATTTCAGATAGATTTTATAAAGTATGAGTCATTATCTTGTATCATCCAAATTAATGGAAATATATACATTTAATTGAGATTATAATGAAATGCAATAAAGCCTTTGATCAGGCCTTGAAATGTGCAAAACATATTTTTAAATTGCCCACTTTTCCTCCCCTCCCCCCAAAGGAAAGTATTTTAGCACCACAAGAGGAATTTCAGACTCCAATATTAAAAAAAATTCAATATATGTGATTATTATGCCTTTCATATATTAAAGTTAGAATTATTTAAAATATGAAAATGTTCACTTAAGTGTTCCTCTTGCATATATTAGTGTTTAAAATTTTAAACTAGCCTGGCTTCTCTAAATTAGAATGATTAAAATAAAACTATTATTTATTTCTTGATCACAAGCTGAAACATATTCAATTGTGCTGAGAATACAGTATTAGCTGACAAGCAAATAGAAAGGTGTGCTTATACCTACCATTTTCTTGGACAGATTTTCTTCTCTCTAACCTAAATTGAAGAAAGATTTCATTTCCAACTTGATGTAGAGACTTACTAGTATAAGTCTTTCAAAGGTGCACAATTTCACATGGAATACGGAGTGCTCAGAGAAGAAAGATTATATTTGCATGATTTCTCCCATAGCAGATAAAGGAAATGAAGAGAAATGAAAACTGGAGAAGAGAATTCTCACTCTCAGCAACCACCATGTCTTTCAGTATACTTTATGTTTTGTTTTGTTTTTTTGGCCAGGGCAATTGGGGTTAAGTGACTTGCCCAAGGTCACACAGCTAGTACATGTGTCAAGTGTCTGAGGCTACATTTGAACTCAGGTCCTCCTGACTCCAGGGCCAACGCTCTACTCACTGCGCCACCTAGCTGCCCCTTCAGTATACTTTATGACAAGTAATTTCATGTTTAAGAGTTTGAAGTACAGGATCACTTAAAATAATTTTTTTGGTTCACAGGAAAATATATATACCTAGATACATAAAAATATATTCCTTATTCCTTTTTAATGAATAATGAATTTATATATTAATTTTCTTAAATAATATATTTTCATATTCGATGATATAACCTGTAGGAGTGATTGATATATGTGGGAATTTCTGGCATCAGAGCAGACTAGTGCTGGAAATCTATTTGGAAGCTAAGGTCTTTCTGGTAAACTCTGGTCCCTGAAAGGCATCTGGCTGCTATCCTGATGAGTGAGAACCACTGTGATTAAGTAGCTCAGGAAAGCAATTGCCCTCATTCTTTTTTGAACAAAGAACATGCCAACTTCCTTGTAAAATGGCTCTAGAAGCAAGTCTGAGATTTCTTATTGCCATCCTCCTTGTTCAGGGAGAAGTACCGGAGGAGAATCAAGGTTAAACTATGGTCCAATCTCCTTCTGCTGAGAAGACTTTCTATAATCCTGTACCAGTTCATTCTACATAGGTACCGTGAAAATGAGGACAGCAAGCTAATAGAACAGAAGGTAGATGGTGAAGAATGTTTTTATTAGTTCACCCAATCTTTCAAAAGAATTCCTGCTGTATATCCTAAAGGGAATATGAGATAATATTAAATCTTATAAATCAACGCATGTGTCCTAAAGGGAAGGAAGTTGCTCTGGCAGCTATATAATTACTTTACGTCAGTACTTGCTGAGCGATGAGGGATAAGAACCAAGAAGAGAGAAGAAAAGAAGCACCAATAATAGCTTTTAAATTCCAGCCTGTAGAGAAACATTATCCTTATACAGATTTCACTAGTTAAGAAAGGAATATCTGAGATCAGAAACTTAAACATAAGATGCCCTTAGAAAGAAAATCCAGCAAAGGTTCAACGCCCCACATTTCAAATATGCAATTGCTATTTCTTATTGTTTGAATCAAAATATTTTTCTAAACATAGGACCCACAGATAGCCATTTGGAACTGAGGTTGGAACTGAGGTTCAACTGAGGTTGAAGATGTTAACCAGTTTGTGACTTCACTTACTCTGACATTTCTACTTAAACAACCCAACCTTTTTATTTTTTTAAGCACAACTGGAAACTTGTGTTCTGCTGGGTACTTTTAGGTGATTAAAATTATCTTCTTGAAAGGAAAAGAAATATCCTTAAATAACTACATTCTGATTTCTCCCATTGCTAAACTACTCTCCTAATATGGGTAATTCTGACAACCAAGGGCCACTTGGGTATAATGAGCTGAAATGACACCTAGAATATAAAGCTCTCTGCAACAAGTCCTGGGACTTTCAAAAACTGCAAGGAAAAAAAGCCTCTTCCCAACTTACAGACTTATCTAATTAGTGGGCTATGCATGCCTGGAATGACTGGTCTTTCACATTTTCTCATTTTATTTTAAACTCAACATCTGAGAATAAAATATATCACATGTCTTATTATTAATGTTTTGCCTGTAGTAGAAGAAAGTAATTACATACATTTCAGGTAGAAGTTTGTGAAAAAATATCAATGACAGAAATGTATTTGTAACTCATCCATGTATAAATATAGGCTATCAACAAACACACACATACTCACATATTTTTCCTCAACAATTTCTACTTTGCAATGTAAAAAGAAGAATCGTATTCAAAGAAAAAAAATGTCATCACATGTTATCTCCAAAGAAACAAAACCTGACTCAACGTAAAATATAAAAGAAATAAAATTAATAATAAAATTATACATCTATCTGAGTTTCCTGAAATATCAGGACTTGTGTCAGCAATTGGCCATATCATCCCATTGCTTGTGTTTTCCCAAACTTGAGAAGTAGGGCCTTTGTTTACCTTCCTCAGAGGAGGTGTGGCAAGAGCACCTATTCCTGTTTAAGAAGAACCACATTAGTCCCAAAGATGAAAGATATTTGTATGGTTATAAATGGCCTTTGCCAATCAAGTAATCCTAGAAGAAAAGAGGGGCAAATAAGAAAGAAATTCTTCATTTAAATGTAATAGCAGCTATAATGACATAATGCAAGGGAGGGTGGGTGGTCAGTGAAGAGGGGAGAGAATTTGGAACTCAAATTTTTAAAAGCGGATGCTCAAAAAAACTTGTTTTTGCATTGCAGCTGGAAAACAACATATATAGGAAATGGGGCATAGAATTATATCCTGCCCTACAAGAAAGTAAGGGGAAAGGGGATGGGGGTGGACTGGGGTGACAGAAGAGAGGGCTGACTGGGGAATGAAGCAATCAGAATATATACCATCTTGGAATGGCAGGGAGGGTAGAAATGGGGAGAAGATTTGTAACTCAAAATCTTGTGGAAATCAGTGTTGAAAACTAGAATATTAAATAAAAGTGATAAATTAAAAAAAATTGTATCCCTAGTTACTAAGTCATTCAGTGAGCATTTATTAAATTTCTATTATGTTCCAGGCACTGTGCTAAGTGATAGGGCTATGAAGAAAGGCAAAGGATAGACCCTGATTTCAAAGAGATGCTTGTCTAATGGGGGAGAGAAAATGAAAATAAATATGTACAAACTATGTATATTTACCCATTTTTTGTCTATTTATCCACCTATCTAGGATAAACTGTGATAAGTCTAGGAGATAATCTTTCTTGGACAGCATTAAGAGGAATCAGGAAAGGCTTCTTGTAGGAGACAGAAATTTAGCTTATACTTGGAGAAAGTGAGCATTGCCAATAGGCAGAAATAAGGAAGAAGAATGTTCCAGGTATGAAGAACAGCAGATGAAAATGCCCATAATCTGGAGATAGGGTGTCTGGTGTGAGGAACAACAAGTATGTCAATGTTACTAGTTCTCAGCTTATGGGAGACTAATCAAAGATAGTACAGTGCCTGTCACCTAATGGTTATAGTTCTTAATTTTAATATTTTATTTATTATTTTAAAATTTAAACAAATTCATTAAATTATTATTTATAATATATAATATCAATATGTAAATAATAATTTAATAAATAAAATTAATAAAATTTAATCATTTTAATTGACTAGTAATTTTAAAATTATATTTAAATTTCTACTAACGTACCATGTTACCATGGTACCAATACATACCAAAATGTATTTTCTCTTTAGATGTTTACTTTTAATTAGTCATAGTTCATATTTTCCGTTCTTTAATTTATGTACTGAGTCTGGCATTGTCAGCTCAGCAACACAAATAATTTAAGGCTTGCTTAAATAATATTTTTTTAATTTAAATTTATTTATTTAACATATTTGGTTTTCAACATTGATTTTCACAACAGTTTGGATTACAAATTTTCTCACCATTTCTACCCTCCCCCCCACTCCAAGATGGCATATATTCTGGTTGCCCTGTTCCCCAGTCAGCCCTCCCCTCTATCACCCCCCTCCCCTCTCATCCCTTTTTCCCTTCCTTTCTTGTAGGGCAAGATAAATTTCTATGCCCCTTTGCCTGTGTATCTTATTTTTTAGTTGCATGCAAAAACTTTTTTTTTTGAACATCTGTTTTTAAAACTTTGAGTTTCAAATTCTCTCCCCTCTTCCCTTCCCACCCACCCTCCCTAAGAAATCGAGCAATTCAACCTAGGCCACATGTTTATCATTATGTATAACCATTCCACAACACTCATGTTGTCAAAGGCCAACTACATTTTGCTCCTTCCCAACCCATCCCGCTTTATTGAATTTCCTCCCTTGACCCTGTCCCCTTTCCAAAGTGTTTGTTTTGATTACCTCCACCCCCATCTGCCCTCCCCTCCATCATCCCCCCCCCCCTTTTAGTTTTTTTTTTATCTTCCTCCCTCTTCTTTCCTGTGGGGTAAGATACCGAACTGAGTATGTATGGTATTCCCTCCTCAGGCCAAATCTGATGAGAGCAAGGTTCACTCATTCCCCCCTCACCTGCCCTCTCCCCTCCTTCCACAGAGCTGCTTCCTCTTGCTACCTTTATGTGAGATAATCCACCCCATTCTATCTCTCCCTATCTCCCTCTCTCAGTATGTTGCTCTCTAGTCCCTTAATTTCATTTTATTTCTTTTAGATATCTTCCCTTCATCTTCAACGCACCCTGTGTCTACTCTCTATCTTTTACACACACACACACACACACACACACATACACATATATAAAAACACACACATATATATACATACACATTCACTTATATATACATATATATACACACACACATACATATATATATATACATAAACATATATATATATATATATATATATATATATATATATATATATATATATATATATATATATATATGCATATTCCCTTCAGCTACCCTAATACTGAGGTCTCATGAATCATACACATCATCTTTCCATGTAGGAATGTAAACAAAACAGTTCAACTTTAGTAAGTCCCTTGCAATTTCTGTTTCTTGATTACCTTTTCATGCTTCTCTTGATTCTTGTGTTTGAAAGTCAAATTTTCTATTCAGTTCTGGTCTTTTCACTGAGAAAGCTTGAAAGTCCTCTATTTTATTGAAAATCCATATTTTGCCTTGGAACATGATACTCAGTTTTGCTGGGTAGGTGATTCTAGGTTTTAATCCTAGCTCCATTGACATCTGGAATATCACATTCCAAGCCCTTCGATCTCTTAACGTAGAAGCTGCCAGATCTTGGATTGTTCTGATTGGGTTTCCACAAAACTCAAGTTGTTTCTTTCTGGCTGCTTGCAGTATTTTCTCCTTGATCTGGGAGCTCTGGAATTTGGCCACAATATTCCTAGGAGATTTCTTTTTGGGATCTATTTGAGGAGGCAATCGATGGATTCTTTCAATTTCTATTTTACCCTGTGGCTCTCGAATATCAGGGCAATTCTCCTTGATAACTTCTTGAAAGATGGTATCTAGGCTCTTTTTTTGATCATGGCTTTCAGGTAGTCCAATAATTTTTAAATTATCTCTCCTGGATCTATTTTCAAGTTCAGTGTTTTTTCCAATGAGATATTTGACATTGTCTTCCATTTTTTCATTCCTTTGGTTCTGTTTTATAATATCCTGATTTCTCATAAAGTCACTAGCTTCCACTTGCTCCAATCTAATTTTTAAAGTAGTATTTTCTTCAGTGGTCTTTTGGACCTCCTTTTCCATTTGGCTAATTCTGCCTTTCAAGGCATTCTTCTCCTCATTAGCTTTTTGGAGCTCTTTTGCCATTTGAGTCAGTCTATTTTTTAAGGTGTTGTTTTCTTCAGTGTATTTTTCAGCATTTTTTTGGGTCTCCTTTAGCAAGTCATTGACTTGTTTTTCATGGTTTTCTCACATCCTTCTCATTTCTCTTCCCAATTTTTCCTCTACTTCTCTAACTTGCTTTTCCAAATCCTTTTTGAGCTCTTCCATGGCCTGGGACCAGTTCATGTTTTTCTTGGAGGCTTTTGGTGCAGGCTCTTGCACTTTATTGACTTCTTTAGGCTGTATGTTTTGGTCTTCTTTGTCAGCAAAGAAAGAATGCAAAGTCTGAGACTGAATCTCGGTGCGTTTTCGCTGCCTGGCCATATTCCCAGCCAACTAACTTGACCTTTGAGTTTTTCAGTGGGGTATGACTGCTTGTAGACTACAGAGTTCTATGTTCCCCGTTTGGGGGGGGAGGTGCCAGCTCTGCCACACCAGCACTGCTCCTTCCCCAACCCCCAACCCGGACTGGGCTTAGATCTTCGGCAGGCTGTGCACCCCTGCTCGGATCTGACACTTAATTCCTCCCACCAGGTGGGCCTGGAGCCGGAAGTAACAACAGCTGTAGCTGCCCCACCTCCGCTGCCCCTGGGGCTGGAAGCTGAACTGCGAACTTCTTCCACTCCCGCAGCTTTTCCCACTAACCTTCTCTGCAGTCTTTGGTGCTTGTGGGTCGAGGGGTCTGTTAACTGCCGCAGCTCACATATTCAGGGCACCAGGGGCCCCATCCGCCCGACTCCAAGTTTGGTTGTTCCAGGCCGCTCAGGCTGGGCTCTGCTCCACTCCGTTCCCAGCTCCCAGCTCTGTGTGGAATAGACCTCACCCAGAGACCATCCTGGCTGTCCTGGGCTGGAGCCCTGCTTCCCTCTGCTGTTCTGTGGGTTCTGCCGTTCTAGAATTGGTTCAGAGCCATTTTTTATAGGTTTTTGGAGGGACTCGGTATGGAGCTCACTCCAGTTCGTGCTTACCAGCTGCCATCTTGGCTCCGACCCCATAATATTTTTATTTAAATAAGGTTTGGGGAGTTACTATGCATTTACTACTCTTCAACTCTCAGAAATCAATGATATCATTTTATATCAATGAATAGTGAGCTGAAAGGCTGTATTTGTATATGGATCACAAAGTTCATAGAAGAGCTAGAAAACTAATGATAGTGAGTCATCTAAATTATGCTCTCTTTGCATTTAAGGATGATACTACTGACAGTGTTTGTTCTTTGTGAGAACAATACACCTGAAAAGATTAATAACATTCAACGGCATAAAAATCATATCTATAGTACACAATATTTATGTAAACTAATTTGAACTGTAATTAACTTATGTTTGTGGCAAGAAAATCCAATTCATTATGACTTAAAAGAATAAAGAAATAGACAGCTTCATTCCATATACAAGATATAAGCCATGACAAGAAGTATCATGATGCAAAAAAAAAGTGTTTCCATGTGGCAAAAAGAAGTGTTTCCATGGGGTGAGTGAATTTCATAAGATAAGCTTATTAAGTCATGATGAAGCATTTACTTTGCAGACAGTTACTTGTACTTCAGAAGGGGACAGAATTCCCAATCTGCTAGTCTGTTACTGGCCTCCAGAGCCTAAGACAAGAATGATTTGATGGTTTGCTTGGTCAAGCATAAGAATGGGAGTATCTTAGAAAATTAACTAAAAAATGAATCAAAACAATTAAGAACATTAGCAAAGTGAAAAGATATAAAATAAATCCACAGAAAATATCATCATTCCTACACATTACAAACAAAACCCAGCAGGAGTAGGTAGAAAGAGAAATTCGACATAAAATAACTTAAATTCGTAAAAAGTAGCTAGGAGTCTATCTGTTTGTATATGGAATTATATGTGTGTGTGTGTGTATTCCGCTGTGTGTGTACATGTATATATATATATATATATATATATATATGTATATATATATGTATATATATGTATAATATGAATTATATGAACATAATTATATGAACATAATTATAAAATAAGTTTCTTACAAAAATGAAAGGACTAAATAATCAGAGATATATTAACTGCTCATTGGTAGACCAAGCCAATATAATTAAAAATGATAATTCTATCAAAATTAATTTACTTATTAAATATCTTACCAAAGTACTAAACAATTATTGTATAAAGTCAGAAAAAATAATAAAATCACCTGGAAAGACAGGCCAAGAATATTAAGTGAAACAATATTTTTTTTAAGTAAAGGAAGTTGGTCTAACATCATCCAAGCTCAAACTACGCTACAAAGTGACAATCACTGAAATATTCTGGTACTGGATAAGAAACAGAGTGGTTACTTAATAGAATACATTAGGGACACAATATATTAAAGTAAATGACCACAGTAATCTAGTGTTTCATCAATCCAAAGATCCATGTTATTGGACAAGAACTCACTACTTGGCAAAAATTGCTGGTAAAACTGGAAAATAGTCTGACAGAAACTAGGCACTGATCAACATCTCACATTGTAGACCAAAACAAGGTCAAAATGGGCATATGATTTAGACATGAAGGATGATACATTGAGCAAATTAGACGAATATGGAAAAAATATACTTGTCAGATCTATAGATAATGGAAAAGTTTATGACTAATCAAGAGATAGGGATGATCATAGGCGCAAAAGAGTATAATTTGGATTGGATTAAATTTTTAAAATTTTGCACAAACAAAACTAATGTAGCCAAAATTAGAAGAAAATCAGGAAACTTAAGGGGGAGGGATTTATGGCAATTTTCACTGACAAAAGTCCAATTCTCAAATACATAGGGAACTGAGCTAAATTTATCTATGAAAAGGCCTTTCCTCAATGGATAAATGGTCATTAGATATAGAGACAGTTTTCCAAAAAAAATCAAAACAATGTTTGTATAAAAATGTTCTAAATAAATAATAATTAGAAATGCAATTAAAACAATTCTCAGGTGCTGCCCCATATCTAAGAGATGAAAGAAAAGAAAAATGACAAATGCTGGAGGGGAGGTGGGAAAAATGGGACACTAATGCTCTGTTGGTGGATGTACAAACTGGTTCAACCATCCTGGGAAATAATTTGGAACTGTGCCCAAAAGGGCTATATAACTGTGCATACCCTTTGACCTCATAATACTGCTATGAAGTGTCTATCTCAAACAGATCAAAGAAAAGTGGAAAAGACCTATATGTACAAAAATATTCATAGTAACTCTTTTTGTGGTAGCAAAGAATTGAAAATTAAGGGAATACCCATCAATTAAGAAATGGCTGGACAAGTCGTGATATGTTACTGATGTATTACTAATTGCTCCTACAAGTAGTTCTGTGTCCTTTATCATCTTAGAGGCTTAGGTGTTAATGCTCTAACTCTGGAAGTTACATTGATATCACTGATCAATGTTGGTAGAATAAGTCTTTCACCATGTGTTCCTCAAACTGATTGAATCATAGATCTAGTTTTTAAAAATCTATTTTTTTACTTAAAATAATTATTCTTCAGTAGAGATCAAATTTAACTGAAACATGTATGACTATCTTAGATTCAGTGTTGTAGTTTAATTCTTTATTTATCTAATAAGGTAATTTATTCTGGGCCAGGAAATGTCCAAATATTTTGGGGCCTTCTGGAAATCAAGTAAACTTGTAAAGCTTCCTCTAATATCCATGCATGCATAAGCTGGTGTATTAGGAGGGCAGAGTTTATAATCTCAAAGAGGATCATATCTATGTCTGAAAGGTTCGGAACCGCCGGATATAAGAAACTCTCAAAGTAGAAGGCAGAAGAATCAAAACATATATTTAGGCTCCACAGTAACCAACCCATGAACCAGCAACCCCATTTTGATATATTGATCAAAAGCTTCCAGGCCCAATAAGTACACCTCAAAAGAGTAACCAGGAGGCTACAGAGAATCATGATTGTGTAAAGCAAAATCATGCTTCCCCCTCTATGGTAAAAAGATTACCCACTGGCCTCAAGTCCTTGTTCAGCTTCCTCCCGTAGGTCAGCTCTGCTACTGGCAGCTCCTGCTTCAGCTGTGGCTGTGACTGTGGCTGTGGCTGTGGCAGCCTCTGGCTCCAACGGAAGCTGTTTTTAACCATCCAGCTTCTGCAGGGGTGTAAGGTACGCCGGGGAAAGCACAGGTTCTTTCAATCTGCTTAAGCAAGGTGAAGGGGTTGACCGGGAAAGCACAGGTTCTTTCGATCAGCTTAAGCAAGGTGAAGGGGTTGACCGGGAAAGCACAGGTTCTTTCCATCAGCTTAAGCAAGGGAAGCAAGGTGAAGGGGCCGACAAGCTTACTCCAGTCCAACATACAAACAGCATTCAGTTCAGGGGAAAAAGCCAAACTAGTCAAGGGCACTTGTTGACTAAGTGCTAAGGAGCCCATTTTTGGTTGCCAACACAGCTGGTTTGGTGATCTTTTTCTTTATCCGTTAGTGAAATTGTATTAGGTACCCAGGGTATAACTTACAAAACTATAGTAAAGTGAAAGGTTGCTTAATTATTAAATGAAATTTGGAATGTTGTCTAAATTTTCTAAATTGATTCTATGGTTCCTTATTTCTCCCATGCCCTTTCACTTTTTTGGTTTGTTTATTTCTTCAGTATCTGTCTGTGGTCTTCCAATGTACAATGTCCCTTAGTTACACAGGAACTTAACCCTCTAAGACTACTGATTTGCATTCCTACAGGAAATCTCCCACAGGAGCTTCCTCTTGAGTTCCAATTCTATCCTAGACACTTACCTCTGCATGGCATTGGACCAGCAAAGCAATTTAATATCTCTATACTTCAGTTCTTTTGGTCTGTAAAATGGGGATAGTAGTACCTACCTTATAAAATTATGAATTGACACAACAAATATAATGACCTTTGAAAACCTTAAAGCACTACAAAAATATGTTATTTTAATTATATACATATATATAAACATATATGCATATATATGTAATCTCATTTCTTTCTTTCTTTTTAGTATCAACCCTACTCATCCCAGACATATTTCCATAGCAGTGTCCCATGCTCTAAGTATTTCCTAACCTCCCCCCATCAAAACTGATCTCTCATATGTAAATGGAACTCCAGATATGCTAGATCATTAAGTGGATGGGGATAGAAATTAAACCTCTTTTTTCACTGGAATTGGGAACTCCCAGGTGAGGAAGCACCCCAGCTGCCATACTAAAGCATGTTGGCAACTTCTGTGCAACCTATAGCCTTAGAAAGTTGCCAAGAGCACTGAGAAGTTAACCAACTTGCCTAGGGTTACATAATCAGTATGAGTTGAAAGTAGGACTAGATAATGAGATAACACGATCAAGGAATTTGTAATAAGATATTATTGGTTTGCAATGTTATTGCTCTTATCTAAAATTCATATTTTAAATGAAATCCTTTATCTATAATTCCAAAAGACTGAACAATATGGAAACTTCAAATACTTAGTGAGTATAGGAGGCAAAATTATTTGGTGTTTATGACTCTTTGGTGCCCTACAAATTGTATCACACAGTTAGTTGCCTATTCTACAATTTTCTCTGCCCCTATACCACACTACTTCTCTGACTTATGTCATTATTTTTTCCAGTCTTTTAGGTGTGTTCTATATCTTCTTTCTTTACACATAAGCCAGTTCCTGTTTTGGCATGTTTGCCACATGGTCCCCTATGTTCCTGAAACAAGTGAAATGAAGTAGCAGAAAAGAAACAAAATGAATGGCCTGCTGAAAAGTCTCCTCTTAGTGAAATCCTGTAAAAATTATTCTTTCCTTAGTGCAGGAAATAGCTGATGGCTTATTTTTTTTTTCACAAGTTATCTCATTTATTGGTTTTTTCCTTCTCCCAGATTCCAAACTGTGCCACCTGAATAGTGGATCACAAATTTCTTTTGGTGTTCTCTTTCATGATTTTGTTCCTTGATGTGCATAAAATAATTAACAGAAGAGAGAAACTACCAATTCCCAGAGGATACATATATAAAAACATCTCTAATGCAACTTTTCAATTCGTAAAATCTTCATTTTTTTTATTTTGATTTGTTTTGACATTGCTAAGAATTATCTGATCTCTTGGAATTTACAAAGACATTTCTATTCTCTTAGTTCTTGAGAGAGACATTATAAGGTCTTCAAATGAAGACTAGAAAAGCTTCAAGTAACTGGAAAGCATTTTAGGATGATTTTTTTAAAAAGTTCCCAGACTACACAAAATACTGTAGTTTTATCCACTCTTCCAAATGGTTCAAGTTATGACTTCTGGTGCATGGCAGTGGGAGTGGGGATTCCCAGAAGGAGTTTGCAAATGAATCTCAAAATAATATACATGCATACATAAGTGTGTATATATATATATATATATATATATATATATATATATATATATGTGTGTGTGTGTGTGTGTGTGTGTGTGTGTACCTACACATATGTATATATTTATGTGTGTTTATGTATAGATACATGTATACATGTGTGTGTACATATACACACATGTATATATAGTTAGAAGAGTCATAATTAGACAAATTTTTTTGTTAAAACACAGAATATTAAGATGAGTATCTGTAGTGTCTGGAGTCTGGTATTCACTAGAAAAGTTAATCTGGCATTGAAAAACTGAGGGAACAAAAGATATTAGCAGGGAATGTATATATACACCCATATCAACTGTCTAAAATGTTTCTTATAGTTCAAGAAATCAGATGGAAATATGTAATTTTCCATAAAATCAGAACTAATAAAAACCACTAAATGAAATTAATAAAATAGAAGAAAAAATAAAGATTAAAAATAAAGTGTCATAATTTTCTGATAGTCTTCCTTCTGAAATGCCTAGCTTAACTGTTGTATTGTTGATGTATTTTTTTGCTTGATAGGAAGATCTTTCCCATCAAATAATAGTCCCATGTGACCTGCTTAAGTCACATGCAAGCCTAAGTCACATGAGCCTGGGTCACAAGGGTCGTAATGCCCTTTGACTCTGAAGAAGTGTATATGTACTCTTGGGTTAGCATTTTGCTTTGGAACTCACTCATGGGAAGAGTGTTCATGTGATATAGCCAGATGAGAATCTGGGTAGCATTAAGGAGCACCCTCGCTTTGAAATCCCAGATGCTGGTGCTTCTCTCTCTGGTAACTATGCATGTATTGCTTTTGGTCAGACAGTTAGAAGCCCAGTCTGTTGATTTTTATTTCTCTGTTTGAAATTTCTGCTTCTAATTTCTGTTTATATTTACTCTGAAGTTTAGGGTGTCAACTTTTCCCCTGAACTAAGTAAATGATATATATGCTCGATTAAAGTAAGATTGTTGACCCCTTTTAAGTTGCTTCCCTTTATAAAAGCAGATCAAAGAATTTGTGCTAGCAGCCCTCCTGCGTGCTTGTGTTATTAGTCTTATACCCCTGCAAGCAACATTGTTGTTACAACTGTTTAGCTCTATTTGACTCTACTTTTCATTATTTAAAATTTCCCATTGTAAAATATATGTAAAGGAGTATCAATGAGTCAGCAACATACTGAATTAGACTATATGAAATTATGGAGATCATTTTATGTTTATGTTTAGAATTAATGTTTAGAATCAAATTATCTGGCTCCCAGTTAATTTCAAATTCATATCCAATATCAAAGTTAAATTTGTAGGAAATTCCATACAAAGTCCTGACTGATTTCAATGTAAATGTAAGTGGAGTTTTAACTTTTTATTGTCACATTATCTTCCAAGTCATTAAGGATAAATCCCAAAGCTTTCAGAATATCTGATGTCTGCATCAAGAACATATGTAAATGGGAGGGGTGGAGTTTAGAAGCATAAAAAGGAATTGAGGAGAATGTCTTTTCTGTTTCTTTATCATGCAAATGAGACTGAATTTTAATTCATCATCTATTCTCTGACAGACAGTAAGTAATATAGCAGCAGCAAAACCCATAACTGTCTAAGGCATTTCATTTCCTTATTTAACTTTTCTTCTTATTCCTCAGTGATTCCAAATACAGTAAACAAAAGGAGACCAATCAATAAATCAACTCTTTCACTGTTCAATAATCTTGGTAATGACTTCTGTTATGGAAGTTACTTTCCAATTTTAAGGAATAAAATTTTAACATTCTCATTATCAAAATGAAGACTTGTTAAAAAAAAAGGAAAATGAGTTCTCATAAATTCAGGCTCTCATTGAAGGTAATAATTAAAAACTAGAGAAGTAACTTATTAAAAGATCTTAAAAAGTACTAAAATATTTTGGATTTTGAAGTTTTAGGGCATTTTCCAAAGAAATTTACAATCCTTAATTTTTTTTTCAGAAATATCTTTTTTGCATAAATTCATCTCAATAATTCAAATAGGATACACTAATTAAAATATCAACTCACAATAGATTGCAAATGGAAGATTCTAAATCATTTTGACAAATAAAATATGATGTAAATGCAAAATTTTAATACTTTTTGTAAGATACATATGCAATATACTTACTCAGAGTCTACTGAGTTTTTTCCCTTATCCAATGCTCACTGTCTTTTGCAGAGAGTGTTTAAAAAATTCCTCTGATACTCTCCTTCCTTTCCTTTTTTTACTTTTTTTATATTAAACAAACTATTTAACAGTTACTAAGAAAAAATGAACTTGAGAAAACAGGTGACAAAATATAGCTTATATAATAACAGTCTAGAGAACATACTTGCTCAGAGTCTACAGTGATATATTTCAGAATACTAATGAAGATATTTATTATTTATCAGCATCATAAAGACAAAGTTTTGTATGCAGATGAAGAGTCCTGCTGGAGTTGTTAAATATAGAAGATAGACACTACCGACATCAAGATAGGAGTGAGTTACATTCTGCTGCACATGGAGAAGGTCTTCAAATTGAAAGGGGGATATTCTGCTCAAAGTGAAAAAATGCTGGATCTGAATTTGGGAGCCTTGGGTTTTAGTTCCAGTTCCACCAGTAATTGTGCAGTTTTAGATATATCCAGACCTTACTGTGCTTGAATTCCCTCCTATGTCAAATAAGTACCTTAAGCAAGTAAAAATATTGGCTATGAACAATTTGAACTATTTACTTTGAACAAGTAAAGCTATTTGAATAAATAAAACTAACTAGCTATTGCAAGTTAACTTTAAATACAGAGCCTTCTCTGCTCTGTAATCCTGTGATTCTAAATACTTATATAAGGAAGGAACGTTTATTAAGTGGCATTTTCTAGCTGTCAAATAAGAGGACATCAAAAAGAGTGCTTATCACTGTGTAAAAAGAGGCATTTGTCAGAAATTCTATTTGAAGTCTGAGATTATGCATCAAAATTTTAAAATCAGAGTTCTGACAATCTGAACTCTACTTAGTAGAGTCTATTTAGGAAGCTAATAATAGCTTACATTTATTAAAAAAAAACATGATGAACAATTTACAAAGATATTTTCCCACAATAATCTTGTGAAATACGGAGTGAAAGAATGATTATTCCCTTTTTTCAGATGAAAGAACTTTGAAACCCCATAAAGCAATGTCCTGTCTAAGATTGAACAGCTAGTTAGTGTCAAAAAACTTCAGAAAAAAGATCACCATTGAAGTAAAAATGATAATCTTTCTTTAAAGTTCCTCATTATAATAAAGTAGGTAAATACATTAGAGAAAAGGAACCCAAGGTTATCCTCATGTAAGGGGATTTTATGACTAGAAAAATACATTTGAACACTTTAAATAAACAAATCATAAATAAAAAATTCAAGTCACTATAAAAATAGATATATAATCCTTAAACTAATAGGAATAATAGAAATAATAGTTTGATTTATACTGGAAATACTTCTCTTTATTTATAAAATGTTGTCAGGCAACAAATATTTATTAAACACTTACAATGTTCCAGGAATTACACTAACCACCAGGGATACAAAGAAAGGCCAGAAAATTAGTTTCTGCCCTCAAAGAGGATATGGTATAATAAGAAAGGCAGCATATAAAACAGTATGATATAAAGATTAGATGCAAGATAATATGAGAAGCAGAAAGGCACTATCATATGGGAAAATTATAGAAGCAAGATTTCAAATGAGACTTGAGGAAGTGTTTGAACTATTGCAGTCCACTTTTTCAAGGTTTTTTTTTATCAAGAAAGGGCAGAAAAGAAATAGGATGATAGTGAACAGGGACTGAAGGATCAAGTGAGAGTATTTTTTTTCAGAATATAGGAGACATGCCCATATTTTAGGCAATGGGAAAGGAGACAGTATAGAAGGAGAGATTGAAAATAAGGCAAAAAGTGGGAATTGCAGAGCGGGCAACCTGTTGGAGGAGACAGGATAGAATGGGATCACTTGAACAGGCAGAAGGGATACTCTTGGTAAGGAATAAGGCCATTTCATCCCATGAGACAGGTGAAGGAGGAGAAGGTAGCAGAAGGTATTTGAGTGATATGAGATGAAGAAGAGGAAAGAAAGGGGAGTGCACAGTCAATGGCCTCAATTTTTTTTCTGTAAAATATGAGGCAATGTATTCCACTGAAGGGGGTGGGGGTCATGGGAGATTTGAGGATACATGAAAAGATTTGGAAGAGCTGAGGTGGTGAATGGGATAGTAAATTCATTAGGATGTAAAGTAGGATTGCCTAGCAGCATTGAGGGCCACTTAAATCCACGAAACAAAATTTGTAGTGGACCCAATCAGAATGGTTATGTGATTTTCCCCCCATCTTTGTTCAGCAGCATGTGTGTAGGTACAAAGATTATTAAGAAAAGACATAATTTAAGAATATTCACACTCACTAAACACTGTGAACAAAAAGTAGCATATTACAACTAATAAATCATAAAAGTAAAACTATCCATATCTATTATGGAAGAGTCCAATTACCTCCTGAAAGAAATTTCTAAAAGAAAATAACCAAGAAAGTCATAGCAAAAATACAGATTTTCAAAATGAAAGACAAATACTGCAGAAAAGCAAATTGCAAAAAAAAAAAAAACAAAACCAATTCAATTACAAAGGAATTACAGTCAAAATCATAGAAGACTGTCACAACTACCCAGAAAGAGAAAATCTTAGAATCAGTTATCAGTGGATAGACAGACAGACAGATAGATGGATTGATAGATAATAAGCATAAAACCAAGCAAATTACTCCATCAATATTTAAAATGAAAAGAAACCTTACTTTTCATTATTTATGTGCAAATTTGCAGTGGAAAAAAAGTACCTTTAATAGGATTAAGAACTCTTAAAAATCCCTCATTAAAAGATTAAAGCTGAAGGAGGAGACTGGGGCAGATGAGGGCTCAGGGCAAGGAATCACTGGCAGCTGTGGCAGTTTCCAGACTTCTAAACCCACAGATGCCAAAGATATCTGTAAAAGGTCAGTGGGAAAACTCTGTTAGACCTGGGTGGGAGAAGAGGGCAGCCCCAGCCCTGGCCCTAGGGTTGTGGAGACAGTGGCAGTGTCAGTAGCAATTGTTTTCAGAGGTACAGGCTCATAGAAGGTAGGGGGAATCAAGTGTCTGATCAGATCGGGAGTGCAGGGATCTCTTTACTGGCACTGAGGCAGGATTCTCTTGCTTTGTCTTCCTTGGATCTGGGTCACAGTCCTGGGTGGTAGTCCTGGAGTGAGGAGGAGTGCTGGTGTGAAAGAGCTTGTGGTGGCTGTGGAGGTGGAATCCTCCTTGTAGTTCCAGGGCAGAGAAGAGTGCTTGAGATCACTCAGTCAGAAGAGGAGTGAACACGTCTTCTTGAATCATACCATCTCAGAAGAACTGAAAATTTAGAAGTGCGTAGAAGTAACTGTGAAAACAGCTGTGCAAAATCCCTGAAGCTTGGGACACAGTGCTCTCCACTCTGGAAGGAGAGTCATATCTTGACAAAGAACTCAAAAGTCAAGTAATTGGCTGGGGAAATGAGCAGACAGCATTAAAAAAAACGCAGATTGTAGAATTTTACTTTGGTGACAAAGAAGATCAAAACATACAACCAGAAGAAGACAACAAAGTCAAAGATCCTACATCCAAAGCCTCCAAGAAGAATACAGATTGGTCTCAGGCCATGGAAGAGCTCAAAAAGGATTTGGAGAATCAAGTAAGTGATGAAGAGAAAAGACTGGGAAAAGAAATGATAGAGATTCAAGAAAATCATGAAAAATGAGTCAACAGCTTGTTAAAGGAGACCCAAAAATACTGAAGAAAATAGCACCTTAAAAATAGACTAACCGAAATGGCAAAAGAGGTCCAAAAAAGTCAATGAGGAGAAGAATGCCTTAAAAAGCAGAACTGGCCAAATGGAAAAGGAGATCCAAAAGCTCACTGAAGAAAATAATTCCTTAAAAATTAGAATGAATCAAATGGAAGCTAATGATGTTACAAGAAATCAAGAAATTGTAAAACAGAAACACAAGAATTAAAAATTAGAAGACAATGTGAAATATCTCATTGAAAAATCATTGACCTGGAAAATAGATCCAGGAGAAATAATTTTAAAATGATTGGACTACCCGAAAGCCATGATGAAAAAAAAGAGCCTAGACATCATCTTTCAGGAAATTAGCACACAGAACTGCCCTGACATTCTAGAACCAGAAGGTAAAATAGAAATTGAAAGAATCCACTGATCACCTCTTGAAAAAGATCCCAAAAGGAAAACTCCTAGGAATATTGTCACCAAATTCCAGAGTTCCCAGGTCAAGGAGAAAATATTACAAGCAGCCAGAAAGAAACAATTCAACTATTGTGGAAACACAATCAGGATAACACAAGATTCTACATAAAGGGATCAAAGGACTTGGCATATGATATTCTGGAAGTCAGAGGAGCTAGGATTAAAACCAAGAATCACCTGCCCAGAAAAACTGAGTATAATACTTCAGGGGGGGAAATGAACATTCAATGAAACAGAGGACTTTCAAGCATTCTTGATGAAAAGACCAGAGCTGAATAGAAAATTTGACTTCCAAAAACAAGAATCAAGAAAAACATGAAAATGGTAAACAGGAAAGAGAAACTGTAAGGGACTTATTAAAGTTGAACTATTTATATTCCTACATGGAAAGATGATATTTATAACTCGTGAGACCTTTCTCAGTATTAGGGTAGTTGAAGGGAAAATAGATATATATTGACAGAGGGCACAGGGTAAGCTGAATATGATGGGATGATATCTAAAAAATGAAATTAAGGGGTGAGAGAGGAATATATTAGGAGAAGGAGAAAGGGAGAGATAGAATGGGGTAAAATATCTCATATAAAAGCATCAAGAAAAAAACTACTTGTAATGGAAGAGAAGAGGGGGGAGGTGAAAGGAAATAAGTGTACCTTACTCTCATTGGATTTGGCTTAAGGAGAGAATAACATGCACACTCGGGTGTCTTAACCTACAGGAAAGTAGAGGGGAAAATAATAAGGGGGTGGGGAATGACAGAAAGGAGGGCAGATTAGGGGAGGTGGTAATCTGAAGCAAACACTTTTGTAATCAGACAAGGTCAAAGGAGAAAAATAAAAGAATAAATGGGGGGCAGGACAGGATGTAGGGAAATATAGTCTTTCACAAAATGACTATTATGGAAGTGTTTTGCATAATAATACATGTATATCCTATATTGAATTGCTTGCCTTCTCAAGAAGAAGGCAAACAAATATTAAAAACAAATATTAAAAATTATTTTTACATGCAACTGGAAATGATATACAGGCAATGAGGTTAAGAAATCTATCTTGCCCTACAAAAAAGAAAGGGGGAAGAAGATAGAGGGTGGTAGAAGGAAGGGCAGGCAGGGGAAAGGGGTAATCAGAATGCATGCCATCTTGGGGTGGGGGAAGGAGAGAGATGGGGAAAAAGTTTGTAACTCAAAATCTTGTGGAAATAAATGTTAAAAACTAAAAATAAATAAATTAATCTAAAAAAGATTAAAGGTGAGTAGAAATATTGAAATACAAGAATAAGAGTCAAGAGACATGTAGTATAATAACTATATTTGAGCAATTTTATGTGGATAAATGATGATGAAGAATTTGTTTCCTGAGATGGAGAGAAGAGACTAGGGTCTCCTTAGACTCTTACTGACATCAAAGTTACAGAAAAAGTTAAGTAAGATAAACATAGATCTATGTGTAGTTTTCACTTGCCTTAGTTTTCAAGAGAGGAAAGAAAAGGAAAATACAATTGTCTCAAAAATTTATAAGCTATATAACTAGCAATGCACCTGACCTGTTACTCGTTTTCTTTACTTGTAAAGTGTGTTGAAATTTATAATCACTAAATTCCTTTCCAGCACCAAATATAAATCTATGGATACACTAAGAACAGAGGAAGAAATGAAAGACAAGGAGACACATTAAAATACACACATACATACATACATACATGCATATGTATGTATGTATGTATAAAGTTAAGAAATACAAAATTAATTATCATAACTAAATGTGAATGGGATAAATTCACAAAAGGAATAAGTAGTAATTATTACAAATCAGACTCAAATATACATATATACATACATATATCTTTATGTATATGTGTATATACATATCTATCTATTACATTTTTATTGATGTTTTCTGTTTCTATCTCTTGTATTCCCTATCCCTCCTCAAGAACTATCAGATATGACAACTACTATTTTTTAAACAAAAAGGGGAAAAGTTACAACTGATTTATACGTTCAGAAAGTCTGAAAACATGTACAACGTATGACACCTGTGGACCTCCCACCTCTATGAAGGGGTAGGTTAGCATATCTTCTCATATTCCCTCATTTAAGTTACACGTGACCTTTATAAATTTGCTGCATTTGCTTTTGATTATTATTACTGTGTTTTTGTTGCTTCCATTAAAATTATTATATTTGCCAGGTATATCATTATCTTGGTTCTGCTTACTTTACCTTGCATCAGTTCATATAGAGCTTCTCATGTTTCTCTGTATTCATCATGCATATCATTTCTTACATCACAATAGTATTCCATTATACACCCATGCCACAATTTGTTGAGTTGTTCTTCAACTGTTGACCATCTGCTTTTTTTCTGATTCACAAAGGGTGCTGCCATAAATGTTTTGGAGTTATATAAGGACTTTATTTCTTATTGGTGACTTCCTTGGTGTATAAACTTAGTAGTGGGGTCTCTGGTTCAAAGATTATAGACATTTCCGCTTCAAGTAATCAAAGTTATCAATTTATCTTTTGTAGTGCCTCTGTCTTATTATATTATGAATATATCTCTTATCCAGAGTAGTGTGATGGGGGAAGCTAGGTGGCGCAGTGAGTAGAGCACCAGCCCTGGAGTCAGGAAGACCTGAGTAAAAATCTGGCCTCAGATTTTTGACATATGTACTAGCTGTGTGACCTTGGGCAAGTCACTGAATCCCAATTGCCCTGCCAAAAACAAACAAACAGAGTAGTGTGAGGTATGTGATTTATTTTTCTTCTATTTTTTTGAGTATTATCTTTAATATCAAGGTCACATATCAATTTAGAATGTAATTTCTAAGACTCCTTTTCAGTTTACAGACTTGCTGGAACACTAGTAGTCCTGCATTGGACCCCTTTAGCCACAGCACGAGGGACCCTTCCTGTAGATCTCCATAGACTCGAGCTAAAAGACTGCTGTACCCCTAGGGTCTACTATTCCAGGATTTTTCTTGGGGCAATATTCCCTAGGTTTTTCAAGATCAACAAGAAGGGTGAGACCACTTACAGTTTACTCTGCCATCATGGCTCCTGGAAGTTCAAGTAGATGACCTTCATACATTTAGTCTGTGGACTGATACCCCAGGAGTAGCTGCCGCCACTGCCACAGGCCCTGCACTTCTTTTCAACCAGTTCTGAGATACTCCCATCTGGTGCTGAATGGTTTGGGAATCGCTACAGCTGCCAGTGAAAGAGTTAGCCAGGGGCCCATTTCTGCTCCACTGTGGCCAAATCTGCGCTAGTGCAGCATTGTGTAATCTCCCAGCCTGGTGCAAGAGATCCTTCCTGTCGACCTTCCGGGCCTGTCCTCGGCTGGAAATCTGCCACACTCTCTGCTTCTCAGTGGATTCCACCACCTCTAAATTTGTTCAAATTCACTTCTTAGAGGAATCTGAAGAAATTTGTGGGAGAGCTTTGGTGAGTCTGCTTTCACTCTGCTGTCTTAGCCCTTGTGTACTTTCAGAAAGAAGTCTTTTACTGGTTTTTCTGTCATTACCCTGTTGCTGTTGCTGTCTGCATTTATTCATTCCTCCTTCATTTCTGTTGTTTTGGGTATTTGAGAAACAAAATTTTCAGTTTTAGTTTTCTTTTAAAAATGTTTCTAGCTCTTTATTATTGAACATGCATTTTTTTTGTCCTATATATGATTAAGCTCAGAGCTGCAGGGTAAGTCACTCTGGGCTGCATTCTGAGCTCCATGTATCTTTGAAATACATAATCCCTTTCCCTCTTCCTTTTTTTCTACTGGGTGTTGAATAGTCATTTGTTATTCAAACGTATTTCCTTCTGTATTTGAAGATTTCTTTTTGTTTTGTAATGGCTTTCAGAGCTTATTTTTTCTAAATTGAATTTTTCATTTTAACTAATATGTGTTTTGGACTTTGCAGCCTTGGGTTTTTTCCAGAGGTGATCTGTTAATCTTTTCAATTGAGAATTCATTTTCCATATTGAGAAGTTCTTGTAGTTTTCCTATATTATTTCCTTCATTTTGAGGTCAAGGTTTTTTGTTTGTTCGTTTTTGTCTTATCATGTTCTTCTGGGAAACCTATGATTCTTAGGCTGTATATATCTTGGCTTCAACATTCATATGTTTTTCTTACATGGTGAGTATATTTTCTTTTAATGCTTTTTTTGGTTTCTCTTCATCTAGGAATTGTTGTCTTTCACTTCTACGTATTTGTATCCCCAAACCATTGCCCTCTCTCTCTCTCTCTCTCTCTCTCTCTCTCTCTCTCTCTCTCTCTCTCTCTGTCTCTTTCTCTCTCTCTCTCTCTCTCCCTTTTTCCATTACAGATTAAGTTTTTCTATTCTCCTCATTATTTTTGGATTTCAATGACATAAATTCTGCTCTTAATTCTTATTCCTCTTTTAAAGCACTCGGGAACAATTTGTGGTTCCATGTTTTCTCAACTTTTACAGGATTCTCTGTCTCATGAAGTGTTGGGTCATTTGTCCTCATTTTGCAGTATTTATTAATATATTCCTGAACTCATTTACTAGATCTGAAGAATATATTTCCTTCAATTGTTGCTGTTTTTGTCTGTTTATCTTCAAAGTCTTTGAGATTTCTTCTTCTTTAGATGCTTGGTATTTTGTCTTTTCCCCCTCATTCCGTACCCTCATTATTTTGTTTATCATTTACTTCTGACTTCATCACATCTGATTGTGCTTTCCTTGAGGACTGCATCACAAAACATCTTAGTATCCTACCACGCTGGACAATTCACACTTCACCAGCTTAGGTCTCTGCCCCAACTGAAGTTTGAGTGGTCAGAAATGGCTCCAGCTGATTGCTATCCTCTTCCTTAAGGCTTAGTGGAGTGCTGCCTAACTTCCCACAAGCACAATGTTCTGTCCTGGTGAGCTGGCCCACACTCTCTGTTCCTTAGTTATCTGTCCTGCCACCTGCAGTTTACAGGCTGCTTTTCCTTGCAGCAGGGCTGTTTTTCCCAACTCTGAAAGAGTCTGCTTTTCCTGGCATCCTAGATGGTGCTTACAGGTTTCAATCCCCAGTATCCTTTTTCCCCTTAAGGGCAAGTCTAGTCCTCTATCTAGCTGTCTTCAATAATAATAAGAAGAATGCAATTTAAAACAAGGCTGATGTTTTGACTCACATTCAATAAATTGGCAAAAACCTATATCATCTAGGAGAAACAGTCAATACCAAGGTGTCAGAAAACAGACAAAACATTTAGTTTACTGTGATAATTATTTAATTGTGATAGATATTTGCTGTGATAATTATATAAATTATATTAATTTAATATAACTGTGAATTGCCCCCAACCTTTTTGGAAAACAGTTCAGATTGTGCAAAAACAATGTTTCATGACAATTGACCCAAGAATCCCACTACTCAGCTAATGTCCCAAGGGAGTCAATAACAGAATATATAGTCTCATGCATAACAATATATGCCTTGTAGCAATTATTTGTAGTAGCAAAAATAAAAGTATCTATTAACCAGGATGAGATTGAGAGCTAGATAGTACAATGCATAGAGTTCTGGGCCTTAATTTCAATCTGGCCTCAAACGCTTCCTAGCTTTGTGACACTGGGCAAATCACTTAACTTCTCTCTGCCTTAGTTTATGAAATGGGAATGATAATAGTAGTTCCTACCTCATAGGATTGTTTCAGGATGAAATAAAGTACTATTTCCAAAGGGCTTTGAAAATTATACATGTTTATATATTTTTATATGTATTTATATATGGGTGTGTTTGTATATGTGTATGTATATATGTATATGTGTGCATGCTTATTTGTGTACATGTATATGTCTATGTGTGCATGTTTATTTGTACGTGTGTGTATATATGTATATATATGCACCCACACATATATAGTAGCTACCACATAGATCTGTTATGCTAATTATTATTATATTATTATCTAATTTATGGTATATGAATATAATTCTTTGTGTGGATAAACTTGAATGAAATGACCCAGAGTGAAGAAAGAACAAAAGCATGATGCCTGATGGCTATAACAATATTTTGGCTTGTTTTTTTTTTAACAAAATAATAACATTTATGTAGTATTTTATGGTTTTCAAAGCATTTTACAAAGATCTCATTTTTTTTCTTCAAGACAAACCTTGGAATTAGGTTCTATTATAATCACAATTTTGCAGATGAGGAAACTGAGGTAGACAAAGGTTAGGTTACTTACCCAGGTGTAAAAACAATGTTGCTTGCCGCTGCTATGGAAGTGAAAGACCAATAACACTAGCACACAGGCGGGTTGCTAGCACAGATTTTGGGATCTGCCTTTCTAAGGAAAGCAACTTTAAGGGGTTTACAATCTTACTTTAATTAAACATATATTATATATATTATATATGTATGTATGTATATATATGTGTGTGTGTGTATACATATTATATATGTGTGTGTGTATTATATATATATATATATATATACCACTCACTTAATTCAGAGGAAAAAGCCAACACCCTGAACTTCAGAGAGTATACAAACAGAAATTACAAGCATACCTTATATAAACAGAGCAAATACACACAAACCAGTAGTCAGGCTTCTAAACATCTAACTATAGCAATCCAAACAGTTAGCAGAGACAGAAGCATCAACCTCTTGGTTTTCAAAGCCTAGGGGCTCTGTGACAGCTATCCAGAGTCTTGTCTGGTCAAATCACAGGACACTCTTCCAGTGAGTGAGAGCCCCCAAACAAAACGCCAACCACAGATCATATACACCCTTCTCAGGGTCAGAGGGCATCACAACACCATGTAAACTAGGCTTTCTTTTTTTCATAAACAGGTCATCAAAGACTCTTGATTCAATCAAAGACTCCAGACTGAAACAAAGGCAAAACTCTTCAAAGGCACTTGATTACCTCAGTGCTGAGAAGCACTCAAAGAAAAAACAACAAAAAGTCCCAGTTACTTGCCATTACATTTAAAAGACAAACTCAAAGGTACTTGATTACCTTAGCATTCCAAAAGAGAAAACAGTGAAAAAAAAAGTCCCACCCTGATGACCATTACACCAGCATTACACAGATAGCATCTAATGCCATGTTTGAATTTAGTGTCACCTGATTCTAGAGGCAGGGCTCTATCTACTTTGGGAAACAACTGAAGGAAGATGCAGGCATCCCTAGCTGAAATTTGGAATGAATTTTCTCATCTAAACATACATTATGTGATTGTTTCTTTTCTTTAATACTGTTTAAATTATAGAATCTTAAAGTTGGAAGGGACCTTAGAAGCTATTTGTTTTAACCTATATATGAAGTAAGAATTATCTTTTTCAACTTACTTGGCAAATGGCTGAACTATATCTTATTTTATTTTTTACATTTTAATTTATTATTTATTTTAAACATTCTCTTCTTTGTCAATTTTGTGTTCCAAATTACCTGTGTTCTTCCTAATCCTTTGTACACCGCTTGAGAAGGCAAACGATATGATATCAATTATAAATGTTAAATCATGAAACACATATTTTCATATTAGTCATATTTTTTAAAAGAAAGAAAAATGAAGAAAGTGAGAAAATTATAATTCCTTTTGCACTGAGAGTTTATCAGTTATTTCTCTGGAGGCAGATTACAATTTTTTCATAATGAGTCCTTGGAATTTTCTAGGATTCTTTCATTGATCGGAGTTGGCTATAGTAATGTTAATGAAACTATCTCTAAGAGAAGGCTGAATTCAGATGAATTACAATGAATAATTTTGGTTCTGGAGAGTATAAAGTGAAAGAGACATCCTTATTCTCAATAGAGAAGTGAGAAACATAGGAGTGAAATGGATAATATATTATCAGATATGGTTCAAATGTAATTTAGTTTTGCATATTTATTTTACTTCATTATAGTCTAAGGCTCATTATGAGGGTAGGTGGAGATAATGTCAGTAAATGACCGTGATGTTAAAAACAAAACAAAAAAAGGTTTGATTTTTGAGAGGAAAAAAATGTATGAAATTTAGTGTCAATACATATATAAAGGTACAATGCAGCTCTGATGGAAACTTAGGAGAGATAGAGATAGCTGTTGGATAGTTTTAAGGAAAAGATAAAAATCAAAGACTAAGTTGAGAACAATATTTTTACACTTTCAGGAGAGAAGGCTATCATCCTCACATAAACATTCAATTAACAGCTTTATGACAGCAGTTGAGGGGTAGGTAGTTCTGGAAATAGAATCTGGATTTGTAAGTGCTCGGATTAATAAGTTTTTTCAGAATTTTAAAATAATGATTCAAAGAAACTGTAGTTAACAGTAAAATCAAATTATGCAAACATTCCTCAGTCTGTCAAATTAAATTCTTTTCAAATTTTGGTCTCCTTTGAAGCTGTTAATGTACCTTTAAAAATCATTTTCACATCTAAAGACATGATAAAGGAGCTAGTTAAATTATTTTGAAAGAAAAATGATGATAATTATTCATGGATAAATAGTTAATACTGTATAATTAACACTTTTATCACTATTATAGTTTTAAACTTTTAATAGCCAAAAGATAGACATTTGGAAAACATAAGAAAACTTTGGAATATAATGGGGTATATCCCAAATTCCAAGAATTTTTTAGTTTACTTATTTATACTTAAGATTTTCCATTAGGAAAATATTTTATAATCTACAAATCACAATACAAATATGTGCTGCTATGATTAATTACTACAATCATTAACATTAAAATGTTACAATGATATCATTCTTTTTATGCAATATCACAATTGATTCTATGGCACCTCATTGTGGTGTAAAGGTGACCTTGTGTCTTGAAGGTTACAACAATGAAACTCAAATTTTGATGAGTTCCATTAAGCTGGAAAAACTTTGATTATTACTCAGGGATATATTGAGTATATATCATCCCAAAATTTATCTACTGAATCAAGATAGTGCAAGCCACCATGACTATTTGATTTTTATCTTTATATTCTCAGTTCTTATATTGTAACCCCTTACACAGAGTAGTCATTTAATACATAGTTATTTAATTTAATTGAAGCAAAGTAGTATTTTATTCTATATTGAAGGAAAGAGTATCCATTCTGACAAAATCATAGATCCTTGAAATTTGAAAGTAGATGCTCATTATATAGTCTCATGAGGCAAAAAAATAATGTTAGATGTTGTCAATTTAATTTTATTGATTATGAAAATGAGTATCAGGAAATTTAAGTAAATTTTCAAGTCCAACATGAGGCTATTAATTGAGAGTTAGGGCTTATATCTAGGCTTTTTCCTAAGTGGCATTTTCCCCCCACAATGTTGTGATTGATATTGTAACGAAACATAAATAATCAAAAAATACTCTCTCTTAAGAATAATATTTAAATATATTCATAGCTGTGATTTGGTAAGATGCTAATATATTTCATAAAAATACTCAAAATCAACATTGTTTTTGAAAGGTCTCCTTTATTCTTTTTTTAATTAGCAAGCACTTATCTCTCTTTCTTCCACTGTCCCTCCAATCTCCCACTCACATATACATACTGCCAAAATGAGGGTCAGAGGAGAGAAAGAGAAAAGGAAAACAAAACACTTTCTCTCTCTCTCTCTCTCTCTCTCTCTCTCTCTCTCTCTCTCTCTCTCTCTCTCTCTCTCTCTCTCTCTCTTTCTCTCTCTCTCTCTCTCTCTCTCTCTCTCTCTCTCTCTCTCTCTCTCTCCCTCTCTCTCTCTCTCCCTCTCTCTCTCTTTCTCTCTCTCTCTCTTTCTCTCTCTCTCTAACATACACACATATGTTACAAGTTCATGTGTGTGTGTGTGTGTGTATCTCCAAAGAAAACAAATTCCCATATTGGTCATATCTAGAAATATGTTTCATTCTATTCTTGAATTCAAACCCTCTCAGTGAGGCTGGTAGTCTGCACCAGAGTTCTTAAATCTTTCAAAGATGTCATTACAATGTTCTTATTTTATGAATGGTTTCCATGGCTCTGCTCACTTCACTCTGAATCTGTCTATATGTTTTCCCAGCTTACTCTCAAACAATTTTTTCACCATTTCCTACATTACATCACATTCATTTCCCACATCATTATGTGATTAGTTATTCCCCAATTGGTGAGGGTCACTTTAGTTTTCCAGTCATTTGTCACTAAAAAAAAGAGTTCTATAAATATTTTTGTACATAAGAGTCCTTTTCCTCTTTCTTTGTATTATGCCCCTTAAATGCTATCACATTTCTTCCCTCTTCTTATTTTCCCCATTACTTTGGAAGGGACCATATTTTTTTCCTGGTATTCAGGCTCAAGACTTGAATATCATCTTATAATCCTCATTCTTTCTCCCCCTACGTATCAATCAGTTGTCGAATCTTGTTAATTCTACCTCCATAACATCTTTAGTATATGACTGCTTCTACTGACACTGTTTTCAACCTGGTGCAGGCTCTCATCACCTCATACTTGGACTGCAATAGGAGACTTCTTTTTGGTCTTCCTCCATCAATTCTCTTACTGCTCATGTCTATCTTTCATTCACCTGTCAAACTGGCTTTCCTAAAGCTCAGGTCTGACAGTGTCACATCCTACTCAGTAAAATCCAGTAGCTACCTATCACTTCCAAGATCAAATATAAAATTCTGTGTTTGGGTTTTAATGCTCTTTCATTTAGTTAACTCCCTTCCTCCACATGTTTTCAGTCATCTTCTATTTTTTCTATGTTTTCTAGATCCAGTGAAACTCAATCCTTGCTATTTGTTACAAAAGGCACTCACTTTCTTTGCCCTGTGAAATTTTGCTGGCTGTTTTCTCTGCTTAAAATTATCTACCTCATTTCTACATCCTGGATTCCCTAGATTATTTCAAGTCTCAGGTAAAATCCTTCCTTGAGGCATTCCCCAGTCCTCCCTTAATTCTAGTACATTCTCAAAGATTAACTTTAATTTACCCATCATAAATCTTGGTGGTCATATTCGTATAGACTCTCCCATTTGAGTAGAGTATTCTTGGGTGCAGGGACTATTTTTTTCTGTTTCTTTGTATCATCAGTGCTTAGCACAGTGTCTGACTATGTATTTTTATTGCCCCCCCCCAAAAAAAAAAGGGTAGGCTTTTTTGTTTTATTTATTTTGATGGATTTATTTTTGCTTATCTATTTTATTTTTTTCAGAATTTTATTTTGTTATAGAACATTTGTGGTTTTATTTTTTTTAAAGTACGATGTGTCCTTTCTCTCTGTTGTTGATAAAAATGCTTACATAATTTTTTTCTAAAGTATCATTTGATTGAATCTCATATATTTTCGGATGTTGCATTATTTAAATTTTGGTTAATGAAATTAGCTATTATTTCTATTATTTGTCATCCGTGTAAACGCTTCCTTAGCATTTCATTATATATTGTCTAATTAATTATAATTCTTTCTTCAATGACTTTTTGAAAAAAAATGACTATTGTATTTGTTCAATGTCATGGTTAATTTTCATAAATATATAATACAAAATAGATAAATATGCATATTCTTTCTATTTTTCATCTTTATTTCTAAAAATCCATTATATCAAACTTTTATAAAGTTCTATTCAGAAGATGGCGGCTGGCAAGCAGGGAATAGCGTGAGCTCTGTACCGAGTCCCTCCAAAAACCTATAAAAATGGCTCTGAACCAATTCTAGAACAGCAGAACCCACAAAACAGCAGAGGGAAGCAGGGCTCCAGCCCAGGACAGCCTGGATGGTCTCTGGGTGAGGTCTATCCCACACGGAGCTGGGAGCTGGGAGCTGGGAATGGAGTGGAGCAGAGCCCAGCCTGAGCGGCGTGGACCAACCACACCAGGAGCTGGGCGGAACAGGCCCTAGCGCCCTGAAACAGTGAGCTGCGACAGTTACAAGATTTCTCAACCCACAAACACCAAAGACTGCTGAGAAGGTTAGTGGGAAAACCTGTGGGAATGGAAGGAGTTCGGGGTTTGGCTCCCAGCCCCGGGGGCAGCGGAGGTGGGGCAGCCAAGGCTGCTGTTGCTTCCGGCTCCAGGCCCACCTGGTGAGAGGAATTAAGTGGCAGATCCAAGCAGGGGTGCACAGCCTGCCGAAGATCTAAGCCCAGTTCAGGTTGGGGGTTCTTGGGGAAGGAGCAGTGCTGTGTGGCAGAGCTGGCACCTCCCCCCCAAACATGGAACATAGAACTCTGTAGTCTACAAGCAGTCATACCCCACTGAAAAACTCAAAGGTCAAGTTAGTTGGCAGGGAATATGGCCAGGCAGCGAAAATGCACCGAGATTCACTCTCAAACTTTGCATTCTTTCTTTGGTGACAAAGAAGACCAAAACATACAGACAGAAGAAATTAATACAATCAAAGAGCCTACAACAGAAACCTCCAAGAAAAACATGAACTGGTCCCAGGCCATGGAAGAGCTCAAAAAGGATTTGGAAAAGCAAGTTAGAGAAGTAGAGGAAAAATTGGGAAGAGAAATGAGAAGGATGCGAGAAAACCATGAAAAACAAATCAATGACTTGCTAAAGGAGACCCAAAAAAACACTGAAAAATACACTGAAGAAAACAACACCTTAAAAAACAGACTAACTCAAATGGCAAAAGAGCTCCAAAAAGCCAAGGAGGAGAAGAATGCCTTGAAAGGCAGAATTAGCCAAATGGAAAAGGAGGTCCAAAAGACCACTGAAGAAAATACTACTTTAAAAATTAGATTGGAGCAAGTGGAAGCTAGTGACTTCATGAGAAATCAAGATATTATAAAACAGAACCAAAGGAATGAAAAAATGGAAGACAATGTCAAATATCTCATTGGAAAAACCACTGACCTAGAAAATAGATCCAGGAGAGAGAATTTAAAAATTATTGGACTACCTGAAAGCCATGATCAAAAAAAGAGCCTAGATATCATCTTTCAAGAAATTATCAAGGAGAACTGCCCTGATATTCTACAGTCACAGGGCAAAATAGAAATTGAAAGAATCCATCAATGGCCTCCTCAAATAGATCCCAAAAAGAAATCTCCCAGGAATATTGTCTCCAAATTCCAGAGCTCCCTGATCAAGGAGAAAATATTGCAAGCAGTCAGAAAGAAACAATTTGAGTATTGTAGAAACCCAATCAGAATAACCCAAGATCTGGCAGCCTCTACATTAAGAGATTGAAGGGCTTGGAATGCGATATTCCGGAGGCCAATGGAGCTAGGATTAAAACCTAGAATCACCTACCCAGCAAAACTGAGTATTATGCTCCAAGGCAAAATATGGATTTTCAATAAAATAGAGGACTTTCAAGCTTTCTCAGTGAAAAGACCAGAGCTGAATAGAAAATTTGACTTTCAAACATAAGAATAAAGAGAAGCATGAAAAGGTAATCAAGAAAAAGAACAAGAGAAAGAAATTGCAAAGAACTTACTAAAGGTGAACTGTTTTGTTGACATTCCTACATGGAAAGATGACGAGTATGAGTCATGAGACCTCAGTATTAGGGTAGCTGAAGGGAATATACGTACATATATGTTTATGTATATATATGGGTAAATGTGTATGTATGTATATATCTATGTGTGTGTGTCTATATATATACATATATATATACACACACACACACACACACATATATATATATATATACACATATATATATATATATATATATATAGAGAGAGAGAGAGAGAGAGAGAGAGAGAGAGAGAGAGAGAGAGAGAGAGAGAGGACACAGGGTGAGTTGAAGATGAAGGGAAGATATCTAAAAGAAATAAAATCAAATTAAGGGATGAGAGAGGAACATACTGAGAGAGGGAGATAAGGAAAGATAGAATGGGGTGGATTATCTCGCATAAAGGAGGCAAGAGCAAGCATTTCTGTGGGAGGAGGGGAGAGGGCAGATGAGGGGGGAAATGAGTGAACATTGCTCACATCAGATTTGGCCTAAGGAGGGAACACCATACATACCCAATTGGGAATCTTACCCCACAGGAAAGAAGAGGGAAGAAGATAAAAATAAATAGGAGGGATGACGGAGGGGAGGGCTGATGGGGGTGGAGGTAGTCAAAAACAAACACTTTCGAAAGGGGATAGGGTCAAGGGAGAAAATTCAATAAAGGGTGATGGGTTGGGAAGGAGCAAAATATAGTTAGTCTTTCACAACATGAGTATTGTGGAAGGGTTATACATAATGATACACATGTGGTCTCTGTTGAATTGCTTGACTTCTTAGGGAGGGTGGGTGGGAAGGGAAGAGGGGACAGAATTTGGAGCTCAAAGTTTTAAAAACAGATGTTCAAAAACAACAAAAATGTTTTTGCATGCAACTAGAACATAAGATACACAGACAATGGGGTGTAAAAATTTATCTTGCCCTACAAGAAAGGAAGGGAAAAGGGGATGGGAGGGGAGTGGGGTTACAGAGGGGAGCGCTGACTGGGGAACAGGGCAACCAGAATATATGCCATCTTGGAGTGGGGGGGAGGGTAGAAATGGGGAGAAAATTTGTAATTCAAACTATTGTGAAAATCAATGCTGAAAACTAAATATGTTAAATAAATTAAAAAATAAAAAATAAAAAAAAAACTTAAAATAAAGTTCTATTCAGATATGTTACTTATTTCTTCTAAGTTTTGTTAGACTTGAGTAGAATTGAAATGAATTCATCAAATCCTCCACTCTGAAAATTATTTCTTCCTGTAACTCATTTAGCTTTTCCTTTAAGTATTTAGATGTTGTTCTTTTCAGTGTATACATATGGTAAGTATTGGTATAAATTCATTCTCTTTAGTACATTCTGATATAATGTAGTTTCTCTGTTTCTCATCAATCAAATCTACTTTTTATTGTGCCCTGATCTGAGGTAGTGATTGTTTTTTTTTAATTTTTAAATTTTATTTCCTTTTAGACTCAAGGGCCAGAACACAAATACAGAATAGAGAAAAAGAATAAAATGTATCACAAACTTAAATATTAAAATTCAAATATAAAGTAAGAAAGAAAAAAAGCATGTTGTATACATAGCAGAACATAAGAGAGAATTGTTAGAGTGATTGTTAATCTTCACTTTTTTTTACTCAGCTAAAATAAAAATATTTTTTCAACAACGCATTTTAATTCTGAATGAATCCTTACATTGCAAATATGTTTCTTCTAAACAGTGTTTTGTTGGAGTCTGTTTCTAACTCATTATATTCTTTTCTTCTATTTAATGGGTGATTTCAACCCATTCATATTTATAGATACGAGTGCTCATTGTGTATTCACACCATCCTATTCTGTCACATTTTCTGTCTCTTTCTCCTTTTTCTTCATTATGAAGAATAAGTTTAAAAAGTAGTAGGCTTAGTACTAGCAATTTGTGTTTGATGCACTCTGCTTCCATCACCCCTGCTCCCTCTCTTATCTTCCCTTTACTCTGATCACTTGCTCTGGCATAAGTCTAATATCTGCCTACGAGTTCAAAATGACAGAATAATGGATCTACTTCTGGGTTGTGAGCAGCCCCCAATGTCCACTTCAGTATAAGAGTAACAGCAATAGAGGTCCACATCTATTCAGCAGTTGTTTTGTTTTGTTTGCTTATTCATTTTTCTTTTTGTTTTATTTTGTTTTTCATTTTTCATGTTTTCATGAGAGTTGAATCCTCAATCATGGACTTGAAAATATCACTCTGTGTTTTCTCCTTGAATTTACTAATCACTATTTTGCTTGATGTTCTTAGATCCTTGTTGGAGCAACTGCTTGTAGAGAGAGGGCTGTGCTATATTGTTTCTTCCTATTCTACCATCTTTGCTAGACTCAAGTGTCCCCTTTCTGTAATATAACAGGTTTGGCATTCTCAAAAAGTTATCGGATTTGTGTGAAAATAAATGCTTCATTTTTTTTTTTTGAAAAAGCTTGACAAAGACAGCTGAGAAGGTTAACAGGAATGATCTGTCTGATCTGAGTGAGAGTGGAGCTCAGTCCAGGGCAGGCCAAACCAGCACAGCCAAGGCCCCAGCAAACCAGGAGGGGTCCTTGAGAATGTCTGAATCAGCAGCGGCAGCAGCAGCATTCGTTTGCAAAGCTCTCAGCCCACAGTCAGTAAGGGAGTCAGACAACTGGTCAGAAGGAGATTAGAGGGGTCTCTTTGCTAGCACTGAGGCTCCACTTTGTTGCTTTGCCTATTCCTGGATCTAGATTGCAGTGCTAGGTGGCAATCCCATGGTGAGAAGCACTAGTATAATAACTTGTGGCAGCAGTGGAAGGGGGGCACTCTTTACAGTTCCAGGGCAGAAAAGAATGCTTGTGGTCACTCAACATACCAGAGTACAGGCCAGGAGAGAAGTAAACACCTCTCCTTAGATCATACATTTTGGAAGAATTGAAAACTTATAGGTCCTTAGAATGTTTCTGAAAGCAGCTGCACAAAACTTCTGAAGCTTAGCACAGTTTTCCCTCCACCCTGGAAGCAGAGCCTTATTTTAACTAGGAGTTTTAAAGTCAAGTAATAGGCTGGGGAAATGAGAAAACAACAGAAAAAAAACTCTGACTATAGAAAGTTACTTTGGTGACAAGGAAGAACAAAATACACACTCAGAAAAAGACAACAAAGTCAAGCTCCTAAATTCAAAGCCTCCAAGAAAAATATTATTTTGTTTCAGGGCATGGAAGTGCTCAAAAAATGATTTTGAAAATCAAAGAAAAGATGTAGAGGAAAAACTGGGAGGAGAAATGAGACTGATGTAAGAAAAGCATAAAAATGAGTCAACAGCTTGGTAAAGGAGATACAAAACAATACTGAAGAAAATAACACCTTAAGAAACAGACTAGGACCAGTGGTAAAAGAGGTCCAAAAAGCCAATGAGGAGAAGAATGCCTTACAAAGCAGAACCAGTCAAATGGTAAAGGAGGTCCAAAAGCTCATTGAATAAAATAATATCTCAAAAATTAGAATGGAGGAAATGGAAGCTAATGACTTTATGAGACATCAAGAAATGATAAAATAAAAGCAAAAGAATAATCATAATAAAAAAGAAGACCACGCAAAACAGGATAGTATTGGAAAAAGCAATTGACCTGAAAAATAGATGCAGGACAAATAATTTAAAAATTATTGGACCACCTGAAAGCCAGGCTGAAAAAAGAGCCTAGACATTGCCTTTCAAAAAATTATCTAGGAAAACTGCCCTGGTATTCTAGAACCAGAAGTTAAAATAAATATTGAAAGAATCCACCAATCACCTCCTGAAAGGGATCCCAAAATGAAAACTGTCAGAAATATAGCCAAATTCCTGAGTTCCCAGGTCAAAGGGAAAATATTGTAAGCAACCAGAAAGAAACAAGTCAAGCAATGTGAAATCACAATCAGGATAACACAAGATTTAGTGGCTTCTACATTAAAGGATCAGAGGGCTTGGAATATGATATTCCAGAGGGCAACCAAGCTAGGGTTATAACCAAGAATCACCTAAACAGTAAAACCAAGTATAATCCATGTGGGGGAGGGGGGAGGAGATGGATATTCAATGAGATAGAGTGATTCCAAGCATTCTTGAGAAAAGACCAAAAATAAATAGAAAATTTGACTATCAAATATAAGACTCAAGAGAAACATGAAAAGGTAAGCAGGAAAGAGGTATCACAAGGGACCTATTAAAGTTAAAGTGTTTACATTCACACATGGAGAGATGATATTTGTAACTCATAAGACCTTTCTCATTATTAGGGCAGTTAGAAAGAATATACATAAACAGAGGGCACAGGTCTAAGTTGAATATGAAGGAATGCTATCTTAAAAATAAAATTAAGTGGCAAAAGAGGAATGTACTGGGAGAAAGAGAAAGGAAGAGGTAGAATGGGGTAAATTAACTCACATAAAAGAGGCAAGAAAATGCTTTTACAATGGAGGGCAAGATTGGAGAGGTGAGGGGGAGTGTGTGAACCTTACTCTCATCAGAATTGGCTCAAAGAGGAAATAACATATACTCTCAATTGGGTATAGAAATTGATCTTACCCTACAGGAAAGCAGAGGGGGAGAAGATAAGTCAGGTTGGTAATCTTGAAGTTACAGAATTGTAGAAAATACCTTTTTTGGAGTTAGATGAGACTTCTTTAAATATTTAGCCATATATGTATGGCTAAATATTCAATGAGGTCATATATATATATATATATATATATATATATATATATATATATATATATATAACATATACATACATTTGTGTGTATCCATATATACAGTATACATATATAATAATATATTATAATATACTAATACACACATATCTGCTCTGAGAAGTTGAAAAGCAACTACATAGTCTTTATTTGAATACCTCTCGTGAGGGAAACTTATCATCTTTCCAGGAAGCCATTCTTTGCTTCTATATAGCTCTAATTGCTGACATTTTTTTCCTGACATCAATTCTATTTTTTTTTTCTTTTTTGTAAATTCCATCCCTTTTTTTTCATCTCCGCCTTCTAGAGCAGGGCAGTCCACAGTATGATTTATGGGGCCTGCCTACAAGCGTAGAAATTTACACAAATGCTTTAGTAAATGAAGCCAAGCTTCCCCAGAGCTCTTACTAAAATGGCAAATCAAAATATATTGTCTCATTTCAATAAAAACCTAAGGTTGGACAGCCCTGTTCTAGAGCCAAGAAAATGAGGAAGTCTAATCACTCTTAACAGGGCAGCTCTTCGTATACCTAAAGACAGCTATCATGTCCTTTTTCTCATCTCCTTCACAACAATCATACCTAGTTTCTTTAATAAATCCTCTTGTGACATCAAATTGAGACCCTTTACCACACATATTACCCTCTTTTGGGATACTGCTCAGCTTATCTATCAATGCATTTCTGAAAATGGAGAGTCCACAAGAGAACACTCCAGATCAAATCTGGTTATACAAGAGTATAGCAGAAGTCACAGATATCTCATTTGACAAAAACAGGTAGAGTTCATTCCCAAAGATCTCATATTCAGAGATGTCACCTTGTAAGTTGTTTGTATGCTTTTATATGTATGTGTCATTGTGTGTGTAATACATACATGTGTGCATCTATGTTAAGTCATTTCCTTTTGTTTTTTTTTTTAAATAATTAAATTACATGACATTAGTTTAATAAAAAAGGCCTTCTCAAATCCTGTGAATATTGAAAATAAAACTCTACATGAAGTAATCAACATATTCCAGATATTAGATATTAAAAAATAATATTTCTACATATCAAGCAGAATACTTATTAAATACCTAATTATTAAATATATAATACCTATTAAAACCTCATTATCATTGCATGCCAGTTAACCCAAGGAATATGCCAATATTTTTGGGAAATTGACATAATATTTAAGATATATATATATATATATATACACATACATACATACACACACATATATACACATATATGCATGTATATTCTTCCTTCCCTGATTTGTGACTTTGTACTTTATAAGCATGTGTGAATATATTGAATTTCTGTATATTTTATATCTTTGTAAGCATATTCATAAAAAGGAATAAGATGAGGAATTTGTACTATACACCAACATAGCTTATGTTAAAAATGCTAATTGAGCTGGATATTCTACTAATTTTATCATTTGCCAAGTCAAACAATAGTCCAATGAGCTGATCAAAGTTCAGGTACAGGTCTGGGACTTAATTTTTTATTGCATATATATCATATTTACATTTTTATTTTTATGAAATCAGCTGCACACTATTAACTAGCAAAGCTGAATACTTCAACTGCTAAGTTTCTGCATACTTAACTGACTGAATTGAATATTTTAGTAGTTTAATTTACATATGCACTGATTGCTCTGAATACTTGTGAAACTGTATAAGTTGATAAGGAAAAATATCTAAATACGTATTAAGAAGATTTAAAAGTCGTGGTTTCTCATAAACCTTGCTACAGCTTATTTGAGCTAGAATTTTTTTCTCTTTTACACATCTATTAGTAACACAGAAGGCAGGTGCATTAAGGATTTCAAAGATGATTTCATTAAAAAAATTAACAATAAAGCTGTTATTTCAGTAATTTGTTTCTTTGACCATTTTCACAGGTGCTTATTGGCTGTAAGCTTTAAAAAATAAGTTGAATAAGCTGAAGTTAATATGGTTGACATGATGGACATAGGAATCAATTCTCTTAACCTCTGAAACTTATGAAAGTTACCCTTTTGTCTTAAGAAATTGTAGAAGGATGCATGTATTTCTTATTATCTTGTTATACATTACTCCACTATGCATGCTCTGAGATCCGGTATTGCCATGGGGTTCAATATACTTTTTCATCTATTTATTTGTCTTCCTAGAAGAAATGCAATTTTCTCAGTACAGGAACAATTTCCTTTTTGTCTTTGTATCCTCAGTGCTTAGTTCATAGTTGGTGTAAAATAGACGCTTATCGATAGATATAGATATAGGTAGAGACATATGTATCTACGGAGATGTGTATACATACACACTTATATAGCTATATACATATGTGTATGTGTGTATATGTATATATAAACACAATTTTGTATGTATGCAGATATACATATTTATAGACACATTTATATGTATGTATGTATGTGTATGCGTGTATATATATTATATACCTTAGTGTTATGTTAATGAAAATGGGAAGACCTTTCCCATCCATTAATAAGCCCATGTGACCTGCTTGAGTCACGAGTCTGAGTCACATGGAGCCTCTGGTGGGAGGAGCTTGCCAAACTGGTAGAGGAGGAAGGGGTGGAACAGGAAGTTGGAGTGAGCCAGAGCTGGGAGAGAGAGAGACGGTGGGAGCTGCAGCTTGGAGGCAGAGAAGGCAGGCAGAGAGAGCAGCTGCTAATGTGAGTGAGAAAGGGAGAGATTTTTGCTTAAGGGAGTTTGTTTCTGGGAAGGTCTGATGGAGGGAAGGCTTGGGGATGGTGGTGCCCCCTTCATTGAGAATGTGTATAGATTTCTTGGTTGCTATGATGGATTTGGCCTTCTGGTGTTGAAGTAAATGTCTTGGTTCTGTCTTTCATGAAAAGTCTGTTATATTTTGCCATTCAGAACTACACATTTTGCCATTCATAGTAGCTGCCACTGTGGGTATCACATTGGTGCTATATATTGTATAAATATATACTGTGTGTGTGTATGTATGTATCTATCACATATATATTGCATCTATACAGATATGTGTATATGTAATATTTTATGTGTATATATACATGTATGTGTGTGTATCCAGATCTCAAGCCAACTTTCATGGAGGCTGATAACTTGATAGAGGTTGATTATGTCCTGCTTACATCAGTCTGAGTTGTCAAGAAATCCAGGGAGGAGAGATTGAGATTTTTGGAACCCGCAGAAAGAGAGGACAATTCTAGGTTATCTTGAGGGAGTGTTGAGTGGGGGAAGAGAACCTTTCATAAGAAGAGCTATTTAGGAGCTAGATACCTCAGATCCCTGTTCCCACTTTACTACACTAAAAAATTGAGGAATTTTCCCCTTAGGTTAGTTTTGGTTCTTTGTCTTGGTCTTTGTCTCTTTCTTTTAATTGCTGTTAAAAATTATTTTTAAAAAACTACAATGAAAAAAAAGGGGGCAGCCAGGCGGTGCAGTGAGTAGAGCACCGGCCATGGAGTCAGGAGGACCTGAGTTCAAATCCGGCCTCAGACACTTGACACACTTACTAGCTGCGTGACCTTGGACAAGTCATTTAACCCCAGCGGGAGATATGAGATCCTTCACTTAGTGTATTGCTTAGTATATTCTAATATGCATAACTTAACTGATTTCTGTTTCCTAGCAACTTGTGGGTATATACACACACATATATTTCTTATTCACTCTGTAAATGGCTTTAGTGAAACTGACATTTGATGGAAAGGAAGTCAAAATTTTAGAAACGTAGCTTGCAGAACTCCCCCATAAAAGAGTTGGAAACTAGGAATCCAACGTGTACGTAAAAATCATTTCCTTTGACTGACAATAGTTAGAGGAACAGATAATTCAGGCTAGTACCCCTTCCACAAGAAGAACAGAGGAGCAAGCCTTGTTGCCTTGATCTGCTTCTCCCCAGCTAACAGGAATCAAATTCTCTCTTGGAAAAAGGTGGGTAGCGGAGATTTTAAAAATTGATATTGATACCTCCCTGTGACATACATTTGAAAAGACACATGCAGACAAACACAACCCACATGGGCAAGATTCAAAAAGATCTACATGCCATAGATTTTGTGATAAGAAAATCTAAAACTAAACCTCATACAATGATGTTTATTTAGTTAAATGTGCTCATTTGATTTGAATTAAAGGGACTAGATATACTGCAGGGTGACATTACTGTTAATCATTTAATGTTGATATATTTATTTTACAAACTTTATTGGTAACAAAGTACTCAAAAATTTCATTTCCAAAATGTCATCTATGAATTACATTTGTTTAAATAAAATTGTTAGGCAATGGAATCAGGTTATGAGAAGAATGTCAAGGAAAACATTCAGTCTGAGTCAACAAAGACTAAGGTATGATTAATAAATTGTATTCATCTAGATCCCTATTATTAAAGTAGAATCCACAATCAGCAAATCACGCAGCACAATTTCTAGGATATTTAAAAACCTGTAAATGGCCCAGTTGGAGTGCACAGCCTTATCAGTACACTGGGTCATTGAATCAGAAAATGTGTCATGCAATTAATCGAGTATAAAGCAATTAAGCATTACAATGTGGAAATGAATAAGCAAAGCACATTTGCTGATTGCTGAAATACCAGTGAGGCTCCTAAGTGAATGTGATGTTTGCCAAAATTTATGAATAAATAAGGTAAATTAGGAAAGTTTAGCCAGTATAAGTGATATGTCCTGGGAAAGAACTAAGAATTAGAGGGTTAGAAGTCATGATGAGGTTAGAGGTTATAAGGCAAAAGGAAAAATGGAATAAATCAAAGAATATGGTCAAATAAAGCAATTTTAGAGTTCTTGAACATGAAAGCAATACCCTTTCGTGTGATGGTAAGATCAAAGGTATGACCATCTCTGTTTATAATTGAGGTGACAGTAGATTCTGGGAAATAAGTAAATTGAGGAACTGGGAATTTATAGTATTGAAAGGGTATCAATACTTCTGAAGTCCTCTAATATGAGGGCAAGTGTTAGGTAAAAGGCAAAGACTATGTATTAGATACTGAACCCTTTGAAATAAGAAGGAAAGTGTCTTGAGGCTTGGTGGATAAACAGTAATAGAATCTCTTATTCTGCAGTGCATCCAAACTGACCTTGCATTTTCTCTGGCTGTTCCCCATGCCTGGAATACTTTTTCTCCTCTGATTTGACTATTGACCTCCCTGGCTTCCTTTAAATCTCAACTAAAATCCTACTTTCTACAGAAACCCTTCCCTAACCCCTCTTAATTCCAGTGTCTTCCCTTTGTTATTTGCTGTTCATCTTGCATATAGTTTGCTTTGCATATTTTTGTATGTTGTTTTCCCCTTTAACCTAAACTCCCGTAGGCCAAGGACTGTCTTTTTTTCATCTTTTTGTATCCCTAGCACTTTGCACAGTGTCTGGCACAAATTAGATGCTTAATAAATGCTGATTGATTAGTTGTTCCTCACACACAACATCGCATCTCCTGTTCTTGTGGCCTGGAATGCTCTCCTATTCTCTCCCTCTTAGAATTCCTTCAATATCTACTTCCTTCTACATACGGCCTTCCAGGAAATGCTAATGTTAGCCTCTCTAAGGTTACCTTTATGCCACTTATGCATGTTTTATATATGCTATTTATATACATGTTGCCTCTCACATTAGAATATATGCCCCCAAATGGTAGGGACTGTTTACCTTATAGATTTGTATCTACAGCACCTGGTACAATATCTGACATACAGTATAGGTACTTAATAAATGCATATTCATTGCTTAGAGTTGATTTCATATTTTTGCCAGCTGTCTGGACAAGCAGATTTCTTTGAAATAAGTGATTAACAGGCAATCACCAGGCAAGATATTTTCATTTCTTCTCAAGAGTATAATGCAGAGTAATTTCTTGTTTTTCTAGAGGGTTTTTAGATAAAAATGTACAGAATGGTGATCTCAATCCAAGGAGTTCAGAAACAGTAAGTGCCACTTTCCATTAAGTTACCCTAATTCCAAAAAATCAAGTGTTTTAGAACTCTATGGCTAGTTTTGATCCAACTTAACAAACTGCTTCTAAACATTCCATTCGCCTTCTACCCTCCCCAAGCCATTAAATAGGAGACCAAGTCATGAATTTGGAAGAAGAGTGCACACAATTTGGGAAGCTCTTATGTGGATGCATACTAATTAAGATATGGGGTGTATAAGTAATGCAAAATTGAGATAAAACAGGCAAAATGTGTACAGATTGCTAAATGGTATTTCTCTATGCACTTTAGTTGATGATACATCAAATGATGATAGCATTTGGGCCTGTGGTACTAGTAGACATTTGGAAAACTCTGAAAAGCTTTGTTTCTTCTCACATTTCTCATATTTATATTCTTTATGTTTATTATTGGATATGAAAACCTGAATTATTTTGTAGTTAGTAGTTGCCTCAGAAATCTGTATATCTCACAGTGGGACTCATTTTAGATTCTATTTATTCTATTCTATTTCTGATTCTGTTATTTTGGTTAAAGGATATGTTACATCTGGTTGTGCCATATCATATCCTTTTGATTAGATACTCCCTTTCTTTAAAGATTAATAGCTGTGGTCCATATTTTTTTATTATACTAGTCCAAGCACAATAGGGCTTTGAATTAATAAAGTTTCTAGCAAATTTTAGTGTGTACTCTTTTTATAGGACAGACTCCAGACAATCTATGTATTGTCCTCAGCTGGAGCCCCCCATCAACATCTCAGTTCATAACTAAATGCAGAATTCAAAGCACATGTTCATCACTATGATGAACCAAATAGGCAAAATATTAAAGGAACAAGAAAGTATTGGATATTAGAGATACTATAAAACCCAGAGGGAAAAGGCAAATCATAATGAAAAAGATGTGTGAGTGGAAGGAGAGAGGAATGAAGGAAACAGCGATAGCAAGCAATTATATCAAAGTGCTATATTTTTTTTAATCACAATAAGTTTGGGACTTTCCCATGTCCTGCACCTTTTTTTTTTTAAATTTTCAATGAATTAACTGAAAGGATAGAATCCTGTGAAATTATTTAATGTCTCTCTTCAAATGATGCCAAAGTACTACAAAGGTATCTTGTTTTAGACCTTTCTCTGGAATGGAAATCAATATCATCTCCTTTTAAAAAGGCTGAAGTAAAAGACCGCTATAGGTTCCAGGTTTACTCCCATTTTCCTTGAGTTCAATCTGCTAATATATCAGAATATTACTCATAGTTTGAGAGAAATGATTCATTGAGGACCCGTACTCAAACTCTAATGAGTAGTAGTCAGTTAATTATGATTTTAAAAGGGGTAATTATTGTTAGTAATTATTTTAATATATTCATCTAGTAATATATATCTAGTCAATCACCAACTAATAGCTAACAAATTAAGCAATGTATTAATCCATATTTTGTGTAAGTCAGATAGAAATATAGATTCTAATAGAAGAGCCCTATAATAGTCCTCAAATTTTAATGTAATGTTCATTACTTGTTTTTTTAAGTTTATTTATTTTTAGTTTTCAACATTCACTTCCATAAGTTTAAATTTTTCCCCCTCCTTCCCCTCCCCAAGATGGCGTGCAATCTGATACAGGCGCTACATATTCATGCCTATTAAACATATTTTCACTTTAGTCATATTGTATAGTAGAATTAGATGTTCATTACTTGTTTACCAGCCATGGAATTCACTTATGCAACAACAAACATGCTGGTAAGGATATCTCTATCCTGTTTTGTTCAAATTCCATGACCAAACCAAGCATGAGTGGTGGCATAGTATATAGAAAGTTCCCTCTGCCCCGCCCCGGTCCCTCGAACTGAAAAGGTCTCAGAGAGTATGCATAGCTTCTACCATCTCCTCTTGCCTAACCTAAGGAGACAACCACCCATCTTGTTACCACCTAGTCAGCAGAGATATTCCTTGTTTCACCCAACTTGTGATGCTACTGACATATCATTTTTGCTTATTTTACCTCATAAATCATATGTCAACCAGTGAGATTCTGTATTCTGTGTAGCCATTTTAGAATGTCTAGGTAACAAATCTGGTATCAAACCCTGTTTTTAAAAAAACGGAAGGAAAAACAAGGTCCTAGAAGAAGGGGGCATCTCAGATCATGAGGAAGATCTGAAGTCCACTTCATTAGAGGGAACCATGGACCCTTTAATAAAGTGCTATTGGCTCAGAGTTCTGCCTCAGTCTGTTTTATTGGAGGTTATACAATTTTAATCCCCAAAAGTTGTCTGAAGAACATACTGTTCCAAGTGCAATTATATATTTCTGGTAACTTCTATCCCCATAATAAGTTTGAATAGTAATTATTAAAATTTAATAAAAAAGTATCCATTTCAAAATTTCTATCTGCATTCAATTTAAAAAATATGGTTTACTTTCCAAGAAATCAAACTTGAGGCATTTATTGTTTCTCTTGAATCAATGCCTTTCTTAACAAGAGCAATAGCTGGCATTTATGTAACACTTTAAGGTTTGTTAAGAACACTGTGTACATTAACCCATTTAATTCTCATTACAGCATTGAGAATAAAGCACTGCCAGAATGATCCCCATTTTAAGCCATGTGAAATGTTGGCTCAGAAACATTAAATGGCATGCTTATTGCCACATAGCTAGTAAATAACAGACGAAAGATACAAACCCATGTCTCTGCTAAAGTCACGCCCAAATGCTGTCCACTATATGGTATTGTTTCTCTCTTTCATCAAAGTTAGTAAATTCAAAGCATCAAATGCTAAATGCTGAGGTAGAATTGAATGGTATTTTGAGTCAATTCTGTAAAATATAGAACTGCTCCAGGTTGTGATACGTGTCAATTATAATGAATACCTATATCAGCATTCAGCATTTCCCTCTGAAGAGACAAGCAAATGTTTAAGAGCTTCCATTCTTCAGAATCAGACAATCCCCACCCCACCCCTGCCAAATCCTTGTTTGTTTGTGTTTATGAAAATCTTAGTCATTTAGGAAAAATGCTGAGTATCAGTACTCATTCTTGTCAGTGCTACATCTTAATGGTTACAAAGAAAGTACACAAAGTACACAAAGACAGGTCCTCAAAATTATATCAGTGTGAATGAAATATCATGTATAATACATTTTACATCATTGCGAGGTGAATTATTTTTCATCAAAATTAATAATCAGCAGAAAACACATATTGAAATTTTATAAAAGCTAATTTGCTTCATCAACCAACAAGTACTATTAAGAACATTCCATGTAGCTAGCACCATGTTAGATATCAAATACAAAAGAAGTATAAGAAATAGTCTCTTCCCCCAAAAGACTTAATAATTATAAATGTAATACAAACAAACTTGATATTGACATTAATATCTTATTGCAGTCACATAAAAGCAAGGATACTAATTGTGCTGACAGTGAAATATAATACTTGGCCAAAGGTACTTCCACCTCTCAGAAATGAATTATGATAAAGTACTCAAATAAGATTTGTGATGTGGGAGGGAAGTTACAACTAGACTATGGAGAGTTAGGGGTGAAAGGCTCTTTTGACAACACTTCTGGAGTGAAAATCAAAACTACCTGTGTCACATTCTCCCCAAGTAAACCATGGAGGCAAGTAATGCTTTAAAAGAATAGAAAGTAGGAGGGACACAGGTTGCAAAGAGCTTTAAACAGAAGAGTTGTTTCAGAGAGATAGTAAAAGTCATTTTTGGGGTTCAGTAACATGGCTATACTTACACATTAGGAAAATCACTTAGGATGATCTGTAGATAAATAGGCAGGCTGTTGTGTAGTAAAAGTGAGAGATGATGAGGGCCTGAACTGATGTAGTATCTATGAATGGGAAGAAAAGGATTCATCTGAGAAATGGTACAGAGAAAAAAAAAGTGAGTGTGTGTGTGTGTGTGTGTGTGTGTGTGTGTGTAAAGAATGGACCTCTGAGGTGATAAAGGGAGAGGAATTGAAGAGGACAAGATTATGAACGTGGGAGAACAGAAGAATGTTGCTGTCCCCAGCAGTAATAGGGAAGTTCAAGAGAGAGATGAGTGTGGGGGGGGGGGGGGGGAATAAGGAGGTTTTTTTAGATATGTTGAGTTTGAGATAACTATTGGACACCAATTTCAAAATGACCAATAGGCAATTGATAATATGGGATTACAGTTCAGTAGAGAGACTAAATTTGGATGAATACATTTAGGAATGATCTCCGTGGAGGTGATAATTGAATCTATGACAGCAGATGAAATTACAAAGCAAGAGAATATAAAGCAGGCTTACACAACTTGTGGCCCAAGGGACACTTACATCCCTTGGGCAGGGTGCAGCCCACCAAAGGATTTCCTCTACACTTTTCCCTGAGTTGCCTGAAATCCTTTGGCATGCCACAAGTTGTGCAGGTCTAATATAGAGGGAAAAGAGATGGGCTCCAAAGTTTTAGGGTGCACCCTTTTTTTGAGGTGTTGTCCATTTGGGATTCATGTAAACAAATTCATTCAAAGAAGCAAAAACATACAATTTTGAGTAGATATCTAAGAAAGGAACCCTCAATAGGCAAATAGAAGATCATAGTGATGATGTTTAACAGTAGCACACCAAAGGGAAAGCCAGAAACGTAAAGGAGTATGATCATATAATCATATGACCAAATCGCCAACATTTGCTGGATTGTGGAGAAAGCGAAAGAGTTACAGGGGAAAAAATAACTACTTTTGCTTCATTGACTAGACTAAAGCTTTGACTGTGCAGGTCACAACAAATTTTGACAAGTCCTCAAAGAGATGGAAATAACAGATTATCTTACTTTTCTCCTAAGGAATCTTGTATGTGGGTCAAGAAACAATAGTAAAAACTTTTCTCCTAAGGAATCTTGTATGTGGGTCAAGAAACAATAGTAAGACCTGAAGAGGGAACAACTGATTGGTTCAAGATTGAGTAAGGAGTGCAGCAAGGCTGTATATCATCATCTTATTATTTTAACTTATATGCACAGTACTCATGCAAAATGCCATGCTAGATGAATCAAAAGCCGGAATTAAAGTTGTCAGGAGAAATATCAACAATCTCAGATATGCAGATGATACCACTCTGATGGCAGAAAGTAAAGAAGAATCAAGTTGCCTCTTGATGAGGGTGAAAGAGGAGAGTTAAAAAAAAACTGGCCTGAAGCTTAACATAAAAAAAAGCACAAAGAAAAATAAGATCATGGTATCTGTTTCATTATTTCCTTGCAAATATAGGGAGAAGAAATGGAAGCAGTGTTAGATTTTATAATCTTGGGCTGAAAGATCGCTGTAAATGGTGACTGCAGCCATGAAATTAAAAGATGCTTTCTCCTTGGAAGGAAAGCTATGGTAAATTTGGACAGCATGATAAAAAGCGGAGACATCACCTTGCTGACAAAGGCCTACCTATATAGTAAAAAGCTGTGGTTTTGCCAGTAGTAATGATTTGTTATGAGAGTTCCTGTCAGGAAGGCTGAGTGCCTCAGAATTGACACTTATAAATTGTGGGCTTGGAAAAGACATTTGAGAGTTTCTTGGACAGCGAGACAAATCAACCAATCCTTACAGAAATTATCTCTGACTATTCATCGGAAGGACAAATACTGAAGCTGAAGCTTACATACATTGTCCGCACAATGAGAAGACAGGATTCATTAGAAAAGACTCCGATGCTGGGAAAGATTGAAGGCAAGCAGAGAAGGGGGTGACAGAGGATGAGATCGATAGTATTAGGGAAGCAATGAACATGAACTTTGGATGGACTTTGGGAGACAGTGGAGGACTGAACAGGGGTGCTATAGTATATGGAACCATGGAGAATTGGATACAACAGAATCACTGCACAACAACAAATGATCACAAAGAGGAAATGAGTTTTTTTTTTTCTTTCTCTGTTTTTCACCATCTCTGTCCATAGGGGAGGTAGAGTGGAGGAATCTATTGTGAGAATTGAGTAGATGGAGGAACTGAGAACTATCCCAACTTTGATTCTCTTTAGAGACTGTGATAAAATCTATTCATAATCACCCAGTATCATATGAATATCATATTTAAAATGCCCTAAATTAAATGTGCTATGGAATTTTCCAAAGGCAAATCAGCCTGCTCTATTACTCCCGCTGAATATTGATGACATCTTGAATATCTAACTAGAACATATAAAGTGATACACTAGTAATATGAAGAAAGAATATTGATTCTGGAATCAGAAGTTATCTATTCAAAGTTTGTCTCTGATACATACTAGCTATGTATATAATTTTATGAAGCACCAACAAAAATGTGTAGGGAATTCTCTTTGGCACTCTGAGTATAATAAGACTACTTCTGTGTCATTTGTACATTACTTGTACAACCCAGGCTTAGGCTGGTTTAGATGTTCTCTGAGTTTCTTTTGAAATCTTAATATGTGATCTTAGTATCCTTCCATTTACACATCATAGTCTGGACAATTAACCTTTGTCCTCTTACACTTAATCTGCAAACAATAAATCAATGTTTCTCATTACATTTCATGATTTTCGTCTTTTACTTATATTTCATGTTGATATTTTAAAATGTATTTTATATGCTTCACTATATGTTTATCTCTTTACATCTTCTAATATTTACAAGTACCTCCTGTTTTAAAATAATAACAATTATAGGGCATCATTATGTATAAGCCTTCCACAATACTCATGTTGTGAAAGACCAACTATATTTTGCCCCTTCCCAACCCATCACCCTTTATTGAATTTTCTCCCTTGACCCTGTGCCCTTTCAAAAGTGTTTGTTTTTGATAACCTCCACCCCCATCAGTCCTCCCCTCCATCATCCCCCCTTTTTTTATCTTTTTCCCTCTTCTTTCCTGTGGGGTAAGATACCCAATTGAGTATGTATGGTATTCCCTCTTCAGGCCAAATCTGATGAGAGCAAGATTCACTCATTCCCCGTCACCTGCCCTCTCCCCTCCTCCCACAGAACTGCTTCCTCTTGCCACCTTTATGTGAGATAATCCACCCCATTCTATCTCTCTGTATCTCCCTCTCTCAATATATTCCTCTCTCATCCCTTAATTTGATTTTATTTCTTTTAGATATCTTGCCTTCATCTTCAACTCACCCTGTGTCTGCTCTCTGTCTCTTTATATATATATATATATATATATATATATATATACACATACACATATACATACATACACATTCACTTATATATATACACATAAACATATATGTGTGTGTGTGTGTATATGTATATATGTATATATATATATGTACATATATATATGCATATATATATATATGTATACATATATATATATATATATGCATATTCCCTTCAGCTACCCTAATACTGAGGTCTCATGAATCATACATATCATCTTTCCATGTAGGAATGTAAACAAAACAGTTCAACTTTAGTAAGTACCTTGCAATTTCTTTTTCTTGTTCTTTTTCTTGATTACCTTTTCATGCTTCTCTTGATTCTTGTGTTTGAGAGTCAAATTTTCTATTCAGTTCTGGTCTTTTCCCTGAGAAAGCTTGAAAGTCCTCTATTTTGTTGAAAATCCATATTTCACCTTGGAGCATGATACTCAGTTTTGCTGGGCAGGTGATTCTTGGTTTTAATCCTAGCTCCACTGACCTCCGGAATATCGTATTGCAAGCCCTTCGATCTCTTAATGTAGAAGCTGCCAGATTTTGGGTTATTCTGATTGTGTTTCCATTATACTCAAATTGTTTCTTTCTGGCTGCTTGCAGTATTTTCTCCTTGATCTGGGAGCTCTGGAATTTGCGACAATATTCCTAGGAGATTTCTTTTTGGGATCTATTTGAGGAGGTGATCTGTGAATTCTTTCAATTTCTGTTTTGCCCCGTGGCTCTAGAATATCAGGGCAGTGCTCCTTGATAATTTCTTGAAAGATGATATCTAGGCTATTTTTTTGATCATGGTTTTCAGGTAGTCCAATAATTTTTAAATTATCTGTCCTGGATCTATTTTCTAGGTCAGTGGTTTTTCCAATGAGATATTTCACATTGTCTTCCATTTTTTCATTCCTTTGGTTCTGTTTTATAATATCTTGATTTCTCATCAAGTCACTAGCTTTCACTTGCTCCAATCTAATTTTTAAGGTAGTATTTTCTTCAGTGGTCTTTTGGACCTCCTTTTCCATTTGGCTAATTCTGCCTTTCAAGGCATTCTTCTCCTCATTGGTTTTTTGGAGCTCTTTTGCCATTTGAGTTAGTCTATTTTTTAAGGTATTGTTTTCTTCAGTATATTTTTGAGTATTTTTTTGGGTCTCCTTTAGCAAGTCATTGACTTGTTTTTCATGGTTTTCTTTCATCCTTCTCATTTCTCTTCCCAATTTTTCCTCTACTTCTTTAACTTGCTTTTCCAAATCCTTTTTGAGCTCTTCCATGGCCTGGGACCAGTTCATGTTTTTCTTGGAGGCTTTTGCTGCAGGCTCTTTGACTTTGTTAACTTCTTCTGTCTGTATGTTTTGGTCTTCTTTGTCACCAAAGAAAGAATCCAAAGTCTGAGACTGAATCTGGATGCATTTTCGCTGCCTGGCCATATTCCCAGCCAACTAACTTGACCCTTGAGTTTTTCAGCGGGGTATGACTGCTTGTGGAGTTAAGAGAACTATGTTCCAGGCCTGAGGGGATGTGCCAGCTCTGCCACACCAGCATTCCTCCTTCCCCAAGAACCCCCAACCCAGACTGGACTTAGATCTTCAGCAGGCTCTTCACTCCTGCTCTGATCTGCCACTTAATTCCTCCCACCAGGTGGTCCTGGGGCTGGAAGCAACTGCAGCTGTACTTCTGTAGCTGCCCCACCTCTGCTGCCCCCGGGGTGGTAGCCAAAGGGCGAACTCCTTCCACTCCCACAGCTTTTCTCGCTAACTTTCTCTGTTGTCTTTGGTGTTTGTGGGTTGAGAAGTCTGGTAACTGCTGCAGCTCACTGATTCAGGGTGCTAGGGCACACTCCGTCCAGCTCCTGGTCTGGTTGGTCCATGCCACTCAAGCTGGGCTCTGCTCCGCTCCACTCTGCTCCCAGCTCCGTGTGGGATAGACCTCACCCAGAGACCATCCAGGCTGTCCTGGGCTGGAGCCCTGCTTCCCTCTGCTGTTTTGTGGGTTCTGCAGTTCTAGAATTGGTTCAGAGCCATTTTTTATAGGTTTTTGGAGGGACTCAGCGGGGAGTTCACGCTAGTCCCTGCTTTCCAGCTGCCATCTTGGCTCTGCTCCCCTACCCCCCAGCCTAACTTTTAATATCAACTTTGCCTTCTACAAAGTAGATTGTGAGCCACTGCAAAGCCATAAAGGGATGGATTCTTTCAGGTAGAGGGTGGGACTCCTACCAAACAGACTTTTGTCTCTTCCATTTTGGAGATAGCATTCATAGGAGAAAAAAAGGACTTGTATTTTTGAAGTAAACTGTTAACATCTGTATCAATTATGTTACAATATAATCTCCTTAGTCAATACTCATTATTTGAGATTTTCCCCTAAATTTATGAATTGTCAATTGTAAATATGAAATATATTAAAATCTGTAAACATATTATGAACAACAGTCTCTATATGTGTGAATATAAAATATTTTCTTATTTACAAACAATGAAATGAAATTGTATAAGATTCTTTGAATATGAAAACTCAGTTACTAGAAATGAATGCATCTGATGATGCTTCCTCTTCCATTATGTACAAATCAGAGGATGGATCAATGAGAGGTAATTTTGATTTAAAAAGTGATATAAAACATATAAAATATTTTTAAAATGTTATTATTGGATATAAACCTTGGGTTTAAGTCCCCTCTGTGATAAATAATTGCTGGGTGATTCTGTGGAAGTTTTAACTTTTTAGTGTCTCAAGTATTTACGTAAGACTATAAATTACAGATCAGGTTTTTATCTTTATTAGTTAAAAATATCCTTATAACTGTGAAATCTATGTATGCTCCAAAATATATTCATGTATGTGTAAGTGTACTTGACAAGTTTAGATAACTGTATTAAAGAACCTCAGAGGCCATCTGTTACTTGATGGTTCATCAGGGATATTCCTATTAGCTTTAAAATACCTGATTCTATTGAGGATCTTTAATTTTTCATCAAAATATATTGCAGAGTTGATTTTTGTATACTTTTATTTGATAAGTTGCCAAGTCCAGCATATTTCTTATATCTTCCTACAAGCAGCTAGGGAGCACACTGTGTAGAGAACTATGCCTGGAGTCAGAAGACTCGAGTTCAAATCGAGCTTCAGATACTTACTGGCTGTGTGACCCTGAGAAAGTCACTTAAGCTGTTTGGTTCACTTTCCTCAACTATAAAATGGGGATATTAATGATACTTACCTCCCAGGGTTGTTGTGAAAGTCAAATGACATAATGATTATAAAGTGCTTAGCATAGGACCTGGCATATAATAAGCATTAAAGAAAATCATAACCAAAACGACTACAGACATTGACACCAACTTCATCTCTTCTCTACTAGACTATTGTAGTAGTCTACTAAATATTCTCCCTTCTTCTAGCCTCTCCCTTTTTAAGTCTTTCCTTTATATGACATCCCAAATCATCTTTCTAATACATAGGCTCAACAATATCACTTCAATTTTCAAAACTTTCAGAAAATACTGTCTACAGGGAAAAAAAAATTAAAACCAACGTGACATTTAAGGTACATAAGAATGTTGTACCAACCAAAATTTCACATTAGTACCCTGAACTACTCATGTCCCAGCTTAACTAAGAATAATAAGTCCACAATATCTCTCACATCCACCCTTCCTCAGAACTCATCTTACTGTCTTCTGCCTCCATCTTACTGTCTTCTGCCTCCATGCATTGATAGAGAAATGGAATCTGGCTTCAGAGTGAACTCTTTTGATTTTTACCTATTTAAATTCCTTTCTTCCATCAAGCCTCATCTTAATTATACTCTCTTTTGTGAAGTGTTCCTGTATTTCTTCAACCTTATCTCTGACTAATAGTTGTTGCTCTGTTTTGGAATTTTCCTAAAATAGTTTGCCTGGATCTTTTCTTCAGACATTTAACTCTGCATTATATTTATTCATTCACATGACATGAATATCACACACACACATACACCCATCTCCTGTAAGGATAGATTTTGAAGTAGATAAGAAAAGCTGGAATTTGTTCTTTATCATCTTTATATATTCAGCATAACACAGTACCTCATGCATCAGATTGGGTAGGGACATGGCTTGGACCTGTGGTTTAATTAGCATAGAGACCAAAAAATCTTAGGTAAGGAAATTTTCTCTACCAAAACAGGTTGGCAGCTTCCCTATAATTTATAATTTTAAAGAATTATTTAGAACATTTTAAGATTAATTGACTTGTCCACAGTAACACAGTCAATATGTATCAGAGGTATTAATTGAACCTAGGTTGTCATGACTTTCAAGCCCACTTTCTGTTTACTGTATCATTATAATACATATCATATACTTGGGACAATTATGACAAGAGCTATATTCGTGAAACAGTATGAGAAGACAGTGATGACAATGCTATTTTTCAAGTAGAGCCCTGACCCAAAGTTAGGTTTCTACAAAATGGGTTGAGTGCATTGAGTGCTTCCCAATGATCTAATTCTTTCTGATTTCTGTCCACATCTATTCATCCCCTCAGAACTTCTGAATTTAGCTCATTTTGTGCGTACCTCCAGTTTCCCATGGAAATATAAAAATTGGCCTCAGTTCTAAGTTTGTGTTCCCCTTCCCTTCCCAACCCCACACCAAGTATAGCGACCTCAGCTCCCCTATAAACACTGAAGATAACAAGACATTAAATATAGGATAAAATTTATTTAATCTGATTCCCCTGCCCCCCAAAATAAAACAATACCACCAACATACACACATAACTTATTCTTGAGCCTCTAAAAAGTCAAGATACCTCATTTGTTCTCTCTGGTTGGTTCCTGTCACATGTAGATACCTGTAGACTTTAAAAGTATAGTATTAACTCTGTGGGACAGCTTCCTTCACCCAACCACTAAGATGTACCAGTTCAGGCACTTTTGTCAGCATAGAGCTTTTTCTCATATTCCCAACCACTAGTGCTCTTCCTTCCAAATTAATTTGCATTTAACTACATATAAATATCATTATAGGTATGTGTGTACATACGTATATATATATATATATATATACACATATATGTGCTATATATGCTTATGTATACTCTCCCTTATAAAAATGCAAATTCATTTGATTAGGGATTTTTACATCATCATACTTTATATACTCAGTACCTAGCACAGTGTCTGGCTCATATTAGACTCTCAGTGTATACTTATTAATTGTTGATTGATAAGATGATCTAATAAGTTAAAGCACCCATTAGAAGGATTACTCAAATCTCACAATGCTGTTAACAAAGACTGACTCTGTCACAAAGGATCATAATTTTACATTGATGTGGAACTGAGGAACTTAAGGCTAAAGATTTGGATAAAATATTAGAAAATCCTCCAGCCTTGAACTATGTATAGTACAGCTATTTGAACTAAAGCTCTTTTAATATTTTATTATTATTATTTTTATATTTCACTTTGGGTTGAATCTGGTGGTTCAGAAAAAAGGAAAGTCTATGAAAATGATTGTCAAATATGTCAAACAAAAAGACACCGGGTAGGTCATGGGGGTAGATAGACAAATGTACCTGGAGTTAGGAAAACCTGAATTTAAGCCCAACTTAAGACACTTAGTGTCTGTGTGACCTTAGACAAGTCACTTAACATTTGTTTGCTTCAATTTCCTCATCAATACAACAGGAATAATAATATCACCTATCTCCTGAGATTATTGTAAGGATAGAAATCAGTATTTGTAAAGCACTTTGCAAACCTTCTGCAGCAATGTATAAATGCTAGCTATTGTCATTTTTTTTTGTTTATTAAATTATTTAGTAAGAGTAATGAGATATCCAACTAAGAGGGTCATCCGACTAAGACTAGACCCCATGGGAAGAAAAAAATAGATAAATTGTAAGTCCAAAAGATAGATAATGGGGCACATCAATAATTCAGGTACTTGAGCAAAATTAGAAATGACTAACCCAAGATTGTTGATTGTCCTGTTTGGTGAATCTATGTTTAATTTGTGACAAGTAATGAGAGATTTAAATATAAAGAAATACGAATTAGGGATAATATCAAGCATGTATTCAATTAGCAATCCTTTAAAACTTTTTCACCGAAGTGCTTAGTTTTATGGAGGACAAATACTAAATGGGTTAATTAGCTTAAGCACCCCAACAGAACCTATCTTAAGAACCTTCTACTGCTTCAGTACTTCAAAAGGAGAGCCTCTGATGCTGATCACAATCCTTCCTATGTTTTACTTGATGTCAACTGAATGGATTCATGACTGTAATAAATGTTGATTGATCCCGAAAACAGCTCCAAATGAACAAAATGATTGATTTTTTCAGTTTTAAAAAGAAAGTGTGATTTCCAGTACTATTTTCATATAAACTCACTCACTTTGGATGGAATAAAAACTTAGGATGTGTGTGAAAGTTAAAGCAAATTCTCCCTAGAGCGTGCCATTCCCTGATGGTAAGTTAGGTTCTCAGTGAGACATATTAACACTCTCAAATCACTGGGGTGTCATCAAGGCCTTTTTTGTGAATGATACTGTTACTTTGGCACTGAAGAAGCTAGCTCATCTTGTTAGCAGAAGAAAAAATGTAATTTTAGTTTGCTCTTAGGGTAATTAGAGATGGTGAACAGTTGGTGGAAATAATACCCTTTAGGGACAAAATAAAATGTTCAGGATCTCTTCCATTTCATTCCCAATGGATTTTATTTTCTTTTGTGCTTAAGTCAGTTTTATGAAGAAGGCATTCAGGGAAACATTAACTCTTTCATGACACTTGGTAGTTATTTAGTGCCCTACTATTGCATGAATAAAGGACAGAATTGTGTATGGGAACAACATAATATAAATATAATTTTTATTCATAATGAGTCATGAATGCCAGAAATTTACAAGAGAATGACTCATTGACTTTCTTCAAAAAATGAACTTAGTTCAGTATCTGCTGTACTACATAATTAAAGGAGAATAATGACTGACTGGATTTGAGTACTTTGGGAATTCATATTTAATGAAAGCTAAATATTACATACATAAATAGACCTTATTTTTCCAGTCTTTGTTGACTCCCTACTGTTAACAGGACAAAGTTCAATCTCCTTAGGCTGGAATTCAAGATCAATGATAATCTGACCACTACTTAACTTTCTATCCTTTTCCATTAATCCTCCCTTATACAACCCCTCCTTTATTATAAAGTTGCCATATTCTCAGTCTCCAAAATTTGGTTAGTCCTTTTCTATATTCTCTGGAAAATTTCTTCTGGCTCAAAAGTTTTTTTTTTCCTCTGCTCCCCTTACTCCTACCATCTATTTATACCCTAACTATTCTGCAAGGTCTATGCCAAATATTCTCTGACTACCCAATTCAGAAATATCTCTTCCCTACTGTGAACCCTTACACCAGGAAGATGTACTCTGTGCTGCCCACTCAACTTTTATTCCATCAAAGTTATATAACTTTTTGTATTCTCTACACAGTGTGTTCCACATAGTAGGCATCCAGTCAGTTTCCGTTGATTCAAAGATCTATAGCAAAAACTTGGACAGTGTGATTGATCTTATGAAGACTATGTAATGCTCTTTTCCTGTTTCAGGGAACAAAGATATCTCTGAAAATGACTCCCCTTCCAAAAACATATAGGAGTGTCATCTACTCAAACTGACTAACTCCAAATCCTCACTTTTTTGTGGGGGTGGGGGGCAGTAATCTGACCAGGTTAGCCAAAATTTACTTTATTTTGTTCCAAAGGATTTAAGGTTTAGACAATTGTGATTCAATGAAAGAAGCATCCAGATTGCCTAGGACCAAGGCAATACATTGAATGAGATTTTTCCAGAAGCCTTAATTGGCTCTTTGGACAAAGATCAGATTCTCATGCAAAAAATTCTTGACTTAGCAATTCTGGAAAAGCTTGCCAGTGTGTATACTGAACCTGTGTGATATAACTAGACATTTGTTTTTGTTAACAGAAGTGTATTTTCTCTCAGGAAAGTCAAAGATGGTACATATGAGTGATTTTTGGTTATTTATGTTATATATATATATATGTATATATATAATCAGAGAGACAGCCAATAAGCATGAATAGATTTATTCTGCCTAGTGGGATATACAGAGCATATAAAATATCTCTGGATTGATTTAAATCTGACACATAGAACTTTGAGAAGTCAGTTTCTAGCCATGAGTAACTAAAGAGATATTACTACAAGATGATGAAAATCTTTTGGTTGTACTCTGTATAGGAAAATGGCAATTGACTATGTATACAAATTTTTTTTCTCTCTCTCTCTTTCTCTCCCCCACCCCTCTCTAGCTTTCTTCTCCTCATCTCCCCTGTTGACTTTCAAGTGAGTACGCTTTCTATGAGAAAATGAATGGAGTAGGGGCAGACTGCCCAGCTACCACTTGTTTTTAAGCATATGGTCTGGTGCCTATGTTTCTCTTATGTCCCTTTATCTCAGGTTAATGGGAATCCAGAGAGAGAATTGACCAGGTTGTGATATTGTGAATTTTTATCAAAGGTCAGAAGAATTAAAAAAGGTCACCTTCACACCAAGAATTCTTGGAGAAGAGACAATTCCAGGCAAAGAGTTGAGAAATATACCTTGGAACAACATGTTTTCTAAAAATATGTGTCAATACATTTGCACTTTAAATTTGAGCTTATTCTGCTAGGAATTAAGTGTCGGCAGAGGGAGGACAAATTCCATTTAATAAGATATATTGAAATTTTTATCCATGCTATACTTCTACAGTAATAGCCTTTGGTAAAAGCTAATTTATATCAATTTGTCAATTGATATTGGGGGAATTACTCTTAATGGAGGCATGTGAAGTGGTCCAATACAGTGTTAGAACTGTAGTCGGAAAAGTCTGAGTTCAGACCCATCCTCAGACACTTAATGTCTGGGGAAGTTACTTATTTAACCTCAATCTTTTTCAGTTTCTTCATCTGTAAAATGGGGAAAATTATATCACCTATTTTCCATGGTTAAGGCAGCTAGGTGGTGCAGTGGATAGAGTGCCAGGCCTGAAGTCAGGAAGGCTCATCTTTTAGAGTTCAAGTCTGGCCTCAGATACTTACTAGCTGTGTGACCCTGGATAAATCACTAAACCCTGTTTGCCTTAGTTTCCTCATCTGGAAAATGAGCTAGAGAAGAAAATGGCAGATCTCTCCAGTATCCTGTCAAGAAAATCCCAAATGGGGTCACAAAAAGTTGGATAAGACTGTACAATAAAATCCTCAGGGTCACTGTGAGAATAAAATGAATTAACATTTGTGACGTGCTTTGCAAACCTTAAAGTGATTTATAAATGCTGTTGGTTTTCCTTATTGTTGTTGTTATATGAATGATAGTATTCCCCCCATTCAAGATTACCCAGTGATGGGACTCTCATAAGAGAAGTAGTCAGCCACCTTCTGGATATTCGATATGCTGATGCGAGTAAGGGTTGGTAGAGTGAGCTTAGAGGGGGTAGAACACTCATATTCATATGCTTGTTGTATATTATTCAACATCTCACAGTGGATAGAATATAGAAAGTTGCTCTCAAAGTCAGGAAGATCCTGGTTTATGTCCTGATTGTGATATAAGTGACTGTGTTAACCTGAGCAAGTAACAACTTCTCAGTGACCCAAGCAACTCTTCAACACTAAGTTATGAAAAAGTTGCTCATCTACATTGGCAGAAAATATTTTCTTGCTAGGAGTTTGCTACATCTATGAAATTAAATGTACACAAGTATTTTATGTTTGCATTTAATGGGAGACACACACACACACACACACACACACACACACACCCCAGAAGTTGGCTATCGATAGACTATGTCGCTCTGCCTCTATGTGGCCTGCATACAGACACATGTACATATACACATGTACGCGTGTATGTAGATAGGATAGCTAGAGCTTGACCCTAAAAATCAAATGATTATAGAATATCACAATTCAATTCCAAAAGCATATCATAATCACTTCTGATGTGCTGAGCCTTATATTCCTTATTGAGGATACCAAAAAATAATAATAAAACAAAGAAAAAAATTCACCAAAAATATCTGATGGAACTTACAATGTGTAATCTCCAAAGTATGAGAATCACTGTTATAACAATTAATTCGAAGTCCTTCCATGTTAGAAGTAGGACAAATGTTCCCAGATTGGTCTAGAACTATGGGTGGAATGGAAGACAATACAAGAGGACGGGTTTAGGAGTGATCCTCTTAGAAATGAGGTTAAGAAGTTCAAATGCAATTGGAATGGTTTGATCCCAAACCGAGGCTTGTTATCAGAATAGAGATTTTCTTTGTAGTTGTTGGTTGAGAGTCTGGAAGGCATATAATAATCAGTTTTACCCAGGATAAAAATGGCCACTTAGTCCTCTGTGAAAATACATGAATAATCTGTATTTAGTCCCTGAAATATGAAGATCTTTAGTCTTAAGGCCTTTCTTATGAAATCTTAAAAATGACAACAAACAAAAAGAAATTCAAAAAACAAATGAAACAAATCAATGAGAATTAATATTTTGTCTTATTGTATATAATGAGGTTAGTATAAATCTCCTTGTGTCTTTATTTTTGATGAAGCTATACTTGTTCAACGTGTTATTGCTCAAAACTGCAGCTTAGGTAGTTCAAATTCAATCCCAATTCCAAACCTCACTCCCTAACATGAGTGGATAAGGCCACATAAAGAAAAATAAAAACCCCTTGTGAAGTTCATATGGCTTTTATCTATCACTGTGCTCTAGTCTAAATAACCTGCAACTCTACTGTAAAAAGAAATCAAATTATTCATGAGAATACAGGCTGATGGCTATGCCGCCCTATAGGTTCTTCAGGATGGTCACACATTCTGTCTTTCAGGTGACCTAGTATTTTTCTAAAAATAAAAGTAAAGCTGGCAGATCTATAGTTAAAAAGAATAGCTTTTGGCCAAATAAATATAATAAGGTCTTATATAGATACATTTGAATGTATATGTCTATATATGAATGTGATTATAGCTACATATATATGTATATAAATGTATATGTATGTATAGTTATATATATATGTCTGTGTATATATGTGTGTCTATGTATGTGTAAAGGTAGATAGATATGGGTATGTGCATATTTATATATGTGTATAATTATATACATATACACTTATGCACACAAATATGTATGTATGTGTGGGTGTGCTTTTTATTTTTCTCTATATGACATTACCCTCTCATGCTAATGAGTGAGGTTTGGAATTAGGATTGAATTTGAACTATGTATATGTGTGTATATGTATTTATATTCACACATACGTACACACATACACACATATATACACATACACAGATGTATACACACAGATATATACATACATATGCACACATGTGTGTATATACATACACATAGACATAGACATACACATGTAATTGTAGCCTTCTTGGGAAAAGAGGGGGAGGAAGGGGAATAAAAGAACAAAGTAAAAATGTACAGCAGAAAACAAAAGTAACTTTCAAAGAAGCAAATAAAAGATGGAGAGCTCAGAACACAATGTGTATACATAGGCTTTCTTGAAATGGAAATTTATTTTAGTGTATTTTGAATCATCTTATGTTCTGCTGTACACATGGCAGAATGTTTCTTTTTCTTTTCTTATCATGTATTTAAGTTTTGTTATTTCAGTTTAAAATAAATTATTTTAAAAAATAATAGATTTTCTTGAGAAATAATTAAAGGAGTTTTATTCATTGCAACATAGAGTGTCAGATAACATCTAGTCTGACTCATATTTAAAAAAAGAATACCACCTAGAATAGATCCAACAGGTGATAAGATATGTTTTATTTTATTTTGTTTTTGGAGTATCACATCAAGGTTACTGAGGGAGCTATAAGGTGTGGTGGATTGAGGCCTGAGTTTCAAATCAGGAGATAGAGCAGCAGGGCCAAGATGGTAGAGAAAAGGCACACACTCACCTGAACTCTCCCCAAAACTCCTATGAACACCTTTAAATAATGGCTTAAAACAATTCTTGGAGCAGCAAAACCCACAAAAGGAGGGGGTGAAATAATTTTCCAGCTGAAGACTACTTAGGAGGTTAGCAGGAAAGGGATGTCCTATTTGGTTGAGAGTGGATCATAGTATAGGGCAGACCATGGCAACACACAACCAGACCCAGCAAATGAGTAGCAGGCCTTTCAATCAGCACCAGCTGTAGCTGCTTCTGGAATTCTCAACACACAGATGGTAAGGGAGTCAAACAACTGATCAGAAGGAGATTACAGGAATCTTCTTGCTAGCACTGAGGCTGCATTCTGTTGCTTTCCCCATACTCAGACCTGGGTCACAGTCTTGGGTGGCAGTCCCACGACAAGTAGGAGCACCAGCACATAAGAGCTTGACAGTGGAGAGGGGACCTCATGAAAGTCCCAGGGCAGAAAAGAATGTTCATGGTCACTCATAGATTATAAGAGTACAAGCCAGGAGAGGAGTAAACGCACCTCTCCTTAGATCATACCACCTTGGAAGAACTGAAAACTTACAGGTCTCTGGAAGTATCTCAGAAAATAGCTGCACAAAACCCCTGAAGCTGGGGAAAGTGCACCCTGCACCCTAGAAGCAGAGCCCTACTTTAACAAAGAGTTAAAAGTCAAGAAATGAGTTGGGAAAATGAGCAAATAACAAAAAAACAATCTGACCATAGAAAGTTACTATGGTAACAAGGAAGATCAAAACATACACTCAGGAGAAGATAACAAAGTCAAAGCTTCCAACCACTGAAGGCCTTCAAGAAATACATGAATTGGTGTCAGGCCATGGAAGAGCTCAAAAAAGATTTTGAAAATCAAGTAAGAGAGAGAAAAATGGGAAGGATAAATCGGAGCAATGCAAGAAAATCATGAAAAAAAGAGTCAACAGCTTCGTAAAAGGGACACAAAATACACTGAAGAAAAAAAAAACACCTTAAAAACAGAGGAGAAGAATGCCTTAAAAAATAAAATTGGCCAAATGGAGTACAAAAGCTCACTGAAGAAAATAATTTCTTAAGAATTAGAATTGAGCCAGTGAAAACTAATGACTTTATGAGAAATCAAGAAACAATAAAACAAAATTAAAGGAATGAAAAAAATAGAAGGAAATGTGAAATATCTTATTAGAAAAGACAACTCACCTGGAAATATAGATGCAGGAGAGATAATTTAAAAATTATTGGACTGCCTGAAAGCCATGATCATCTTTCAAGACATCATCTTGATGTCTTGACATCAAGACAACATCTTTCAAGAAATTATCAAGGAAAACTACCCTGATATCCTAGAACCAGAGAGAAAAATAGAAATTGGAAAGAATCCACTGATCATCTCCTGAAAGAGATCCCAAAATTAAAACTGCCAGGAATATTATAGCCAAATTCCAGAGTTCCCAGGTTAGGAGAAAATATTGCAAGCAGCCAGAAAGAAACAATTCACTTATCATGGAGCTACCATCAGGATAACACAAGACTTAGCAGCTTCAATCTTAAAGGACTGGAGGGCTTGGAATATGATATGTGGGAGGGCAAAGGAGCAAGGGTTACAACCAAGAATCACATACCCAGAAAAACTGAGTATAATCCTTTGGGGGAAAAACTGGATATTCTGTGAGATAAAGGACTTTTAAGCATCCCTGATGGGAAAATTATATTTGTAATGCATAAGAACTTTCTCATTATTAGGGAAATTAGAAGGTGTGTAGATATACACACACACACACACACACAGAGGTGTGAATCGAATATGAAGGTATAACATTTAAAAAATGAAATAAAATTAAGGGGTAAGAGAGGAATGTATTGGGAGGAAGAAAAAGGGACTGTTAGAATGGGGTAAATAATCTCACATAAAAGAAGCAAGAAAAAGATTTTACAGTGGAGGCAAGAGGAATAGAAGTAGGAGTGAGTAAACCTTACTGTCATCAGAATTGGCTCAAAGAAAGAATACCAAACGACTGACCTGGGTATAGATTCTCTGTTACCCTCTAGGGAAGGAGATAAAAGAAGGGGGTGGGGTTATAGATGAGAGGGCAGACTGGGGGAGGGAGTAGTCAGAATCAAAACACTTTTGATGGACAGGGTGAAAGGAGAGAGAGAATAGAATAAACTGGTACAGGATGGAGGGAAATACAGTTAGCAATACTAAATGTGAAAAATTAAATTTGAAGCAAGTTTCTCTGATAAAGGCCTCATTTCTCAAACATATGGAGAACTTCGTCAAATTTATAAAAGTAAGAACCATTCCCCAATTGACAAATGATCAAAAAGAAGTGAACAGTTTGCAGATAAAGTAATCAAAGCTATCTATAGCCTTATGAAAAAATGCTCTAACTCTCTATTGATTGGAAAAATGCAAATTAAAACAATTCTGAAGTACTATCTATCACACATTTATTAGACTGACAGAAAAGGAAAATAACAAATGTTGGAGGGAATGTGGGGGAAATGAGACATTCATGTTTTTGGAGTTGTGAACTGATTCACCATTCTCTAGAGCAATTTTGAACTATGCCCAAAGGGCTATAAAAGCATGCATATCCTTTGATACCAGTACTAGATCTGTATCCCAAAAGAGATTAAAAAAACAAAATAGAAAAGGACTGATATGTACAAAAATATTTAGAGCAGCTCTTTTAGTGGTGGCCAAGAATTGGAAACTGGGGAATGGTTGAACAAGTTGTGATATGTGATTACAATGGAATACTGTTGTAACATAACAAAATGAAGAGCAGGTTACTCTCAGAAAAACTTGGAAAGACTTACATGAGCTGATGTAAAGTGAAATATACTGTGTACAAAGTAACAGCAGTATTGAAAGATGATCAGCTATGAATGATTTAGTTACTCTCAGCAATACAGTTACCCAAGACAACTCTGAAGGACTTATGATGAAAAAATGCCATCCATTCCCAAAGAACTGATGGTATCTAAACATGGATTGAAGCATACTTTATTTTACTTTCTTTATTTTTCTTGAAGTTTGTTTTTTGTTTTTTTTTTCCACATTTTCTTTTACGACATGACAAATATGGAAATGTTTTGCATGACTACATATACCAAATTGTTTGCCTTCTCAATGAAGGAAAGAATTTGGAACTCAAACTTTTAAAAACAAATGTTAAAAACTGTTTTTACATGTAACCAGAAAAAATATACTAAATAAATTTTAAAAAAGAAAATAAAAGTGAATTAGAAAAAAATAAAATCAGGAAGTATTTGAGTTAAATCCACATGTTGATACTTTGCCAAGATTCAAGAATGTGCTGGATTCAACTCAGACTTATTATTGAGAGTTGATGGTTAAGTTTTCAATGTGAATACCTATATATTGGAAATTTGTCATTGCTAAAAAGAAGTGAGAGAGAAAGAAAAGAAAAGAAATTGGGGCTTGATTTATTGTTTCATTGGTTATCCCGATTTAAGAAGTATTGGAGACCATATTAATAAAGTTGTGGGGATTTTTTTCTGGAGAGCTAATTTAACATTTACCAGCACAAAGAGGCTAACATCCCACCCCTCACAGAAATTTCCATTCCTTTGAAGGAAGTGATTGTGTTTCTTTTTGCTTGTAATTGAATTTCTAGAACTTAGCACAGTACCTAACATACAGTAAGTGCTTAATAAGCACTTCTTGATTTGACTAGCTAGCTGTATGATTCATCTGTAGGGTAGGAATAAAAATATTTCTACTATATAATTCATAGTGATATGGTTAAAGAAATGCTTTGTGAAAGCTAAGGAGCTATAGAAATCTGAGATGTTATGGGGAGGTGCTTAAATTTATCCTTACACAGACATAGTGGTTGTCATTGAAATACAATGGGTAACAACTTAATGAGGCAGGAAATAAACTAATAAAAAAAGAAAGAGTATCTGACAAATTTATTTCTCTCTTTAGCCAAAAGCTCTTTAAAACCCAATAGTTTCTAAATGTTTTATACCAAGGTCAGGTCTTTCAAAACCTCATTTCCTCAATTATCTCTGCTTATTTGAGAAATCATGGAGGAGATTGCTCTTGAAACAATCAACAGGTATTTATTAAGAAACTACTACATAGTAGAGCCAGGTGACACAATGTGTAGAGCTCAAGGCCCAGAGTCAGAAAGTTGTTGTGTTCAGTCATTTCAGTCATGTCTGACTCTTCATGATCCCATTTGAGGTTTCTTGACAAGGATACTGAAGTGTTTGCCATTTCTTTGTCTAGCTCATTTTACAAATGAGGAAACTGAGGCAAAAAGGTTAAGTGACTTGGCCAGGGTCACACGACTACTGAGTGTCTGGAGCAGGATTTTAACTCATGAAGAAGAGTCTTCCCTATTCCAAGCCCAGTGCTCTTTCTACTGCTCAAACTATCTGTCTGGAGTCACGAAAATGTGCATTCAAAATTGGCCTCAGACGCTTACTTGCTGTGTCCCTGGACAACTCACTTTACCCTGTTTACCGTTTACCATTATGTGAGATTCTGTCTGAAAATTGTCAGAAGGCTAACTGTCACTATGTCACTATGCTTACAGAAATTGTGAGTCTAAAGAGTAAATGCTAAGTACACTTCAGTTTAATGAATGACATAAATTATCTTGTCATAAAAAGGATAAATCCAAGAAAATAACCACCATACACAGCAGATTTGAAAGAAAATGAATTTTTCCTTTAAATAGCTCAAAATAGTTCTCTATTATGTAAACAAAGTTAGACATTATTTTTAAATAGATGATTTTCTGACATTCCATTCCACATAAATTATTTTTCATGAAGTTAGAAAACAAAATTATTTGACTATTAATAATAATATCCACTGATAAATCATTCAAACAATGTTCAATGAGCCAAAATTACCTATTATTTTCATGAAAGGATTTAATACTGTATTATCTTTGGGTTACAGAGAAGAAAAGCCTTCTACTGTTATAGTGAACATGAATAAATTAACTGGGAATCTATGTTCTTAGCCTCTCTCTAGACTTTCTCTCCATATCTTCATTAGGCCCATTGCTTTGCTATAGTCCAAACAGTTGTATAGCTTCAGCCAAGGGCCACTTGAAAGTAGTATGGCTGAGACAAATTCATAGAGTTTTAGAGTAAGAAATTCCAAACCTGGAGTATAAATACCCTTACAGTGGGTACCATCAAGTGATGAATTTTTCTCTTGATCACTTTCAGAATTCAGGAACTAACAATCCTGCAAAGGAAAAAAATGTATTCAGCACACAATTTACATTTAATTGTATTACTAAAATTCTCTCCACAACTTTTTTAAGTCTGGAGAATTAATAAAATGACAAATCAAGCCCTAATTCGTAGCATTTGCCAGGTTCCAGGGTATAAATCCTTACAATGAAAATTTTAAAATTAGTTCTCATGAGCTGGTAAGAGCTGGCTCTAGCACACCTTTGTATCTCAAGCCAAAACCTGAAAACAAAGAGAAGCTACATAATTTGACAATTAGCAGAATCATCAGCAACTGCAACAAATAGAGACATGAGACTAAAAGAGAACCATTAGACGGTCCATAAAACCAGAAAGGACTAACATCCATGTTATTATACACCACAAGCACTTATGGAGACTTTATAACTACCAAAGAGTTTATTTCCCATGCATCAGTTAGAAAGCAGTCTCTGTAAAAGTAGTGTGATTATTTCATCTGAAGACATTCATGACTCGCTGCTTTGCTTTCAACCACTGCACCTTGGCTACATGATTTTTCTACCCTGTTCCTTTTATATATTCACCTGGTCACCACTATTTCCTACCTTGGTGTTTCTCCATATGTCTTTGTTCACTAGATGTGTTTGTTCCTCCCGCTAATGAAGTGAGCATGTCATGAGAGAATGTGACAAATATTTATAAGAAAAATGTTTGATTATTGTTTTTCTTATAATGTGATTCTGTAAAATTCCTTTGAATTGTGTTCTGTAGCTCACTAGTAGTAATAAAAACCTATATGGAACCTCATTGCATTGAATAGACACTGACCCACAGAACACTTGGTAGCTAGAATCTCATTTTTTGAAAGAACTATCTGCCAGTCTACAAGGAGTCTCTCAAATATTATACAAAATATCTAAATATAGAACTGTATTTCAAAAGTACTTTCACTTGGTTTGAACTACGCTTTATTTTGTTTCCCACTTAGTATTTTTTTCTATTTACATGTAAAAAGACTTTTCAACATTCACTTTTATAAGATTTTGAGTTTCAAATTCTTCTCCCTCCTTCCCTTCTCTCCACCCACCCCACCAAGAAGTAAGCAATCTGATGTAGGTTATACATGTACAGTCATGTTATACACATTTTCACATTAGTCGTGCTGTAAAAGAAGAATCAGAAAAAAGGAGGAAACACAAGAAATGGAAAAAAGTTAAAATAGTGTGCTTTGATCTGCATTCAGACTCTATAGTTCTTTCTCTGGATGTGGATAGCATTTTCCATCATGACTCTTTTGGAATTGTTTTGGATCATTGTATTGGTGAGAAAGGCTAAGTTTACCATAGGTGATCATTCACAGTTTTGCTGCTACTGTGTACAATGTTCTCCTGGTTCTTCTCACTTCATTCAGCATCAATTCTTGTAAATCTTTCCAGGTTTTTCTGAAATCCACCTGCTCATTAATTCTGATAGTACAGTAGTATTCCATTACATTCATATACCACTACTTGTTCAGCCATTGTCACATTGTTGGGCTTTCCCTCAATTTCCAATTCTTTGACACCACAAAAAAGAGCTGCTATAAATATTTTTGTACATGTGGTTCCTTTTCTCTTTTTTATGATCTCTTTGGGATACAGACCTAGTAGTGGTATTGCTGGATCAAATATGTAGTTTTACAACCTGATAACAAACTGCTGGAATTCTTCATTACTAATTTTGGAAATCCCTTTATAAACAGTATCATTTGATAAAGGAATTTTACATATTTCATCCCCATACTTTTTTCTTGAAATATTTCATACATTTTAATAGCATCAGGTAACATGAGATCCTCTCCTATTCCACAGGGCTTTTTAGTTTTTGCAGTAAAATAAGTTTTATAAACTACAAGTAAGTACTTTTTGTTGACAGTAACAAATTTCTCAAAACATTTTTTCTTTATGTGAAGATTTTTTAAGTTTTTCAAATTATTCCTTTGGTTTATTGAAGTATGCTGCATGCTTGGTATTAAGATCTCTTTAGTTTATCTGGTTTCATCCTCTCCACAGCCAAAACTTCATTACAAATCAAGCAAAGAGGTTTTTCCACACCATCATCATTATTAGAAGTAAATCCATATTGCAAAAATGATGGGACATATTTTCTTTTTCTTGTCATTTTAGGTATACTACAACCTGGTAGTGAAGACACTGCCACATTGTCATCAGTATTTATATTTCTTCTGCCTAAATTTAGCCACTTATCCAAAACTGAAAAAAATTTTACCCTAAAATATAAATGCTGCTGATAATTTCTCAAATAAATACTAACTTCAGTTTATGAAATTGCATTTACTTGTGCTTAATTTTAAAAATTTATGTTCACACTTATGTGCACATACAGTAGTGATGATGGAGAAATATTATTAAAGGGATTTTGTCTTTACTTGCTGCAATTAAACACATGTTTCTGTAAAAGAAGGAGATAATAGCAATTTTAAAAATCAAACATTCTAACACAATACAATCCAAAGATATACTAATGTGAGAAATCACTTATTCAGGCTTAGGAGGGATGAAGACAAAAGAAAAAAAAGTTTATTAACTCAACTGCCGTGGCAGGTGCTTCATAAAATAGACACACAATTATAGAAACAAAAGCAAGCCTAAATACATATACCAGACCACAAAGTCCTTCCCCTGTCTAGTTCCAACTTTCAGATACACCTACTACATAGTTCCTCCATGTTTTCATCTTCCACTACATACATTTTATGACCATTAAAATGAAGCTTTAGCTGTCCTAGAGGAGAAGTTAATATTCATAAGCTTATTATACATGAACATTCTAAGCAAGACTTAACTTTTACTTAGCTGACTTCTAGCCTCAAAACAAGATAAAAACCAGTTGGATCCTTGTTTTGCCTGTTATCTTCTGTGTGAGACATAACTTCTTCATGATGTCTCCCATTCTGTTGATTGTTATTCTGAATTTATGGAAACATTTTTCTATTATATCACACGATTTCCCTTCTGCTAGAAGATAATTTAGCACTAGTCTATGTTGATAGTGTCTTCTACAATCCATTTATTTTCCTGCATTTGCTGCAAGTTGAAAGACTTTATGGTAAGAATGGATCCCCAAGGTTTCATAAGCCATATATTACATAATTTCTGTGGAAACAAAAGTTTTAATCATTCCTCACACTAATTTGATACTTACATGTTGAGAAATGATGTTAGGAAAATGTTAAAAGTCTTTATTTTCCGTAATTAAACTATTATATTTCTGTAAGAGCAGAAAACTTTGTATGTACAGTAAAAACACTGCAATACATAACATACAACAGTCTCGAATCTGAGGTAAGATGTTTCTGGCAGCATTTCTTGGCATGATGGCATGTGTGCACAGTGCAAAGTAATCATGTTGTGTGTTCAGAACTAAGGCTGCAGTGAAGTCACAAGGTGCAGTATGGGCAAGAGCTTCCCGAAACACCTTGGATTCATTATGTTTTTGATTTTGACTTAAGTTTTGGTTGTTGCATGTTCAGAAATCTTTCATTGTTGACAAATTTTTCATGACCCCACATTCAGTTGCGTGACTCCATGTGGAGTTGGACCCACAGTTTAAGAAGCACTGCTTTATGGGATGCAGTGCCCACTGTCTCAGCTCCTAAATATCTAGCAAATTCTTTAATTACATACCATAATGTACAACAATCAAGAAATTCCATGGAATCATAGTGACTTCTTCCATCCAAGAACTTCACAAAAAGGCTATTGGGTCCCACTTACAAAGATGGTAACACTGCCAAGCGTTACCAGGAATGGCCAGGCATAATTGTCATCTAAAAGCCTCTGTTTCTTTAGAAAGCAAGGGTAAAAGGATAGAAAGAAAAAGCCCCAAAGTGGTTAAACAGCCCCAAGAGGGCAGGAAAGTACCAGAGTGAGACCCTTGGAAATCCTGGGGTACCATGGGCACACACCAGCAAATGACCAACTACCCTGGAGTCCCAGAATTTAGAAACTGCCTTCCCTAGGGCTTCTGGTATCCATAACACTATTCTGAGACTCTAAAAAAGGGCCCACATTATCTAGCACAATCAACTTCAAAGATACAAGGGAACTAATAGCAGGAGATTAGCAATGTAGGGAACTCCTTGCAAAGCTTAGAAGGGGAGTAAAAAAGTACAGCAAGGGGAAAGCCCAGTCTTGACAATTCAGGAACTAAAACTGGAATGATGGATGAATAAATTAAAAAAATATATATCATCTAATAGAAATACACTGGAAGACAATATAAAGTTAAAAAGGAATTAGCTGAATACCTGATGAAGGGTATATACCAAAGGGAAAATTCCTGGCAATAGCATAGCCAAAACGTAGAGATTTCAAACAAAAAACTACAAGACTCTAGACAGGTCATTTAAGTGCCAGAGACCTATAGTTAGGATCCCAGAAGACTTGCCAAATTTTACCAAAAACTAGAGACTTTTTAGAATCAAATATTTTAAATGGCAAAAGATATAGGCTTATAATCAACAATAACTTGCTCTGTAAAGCTGTGTATAATATGTCAGAGAGAAAAAATGATTTTATTGAAAGAGAGGGCTTCAAAACATTCCTAATGAAAACACAAGAATTAAATAAGATGAAAGTTCAGAGACATTTAGAAAGGTGAATTTATTTAATAAATTAAATGAAGATATATGATGATACATTGTTAATATTCTAATGAAAAAGAAAGAAATGTGTTTAACTTCACAACATTAACAGAAGTCATTGTGTTGAGGTTGGGGTGCTGGAACCCCAAAATAGCAACACACAGGTCTTGCCCAAATGAATTTGACTCAAGCTTTCTTTTAGCCAAAGAAAAACAAGGTTTATCAAAGATCCACCATATTGGGTAGACTCTTATGGAATTTACATTTTACATTTACATTTACAATGCTAATGTAAATGGGTCAGTTTGAATCTGAGCACCTCCATAGAAACAAGATGGATCTTATATAGAAAGACTGAGGGAGTGAGCTAGGTGTGGCCAAGTAGTCTAGGGTGACTAGAGGATGAGTCTAGGGAGGATCTTAATGGGAGTGGCCATTAAGCTGAGGTGACTAGAAGTTGGAGGCCAGGAAGCAAGAGAATAGGGTTTTAGATAGGATCAAGGGTGGGAAGTAGGAGAAGAAATCTGAAGATAACAGACCATGGAGGGTTATGCTAAGTTAAGGGTAACAGAGAATTGGGCATAATGATGATGAAATGAAAAGACTTATAGCCTCAGGGAATACCAGATCTAGTGGGAAGATTAAAAAGAGTTCAAGGGGGTTCCCAGAGATGGTACCCCATCAATTGGATATATATGACTCTTTCGTGAGAATTTGAAGAAGGGAAAGAGAAGGGAGGGTTAAAAAGGGGAATACAGTAATGGAGAAAAGAGATAGAAAGGGATATAAGTTGCTATTTCTAATAATTAGAGTTCAAGAGAAGAATAAACAAGCATGGAACTAGATGTGGGGGAATGGGAATTAGCTGAACCTTCCTCTTATCTAAAACAGGAAAAAGGAAGGTTTCCCACCACCACCACCCCTCACACACATAAGCAGTTGGATGTATCAAAACATCAAACTCAATGGGGAAATAAGTATTGTCAGCCAGAATTTTAATGAAAATAGTTAATAAAAACAAAATGGAGGTCTTTAATCAAGGGCAACTGAGTTGCAGCTCAGGGGGCCACACAGCAAGTGCTGGGTACCCAAGGAAGGGCCTAGGAATAAGGTTTATATAGCACCTTAAGGCAAGAGAGAGTGACTAGACCAGCAATCTCTCTGTTTCTAGGTGTAAGTTATTTTGTATAGCAAACAAAAGTCCATAAAGAAAGATTGGGAATCTCTAGAGGGGAGATTTTGGGAGATGTACAAAATAAACAGAGACTAGAAGTGAAGTTGCCTAGTCAGCTCTAAGCAATTCATTGGCTTCAGTAAGGGGACCTGGCTGCTTCAGTCAGTTCTTAGTCAACTTTTTTCATCCCTAGTGAGTAGAAAGTTAAAAGAGAGATTAATATTCGGAAAGGAATAGTCACAAGCAAAGCAAACTTTCTAATCATAAAAGGAAGATGTAATGGTGGCAGGCGACAAGACAAAGAAAACAAAACAATTAGAGTTTTGTTGCCTCCTAGATAATTGAGCAATGGGTTAAAAAATAAGTGTGATGTATGATTGTAAAGTAATATTATTATGTCATAGGAAATGATGAAATGACTTCGGAGAACCGATGAGCAGTTTATGTAAAGACAATAATATTGTAAAGAAAATACAACATTGAAAGGCTTAAGGACAAAGCAAAGACTGACCATTTCTCCAAATCATCTATCACCTACTGCCTGAAGGAGGATTGATGGGGGCAACATGAATTTTAAATGAAAACAGTCAATACAACAAAATAGAAGTCTTTAATCAGGACAAGTGAGTTGTAGCTCACAGGGTGCTACATGACAAGTGCTGGGTGCTGGGTTTATATAGGGTACTAAGGCAAAGGGAATGGCCAGACTGCAGGTGGGAGGAGTTAGGCATCTCACAGTTTCACAAGTTGTTTTATATAACCTGTAAAAGTCCATAAAGAAAACTTGGGAATCTCTGGAGGAGAGAGTTTGGGGGATCTACAAAATAATCAGAGGCTAGAAGTGACAATGTCTGGTCATTCCTCAGGGAATTCATCGCCCTGGCAATGGAAAAGGTCTGGTTCAGTCAACTGTGTTTGTAAATAGAGTCAAGGAACAGAGAAATACATTTTTGCACAGGTACTCTGTGTGCCTTTATTCAACTTGACTCTGCTTATTCATTCCACATTTTCCCTTTTCTTTCTCCCTTTTTATCTGAATGAGGAGAATAATTAGTGATAGTGATGCCCCTCCTCCCAAAAAAAAGAGGACAATCATAACACTTTAAAAATGTACGGAAGATCACAGAAGGCAAATCAGAGAGAAGTATAGTCAAGCAGTATAGTTTGGAAAAGTGACAAGTAGAATTTATTACATTTAAAAAAAAAAAGGTGTGAAAGAGAGATTCACAGGTTCATATGCAATCTCCTTTCTATTTTCTGCTGTTTGTTTTGAAACGTTCATTTTTTTTGGTTCTTTAATTCAGAATACATTTAGAAAACAAAAGAAGTAGATAAACCAGACAGCTTGGTAACTTACATTTTGAATTTACTATAAACTTACATGTAATAAAATAAAAATTTAGTTCCATTTATTTTCCTCTTTTCTATTTTATATAAATAAATGCTTGTGTGGGATGAAAGACCCTCATCAATTAAAAATTAATTTATAATAAGGAGCCATCTCAGGGTGGGAACAGAAATAAATTTTATTCCATTCTTGAGAATAGGGCGTCCCATGCTAGCACAGAGTGGAACTAGCAAAGGAGGCGCTTTACAAAAGGCAAAACACCAATAATTATACCTAACACAAGAGAATTCCCGCCAACCTCTGACCCTTCTCAACATTGGTTGGGAGGTGGGCTTACAATCTGAGCATGAAAACTACACAAAGAACTGGGAAATCGAGGCACAGAAACTCCAATTCCCATTCCCTCAGTTAATGATTACAACTGAGGTGACATCTACAAATCTAAAGGAGAACAGGATAAGGGGAGGGGGAGACCCTCTCCATTCTGTTACAGTACTTTTTACAGTAAAGGAAAGCAGGTCACAGTGACCCTATTCTTACTGAGCAAATCTTTAAACCAGAACCAGAAGAAAGAACAAAAACTTTCAGGGTAAATTTTCCCAGAGGATGAGCCATCAGACTGTCACGGCCTCAGAATTTTTTTCACTTCTCTATTTCCCTATTTCTTAATTTTTTAAACATTTCTTAGTGTGTGTGTATATGTATATACATATATGTATATATGTATATACATACACACACACGCATATATATATATGTATATATGTATATATATGTGTGTGTGTGTGTGTGTGTGTATATATATATATATATATATATATATATATATATATATATATATATATATATATACATATCTTCCCTGTGAAGTCTTCACATTTTATTTACCTCACACAATGTTCATTTCCTTTTCGGTTAAGCTCCTAATTTTTAAAAGTTACAGAAAATTTAAAAATGAAAAAAAAAAACATACTTAACAAGACACATATTTCATGAACATAGATCACAGTTCACAAGTTACAGAAGTCTTCACAATTGCTCCCTGGTTGAAGAACACTTTTCTTTTCTGTCCCTCCCAAATGCCACATTCTAAGGAATGTGGACTTAATTATTATTTTTCCTGTGCTTTTTGAATGTTTTTTTTTTAATTTTAATTTTCAGTTCCAAATGCTCTCCCTTTCTGTTTCCTCTAGTACCCATTGTGAAGGCAAGAAACAGAATACCCATTATACATATGAAGTTATATAAATATTATTTTCACACTAGTTATGTTGAAGAAGGGGGAAAAGCAAGAAAAAAAGAAAAATATGCTTTAATCTTTACTCAGAATCCATCAGTTCTTTATCTGGAGGTGGATAGCATTTTTCATCATGAGTCCTTTTGAATTATTATGACCATAGTATGGATCCAAGTTGCTAAATCCTTTACTGAGGATTATTATACCAAATTTCTGTTACTGTGTACGTTGTTCTCCTGGTGCTTCTCATAATTTTAATTTTTCTAATAGCAAAGATGCAAGTTTTACTTTTTTGAAACATATTTTATTCTAACATCTCCTACCATTATTTGGCTCTTTTTTTCCCATTCAGACTCTTTATGCAGATAGAGGATTGATAGCACTCAGACTTTGTTTCATTAATCATACCAATATAATGACAAGATGTTTCAGTATATTTTTAAAAAATTAGTTGCCTACTCAGTGTATTGACATGGCTATCTTTTTAAATGTTTTTTCCTAGTTTTTGCCAAACTGCTTTCCAGTTTTTTTCCAGCAACTCAAATAGTGAGTTATTGTATCAAAAGCTTGATTCCCAAAAGCCAATTGGCTGGCTCCCTTATGATCTATGGGCTGAGAGCCTCTGAATAGCCTACAAGACTGCTGCTCACTTGCTGGAGTGCATGTTGCACTGGACTACACTCCATTTTCACCCCTGTGAGATAGACCTTTCCTTTTGACCTTCTAAGTTGTCTTGCAATGGAGAATTGTTTCACTCCATCCTTTTGTTGTTTCTGTCAGTCAAGAATTCACTTCATTTTCTTATTTTAAAATTGTTTGATGGGAATTTGGGAGAGTGCAGGAAAGTCTCTGGCTTTACTCTAGCATAGGGTTGGGGAACCTGATGTCTCGAGGTCACATATGGCTCTCTAGGTCCTCAAGTGCAACCTTTTGACTGAAAGTTTAGATTCAGTCAAAGGACTGCACTTGAGGACCTAGAGGGCTACATGTGTCCTTTAGGCCACAAGTTACCCACCCCTGCTCTAGCATATTGGCTCCACCTCCCCCCCCAACCTTGTTATCTTAAAAGAAAGCATATTTTTGTGTGTATGTGTGTATGGGGTGGGGGGGGGATTTTCTGTAACCCAAGCACTAACCTTAATTGAATTATTTCATTCATAACCCAAACAAGAGGCTCATCTGTGTTTTTCCTTAGGGTATTGCTATTTAAGGGTGCATGAGGTAAATAAAATGTGAAGACTTCACAGGGAAGATATGTATAAATCTATATCTATATCTATATCTATATCTATATCTATATCTATACTAAGAACTGTTTAAAAATCAAGAACTAAGGAAATAGGGAAGTAGAAAAATTTTGAGGCCATGAGAGTCTGTTGGCTCAGCCTCTGGGAAAATTTACCCTGAAACTTTTTGTTCTTCTGGTTCTGGTTCAAAGATTTGCTCAGTAAGAATAGGGTGACCTACTTTCCTTTACTGTAAAAGGTACTGCAACAGAATGGTCTCCCCCTCCCCTTATCCTATTCTCCTTCTTTAGATTTATAGATGTCACCTCAGTTTTAATCATTAACAAAGGGAACGGGAATTGGAGTTTCTGTGCCTCAATTTCCTGGTTCTTTGTCTAACTTTTGTGCTCAGATTGTAAGCCTGCCTCCCAGCCAATGGTGAGAAGGGTCAGAGGTTGGTGGGGATTCTCTTGTGTTAGGTATAATTATGGGTGCTTTGCCTTTTGTAAAGTACTGCCTTTGCTAGATCTGTTCTGGCAGAGGACGCCGGATTCTTGGGAATTGAATAAAATTTATTTCTGTTCCCACCCTGAGAGGGCTCCTTATTATAAATTAACTTTTTAATTGGTGAGGGTCTTTCATCCCACACAAGGGATACACTTATTCCCCATAAGAGCATGAAAACTGACACCTGGAACTGAATAATTTTCTGTAGGCCGGTAGCTTTCAATGTCATCTTGATCACTGATCCAGTCCCAATCCCACGTTGCTTTGATATCCCTCCTTGGTACCTGTCTCTCTCTCCTAAATCTCATAGGTATGTGAATAAATAACCTTAGGGGATTAACTTCCCGAGTTGCCATAGCAGGGGCACTGATGGGTAGGTTGTCTTTTGTGTTCCTGCTCTCCCTTCCATCTCCCTCCTCTCACATGCCTTAGGTAGGCCCCACCCACCTCAGGTAAAATTAATTTACATTAGAGGATTCTGGCAAGATGGTGGAGTAGGTCAGAAAAGTCAACCTCTCAAAATTTTCCCCCACAAAAGAGGTGAAATAGCACCTCAGGGTGAATATTGAGCAGTAAAAATAAGTGAGTAGGAGCAGAACAGAGGTCCTCCTGGGACAATCAGAGAAGGTCTGAAAAAAGTCCCAAGATGAGGTTTGGTCTCTGTGAAAAGTAAACACCTCCAGGCTAGGTCCTAGGTCTGCTTAAACAACAAGCTGTAAACTCTGAGGTTAGCTGGGTTGGGAGGCTGCCTTGGCCCAAGCCCCAGGAACTTTTTACTCCTGAGACAGTAAGGAGTTTGGGGCATTAATGCCAGGGAAGATCAAAGGAACCTCTGTTGATAAGGAACATGTATTGGTAACCAAAAATGGGCTCCTTGGCACTTAGTCAACAAGTGCCCTTGACCAGTTTGGCTTTTTCCCCTGAGCTGAATGCTGTTTGTATGTCGGATTGGAGTAAGCTTGTCAGCCCCTTTACCTTGCTTCCCTTGCTTAAGCTGATCGAAAGAACCTGTGCTTTCCCCGGCATACCTTACACCCCCGCAGAAGCCGGATGGTTAAAAACATCTTCCGTTGGAGCCAGAGGCTGCTACTGCTACAGTTATAGCTACAGCCACGGCCGAAGCTGAAGCAGGAGCTGCCAGTAGCAGAGCTGACCTACGGGAGGAAGCTGAACAAGGACTTGAGGCCAGTGGGTAATCTTTTTACCATAGAGGGGAAGCATGTATATGATTTTGCTGTACACCATCATGCTTTTCTGTGGCCTCCTGGTTACTCTTGTGCAGTGTACTTATTGGGCCTGGAAGCTTTTGATCAATATGTCAAAATGGGGATGCTGGTTCATGGGTTGGTTACTGTGAAGACTAAATATATGCTTTGATTCTTCTGCCTCTTATCTTGAGAATTTCTTATATCCAGTGGTTCTGAACCTTTCAGACATATATGTGATCCTCTTTGAGATTATAAACTCTGCCCTCCTAATACAGAACACCACATCCACTTGTGTTGTGGAGACTCAGCTGGTCAGGGTAAGGAGAAACCAGCACATGCTCAGTGAGTGCAGAAGCAGTGAGGTGGGGAAAGGGCTGACTGTGGGCTGGAGGTCTTGGTTCCAGTTCCAAACCAGAGGGGAGAACTGAAGGAGGATCTGAGACCAGAGGCACCATCCCCCATCCCCTGGTAATAAAGGTGATTGTAAAAATTGAGCTACTATGAATGAATAAATGAACAAACGAACAAACAAATAAATAATGGCAAAGGAGAAAAAAAAATCAATGATAGAGAATCATTATGGGAATAGAGAAGACTGAGGTTTGTCTTCACAGGAGAATACTGAAGCAAAGAAACCCTCTTCTCTCTTGAAGAGTAACATCAAATTGTCATCTGCCCAAAAAAATTCATAGAAGAATTTTTTAAAAAAAGATTTTTAAAACTAAAATGAGAGAGATTGAGGAAAAACTAAACTAAACTAAATTAAAATAAGAATTATCCAAGAAAAACTAGATTATGAAAAGAAAGTCAGCCAATTAGAAAAGGAGATCCAGAATCTTCCAGAAGAAAATGACTCCTTGAAAAACAGAATTAGGCAAGGGGAAGTCAGCAAAGTTAGATCAAGAAATAATAAAGCAAAATATAAAGAATGAAAAAAATAGAAGAGAGTATGAAACATCTCATAAGACAAACAACTGATCTGGAGAACAGACCAAGAAGAGAAAACATAAAAATAATCAGACTACCAGAAAGCTAGGATAAGAAAAAGAATCATGGTGTAATAATACAAGAAATGATTAAAGAAAATGATCCTGAAGCATTAGAACAAGAGGGAAAACTAGAAACAGAAAAAAAAAATCCACTATCACCAACTAAAGAGATCCTATGAGGAAAATCAATAGGAATATTAAGGTCAAATTTCAAAACCCCCAGCTCAAGTAAAAAAAAAAATATGAGCAACAAGAAAAACCAATTTAAATATGGTGGTGCCAAGATTAGAATCACACAAGACTTGGCAACAGTGACCCTAAAAGACCATAGGTTTGGAACACTATATATTGAAAAGCAAAAGAACTGGGTAAGCGCACTGTTTACCTTTTACATGTGTAAATGTAAAACGTGTCTGAGATTGTTATTAATAATTAGGTAGTTCGCTAGAAAGATGGAGCCAGACCTGAGTATGGTATGACTTTAAAAAGTAAAACTGTTTAGGAACAAATAAAAAAGAGCAATTATGTTATACAAATGAGGTGCTAGAGGATGAACCAACACAGAGGAAATAGATGACAGAGCAGAGCTATTAGTTCTGGAAACCTACTTGCATCGGGAATAGGTTCAAGAGAGAACAATACATATACATACATACATATATATATATATGAACATATATACATATATTTGTGTATATGTATATATATATGTATGTATGTATGTTAATATATATGTGTGTGTATCTGTATCTATGTGTGTGTGTGTGTGTATCTAGAAGAGTATGAAAGTCTTCTAAATTCAGAAAGAAATGCTAAGGGAATAGGGAGGGGGAGAGGATAAGGGAGGGATCTCTAGAGGGGAGGGTAAGGGAATAGGTTAAAGGGGGTGGTATGGAAGGTTGTTCACATTATTGGGAATGGGAGGATAAGGTGGGGATCCTTGGGAGGATATAGGAGAGATTTTTAGAGGGCAGAGTGAGGGAATAGGTCAAAACGGGGTATAGAAGGGTATTTAGATTTAAGGGAGTGGGAGGATAAGGGAGGGATCCTTGGAGGGGAGCTAGGTTACATAATAGGAGGGCAAGGTAGAAGGTGGAAGTAAATAGAGGAATTAGGAGATGAAGGACATAAGAGATATGCACAGACATAAAAACAAAGATCAGAAGTAGAATTTGTAAGGGAAAGTATATGTCTATGTATGTAAGTATGTATGTGTGTATGTGCATATATGTGTATATCTGGAGGTGGGGAGGAAGGGGGAATAAAGAACAAAGTTAAAACTGCACAGCAGAGAATAAAATAAAACTCATGAGAAAGAAAAGATGGACTGCTCTCAACACAATGCGTAGTACTTTTACATAGGAAGTCTTGATTTGGCAATCTATTGCTATATATCTTGAATCATTTCTTTCATTCTGCTGTACACATGGAATGCTTTTTTCTTTTTTATTATGTATTTAATTTTCAGTATTTAAGTTTATGTTTCCTTTTCTTATTGTGTATTTTAGTTAAAGTAATAAAAAGCAAAAAAAAATAGTTATAACCCTAATTTTAAATACTGTGCTTTTCTGGTATGGTAGAATGCTGTACCCCAACTCTGATAAACTTTATGAATACCTAGCTATCAGCAAGGAAACAAAAATTTGGAAGATATGATTCTGGAGTCAATTTGTTTCATGTAATGGGGTAAAATATAGAAATCAAAAATGTACTTCAAGAGAAAAGATGCAGCTGCTTTTTAAATATAATAGTTCAATTTTGCAAAATATGTTACAATTGGCTAAGTGCTTTAAATACATTATCTTGTTGAATGTTCTTACTAGAGCTCTAATGGGTTGGTACTCTTATTCAGTAAATGGGGGAATTGAGGCATAAGAGAGTTTTAGTCACTTTCCCAAAATCATACAATTGGAAAGTAGTAGAATCAAGATATAAATACAAATATCCAGATTCAAATCCAGTGTTCTTTCTATTGAATTACAACTGTCTAACAAATTATAACTTATAGAAGATAAGGATGTGTATACTACCTATGTACTAAAAGGACCAATCTATCTCAAGATAGTTATATCGGCAATTTCTTTCATCAGCCAAAATTTTAAATTCAGTTATCCTATTTGTGATTTCTATGAGTTTATACTTTCAATGTTATACTGGAAGTCAGTTAGAAAGATGGAATTGAAGGAACATGAATTATTTAAAAATTATTTTAAAATCTACTAAAGAAAGTGAGGGGCAGCTAGGTGGAACAGCAGGCAAAGTGCAGAGTCTAGAATCAGGAAGACTCATCTTCCTGAGTTCAATTCTGGCCTTAGATATTTAGTAACTGTGTGACCTTAGGCAAGTTATTTAACCCTGTTTACCTCAGTTTCAGCATCTGTAAAATGATTTGGAAAAGGAAATGACCAACAACTCCAGCGTATTTGTTAAGAAAGGCCCAAATGGGGTTGTACAATGTCAGATAGGATTCAAAAATGATGGAACAACAACAAAAATAAAGTGAGAAATTCATCGAAGGTTTAAAATTATCAATTTCTAACCTAACATGTAGATGAAATGGAATTTTTTTCCTTAGCAATGTTTAATAAAGGGATGCAACTCATTCATTATTTTAATTTAAATCCATGATTTCTTTATATACATATGTTTGCATAAATTTGCTTGCTGTGTGCTATAGCTTCCGACTCAGTATAATAAATTTTTCCACTTCTTGCAGTTATACTTATTCCCAATGTTCAGAGCATTTGGATGATTAATAGCAGTGTGGCAACACTAGAATGAGCTCACCTTCTTTAAAGTATTAAAAAGATTGCTCTAGCCTAAGAGGCAGACTGCAGGTTCAGAAAGCTCTGCTTTTTCTCTCCCTTTCCCCAGCAGTGGTCACAAGATAAAAGACAGACTCAGCAAAGCTATTTTCTAGAGCAAAGGATCATTCTGAAAAATATTCCATCCAAGGAAAGAGAAATAAGATAAATTGGCATTCCAATGGGATAGTGAGGTAAACCCTAATTATTAGGTTTTTTGTGGGGAGAGAGGGTACTGGGTCAAAGTAATGCTTAAATTAGGCATTTAAATGAGTAAAATGAGTAAAAGTTATGTGAGAATCAAAGCAAGATTGGATATACTATGAAGCAGTCATGGTAATGGAGATACAGATCAGTTTCAGTAGAAAGGACATGTTCAATTCAGAATCACAGAATTATAGCACTTTGAAAGCAAAGCAGATGTTATCTAGTCTAACCCATACCCTTCCCAATATCCTTGAGAGATTCTTATCTGGGCTCTACTTGAAGGCTTTTAGTGATGCTTGACCACTAGATTGGGTGTAGAGTATTCAGGAAAGACTAATAACCCTGGTGTGAGAGCTGCTGAGCTCTTTTCAGGGCTGCTTTCTACCTTTGGTGTCCACTTGATTCACACAACTCTCATTTGTGGCTCCAAGAAGCCGTAGGATGTACAGTGACCACACTCCAGTAAACTCTTTCAGTGTATGGGCTAAACTGGGGAACTGGGAGTTTTCAAACCCATTGGTGAATTAGGAGGGTAACTATCTAAAGCATGTGAAATGGATGAATGAGAGCAGTTACTTTCAGTGGCCAACAAGGCAGCTGAAGCAGTTGCTGAGGAACACTTAAAGCTTGGTTAGACATTGAAGAAACTAAGGTCATCCATTGTATCCTGCGCCATTGTAATGCCAAGCAGAGTGGGACTTTTTGTTTTCTTTTGTTTTGGAGAGCTTCTCAGAAGTAAAGTAATCAAGTGCGTTTGATGAGCCTTGCCTTTGTTTGAGTCAAGAGTCATTTATTGGAAACAATATATATGATCTGGTGCTACTCTGATTAGAGATCTTTCCCACATCCTTTTGCTAAGTAGGTGCTAAGCCCCAGGGCTCTAAACAGTGTATATATGCTCTTAGCTTAGGATTTTCCTTTGGGGGCTTACTGATGGGAAGAGTATTCATGTGAATTGGCCAGATGAGACTCTGAATAGTCACTAAGGAGCCCCCCCCCCCACTTTGAAAACCCAGATGTTGGTGCATGTATGTGTATATATACACATATAATTAAAGTGAGATTATAAACCTCTTAAAGTTACCTTCCTTAGAAAAGCAGATCAAAGAACCTATGCTAGCAGCCTTCCTGTGTGCTGTTGTTATTGGTCTTACACCACACAGCAGCTGCTAGCAACATCGGTGTTACAGACATCACCAGTCATCCTGACTTTTATTTTGCCACTAGACTTCAATGACTCTATAAGACAGAGTGAGGCCAATGACTTTGAACAACTCTGCCTCGCTTAAATCCACTTTATGCTTTAGTCAAAACATATCACCCATATAATTTTACCATTTTTACCTACCTCAAAGTCTTGTGTCAGCAAGCAAGTGATGAAAAAGCAGGTGAGGATACACTGGGAGCTATAGTCATGATCCTGCACACAGATGGCCTGGGCCATAGGGTCATCTTACTGGACTGAAGAAGTAGTGGATTCAGCCTTTTGTAAGGATTGCTCTGCTCATCTCCTGGGAAGAGAAAGAGGCTAGAAAAGGTGCCCTAAAATGTTCTACTTTACCCAACCCTTGCCTGCTTGACATGTCAGGTGGGGATCCTACCTTGCAGTCTAAACACATAAAAAAAATTATAAAAACTTGTGCAAAGATGATTTTACCCACCTTTTGTACATGGCATGTGTGTGTGCTTATGGGCAATATGAAATCCAGAAGACCAGAAAGATGAGGAACTCTTGTGGCAAGAGAACTAAGCAGGTATTATATCTCAATAGCGTCCCTGAGTAAAACAAGGCTGGCAAATGAAGGAGTAGAGTGGGATACGCGTTTTTTTTTCTGGAGTGGTTGAAATAACAGGTAGTTCTGTGAAACTGGACCAGGTGTTGCAATAAAAACTAATCTAGTCAACAAGCTTTTATGTGTACCAATAGAAGTGGCTGACAGACCCATGATAATCTGTCACTTGCAGGAAAATGCCATGCCCCATTGTCAATGCACGTGTTCCCACTATGATAAATCCTGATGAAGGTGAAGAATTTTTTTTGAAGATATGAAGGCTCTTATTATCAAGGTGCCAAAAGAGGATGAACTTTTAATTCTGGGTGACTTTAACACCAGAGTAGGCACAGACTACCAGATATGGCAAGGAATCCTTGGGTGGAATGGATTCAGAAACAGCAATAGCTATAGTCACTTAGTACTGAAGACTTATGTGTCTCATAACCTTCTCATCACCAACACTGTCTTTTGTTTACCTAAATGCAATAAAACTTTGTGGATGCAGCCTCAAGCAAAGATCAGCATTAATAGACTATGTTGCTGTAAGCAGAAGAGGCAAACAGGATGTGAGGGTGACAAAAGTGAAGTGTGGTGCAAAATGCTGAACTGATCATAAACTGATCCTCTTTAAGTTAAATATTTGCATTCAGCAAAAGAACCAGCCCCAAGGCAAGATGACTACCAGAAGACTTCATGTCAATGGATCAGAGAGCACTTGTCAGAATGTGAACAGTTCATTGCTAACTTGGAGGAAATGCTGAGTCAACATACAGTTGGCAACAGTGGAAAAGAAAAGGAGTCGACAACTTTCAGAGGTTTGGTGTCAACACATTTACTCATCTGGGCCAGAAGACTTACAAATATCAAGACTGGTTTGATGAAAACAAGGGGGAAATTAAGAAGTTGCTAAGTGAAAATTGAGAACTCCATAAGGCTCACCCACAAGATAGTTCATCCATCTCTAAGGAGGCAACATTTAATTCCATCACAGGTAAAGTGCAAGCAAAACATAGAGGGATGCAGGATTCTTGGCTCAACAAGAAAGCAGATAAAATTCAATTTTACACTGATAATAAGAATTTAAAGCAATTTTTCTGATATCCTGAAGGCTATTTATGGGCCAAAGATCTATGGTGTATCTCAACTATTCAGTGCTGTTGGAGCAACATTGATTAGTCATAAAGACATGATCCAGCAGATATGGGCCATTGGTCAATGTTAAAGCCATTGATTGTATATCTTAAAGCCATTGATTGTATATCTCAAGTTGAAGTCAAACTCTCTTTAGTCAAACTTCCAACTAAAGAAGAGGCTTTTAATGCTTTTGGGATCTTTTCATGTGGCAAAGTGCCTGGTGGTGATCTTATATCACCTGAGATTTACAAGGCAGAGGGTCCATTGCTCATACAAAAGCTGACAGAAATGTTCCACGTTATAGGGCAAGAAGTAGTTATCCCCCAGGAATTCATTGTTCATCTCTATACAAAATGAAACAGGTTGTCCTGTAACAATCACACTGGGGTTTATCTCTTAGTCATTGCTGGCAAGATTCTTGCCAAAGTCCTCCTTAATAGGCTACTCCTTTACCTGACAGATGTTCCTCTACATGATAGCCAGTAGGGCTTTGGAAAGGGCTGAGGAACAGTCAATGTGTCTCATTGATGTTTGCTGCTTGACAATTCCAGAAGAAATGACATGAGCAGAACATAGGTCACTACACAATGTTCATTGATCAAATGAAAGCCTTTAACACTGTCAGTCATGAGGGCTTGCGGAAAATTATGGAAAATTTTGGTTGCCCAGAGAAATTCATCAGTATTGTATGTCAGTTTTATGATGAAATGCTTGCCTGGTTCTGGATAATGGATAATGCTCTTGTGTTTTTCCAATCACCAATGGAATGAAGCAGGATTGTACACTTGGTCCCATGCTTTTTAGCATGATGTTTTCAGCAATGCTATCAGAGGTCTTCAGTGAGAACTAGTACGGCATCAAGGCAACTACCTCACTAATAGTAAATTATGTAATTTGAAAAGGCTACAAGCCAAGATTAAAGTGTAGGGAGAGTTGGTGTATGGCTTTCTATTCACAGATGATTGTGAACTCAATGCAGCCTCTGAAGCTAAGGTGCAACAAAATATGGATAGATTCTCTGCTGATTGTGCTAATTTTGGACTAAAAATTAACACCAAAAAACACAGGTTCTCTACCAGCCTACACCACTGTATTCATAAACGGAACCAACAGTTAGTTACAACAAATGCAGAAATTTTGAATACTATGGACAAGTTCTCTTAGCATGACAGTATACTTTCCAGTGATGTACACATAGACAATGAAGTTGAAGCACACCTTTCCAGGGCTAGCTCAGTGTTTGGGAGGCTCTGCAAGAAAGTAGGGGAAAGAATTAAACTGCCTACCAAAATGAAGGTCTACAGAGACATTGTGCTGACCTCACTGTTATATGCCTGTGAAACCTGGACAGTCTACCAGTGCCATAGTAGGAAAATGAATTGCTTCCCTTTGAATTATTTTAGGAAGATTGTAAATATCATCTGGCAAGATAAGGTACCAGACGCTGAGGTCCTTTCTTGAGCTGAACTGCCAAACATTCAGACTGTACTGCAGAGAGCACAACTCTGATGGACTGGCCACATATTAGAATGCCGAATTTATGTTTGCTTAAAAGATTATTTCACAGAGAATTCACACAAGGCAAGTGCTCACATGGGGGTCAGAAGAAGTGATACAAGGACACTCTCAAGCTCTCTCTAAGGAACTTTTGGATCATTTGTGAGACATAGGAGACACTGGCACAGGACCACCCTGAATGGTGTACCCACATCAAAAAAATTGTTGTGCTCTATGAGCAGAGCAAAGCAAAAGAAATTTGAGATGTGCAAATCTAGAGACATCTCCACTCCAAATATTTTTATGGACTCTTTGTACCCAACATGTGGTAGAACCTTCTGAGTTTATATTGGTCTGATCATTACAGTCAGAGACATTATACCTTAAACCAAACATAGTGAGTGATGTCATTTTTGTTCTCTCCAAGAGCAAAGGACAGCAACCAGTATCTACAAGATCCACCTGTTAGGCTATATCTACAATGCAGTCCATTTTACCCTTAGACAGCTGTAATGGAGCTACTGAGTTTTGTTCCCTTTAAATCTGCCTTCTTCTAAAGTTCACTTGTGGCTTTTTATTTCACCCCTGAAACCAAGTAGCACAAGCTTATTCAATTTTCCACATGACACTCCTTCAAATATTTGAAGATATTTTTCATGGTTCCCTTAAATGTTCTTTTCTCTATGCTAAAAATCCTTGTTGTTGTTTTTTTGTCAAATGATGCTAGCATGACATGATCTCCAGTCTTTTCACCGTCCTGGTGCCCTTTCTCTGGATGCAACTCCTATAATGTGAAATGCAACACCAACTACAACTGACTACAATAATCTGATAGGTAGAGTACCAAGAGAGACAGATAAACAGGCAGGGGCAAAGACAAATTCTGAGACCAAGACTGAGAAAAGTCTTTAACTCATTATCTTTAAAGTAGAGACTTGGGATAACAAGACACCATATATAGCAGAGGATTTATTTTCCCCAGAAATAATATTATTAGTCAAGGACAATATTTAGATTTGCTTCTACATAGTATGACATTATATCCTTTACCGGAATTCCTATGATTATTTCAGTAACTTCATATGGGACAGAAATTGCCCCGCTGGGTCAGGAAAACTTGGATCAAAACAGCATACTGTAGTAACATCACTATTGCAGTATAATGTCAAATTCCATTATTGTATCTTCTGATCCAGTCCAGGAACCCTACTCTGTTGTCTACTGTCAACAGTTAATCTCAACTTTCCTTCTATTTGCCAATCAATCAATCAATAAGTATTTACTAAACAACTACTATGTGCCAGACACTGTGTGAGAATATGTCAAGGCAAAAAGAAAATAATCCTGGCCCTCGATCAAATGTCATTCCACAGCCACATGTCATTTAATCTGATTCCTCTAAGTTATTCCTTAATTTAATAGGCACTTGTTAGGTGATTAAAATGTCCAGAGTAGCATGTTAGATACAGGGCTGTGGAACTGAATAGAGAAATATATATATATGTACACACACACATACATATGTTTGTATATGTATATATATATACACACACATGTATATGTATATATTATACATATTTATTTATATATATACATACATATTTATAATATCTAGATATAGATATATGCTTAGTGTGTGATAAGAGCTAAGAAAAGGACTGGGAATGTAATTATAAAAGTTAGGCAGTCCCTGGTGTCAAGGAGCTTACTTTCTAATGGAGGCATGGGGAATAGTAGATATAGAGGAATTCAGCTTTATAGAGAATGGAAAGTCTGTATGGTCCTTAGGGTTCAATAATAATATGAATGGCAAGGCCCAGAATTCCATGGTGATTAGTGACAGGGAAATTTACAATTCTGAAGGAGATGAACGAGATAGCAGCAATGTATATGATTAGGTCTAATCATCTTTATCAATAAGACTAGATAATTCTCCATCTTACCAGAAGGATTGCTGGTGATGAATTCTTACTCAACAAAGCAATGTGAGCCATCATGTTGACCCTGTGGTCAGGATCTTGGGCAGATAGAGGATAAATTTTGATGACATTTTAGCAGGAAGCAGAGCAGTATGCTTGAAAAAAAGTTATGGTAAGGAGGAACGGAAGAAAACCTAGGCAGGTCCGCCCTCTGTTAATTGGTGGACAAAGCTGAGAAAGGCCTAGCCAAACTTTATGGATAGGAAATTTCCTGTCTTTAAGAAGTTTACAGTTGGGAAGGGAGACAATATTTTGGAAACAGTTATAGAAATTGTGTACTAAATGCAGTGAAGATTTTTTTAGGGGAAAATATGTAAGTCACTGAGGTTGTTATGTACTGGGCAAATAAGGGAAAAAGTTTATGGAAATCACATGAAAGATAAGCATTCAATGGGAGGAAAATATTCAGCAGGTAGTTTTCAGAAAAAGAAATCAAAGCTATCTGCAGTCACATGTAGAAAAAAAAAGGTCTAATTCATTATCGATTAGAGAAATGCAAATTAAAACAATTCAGAATTACCACCTCCCAGGTCTCAGATTGATTAAAATGACAGAAAATAAAAATGACAAATTCTGGAGAGAATGTGGGAAAATGGGTACACTAATGCACTATTGGTGGGTTTGAGATCCAGTCCAACTATTCTGGAAAACAATTTAGAACTATCTCCAACTTAGAACTATGTCCAATGGGTGATGAAACTGTGCCTGTCTCTTGATGTTGCAATAACTAGATCTGCATTTCAAAGAAATCAAATAAAAAAGAAAAGGACCTATACATACAAGAATATTTTAACAGCTTTTTGTGGTGGCAAAAAAATGGAAATTGGGGGGATACCTATAAATTGGGGACTAGCTGAACAAGTTTTAGAGTATGGTTTTGATGGAATACTATTGTGCTCTAAGAAATGATGAAGAATATGGTTTCAGGAAAACTTAGGAATACATCAACTGAGGCAAAGTGGATTAAGCAGAACCAGGAGAAAATTGTACATAGTAGCAGCAATATTGTAATAATGAGCACCTGTGAAAGAATTATCTATTCTAATCTAATCTAATCTAATCTAATCTAATCTATTCAGTGATCCAAGACAATTCCAAAGGCCTCATCATTAAAAAAAAATAATCTGTGCACCTCCACAGAGAGAGAATTGATGAAATCTAAGTGTAAATTGAAGTAAACTTTTCCACCTATTTTTCTTGATTTTTTTGGGAAAATGGCTAATATTGAAATATATTTTTTGACTTCACCTGTATGATTGATATATTCTTGCCTTCTCAATGGAAAGTGGAAGGCCTGGAGGGAGGCAGAGAATTTGGAAGTCCAACTTTGAAAAGTGAATGTTAAAATAAATAAGTTATAATTATTTTTAATATTCAATAGGTGAAGGGGAGAGATGGAGCAAAAGAAATCACATGAAAAACGTACAGAGGTAAGAGAGAAAATGGTCTATTTGGGAGAAATCAAGCAGATCAGTAGGATACAAAGTGAAATCAGGCTGGGAAAGAAAAGTGACATAAAGATTTTAGAGAAACAGAAATGCCAACCAAAGGAGGTGTGTGTGTGTGTGTGTGTGTGTGTGTGTGTGTGTGTGTTATGTATATATGAAACATGTGCATATGTATATGCTACATTATTCAGGAAACATGAAGGTGGAAGTAGGAAGATAACTTATGAAACTGTTACAAGATTTTAGGCTAATTAAACAGACAGTAGGTACCAGAATAGGGGTAATGGGAACAAAGGAAAGAGAGAAAGTGACAGAGAGAGAGACAGAGAGACAGAGACAGAGAGACAGAGACAGAGAGAAACAGAGACAGAGAGAAACAGAGACAGAGAGAAACAGAGAGAGAGAGAGAGAGACAGAGAGAGCAACAGAGAGACAGAGAGTAAAATTGACAATGAAAGTTTTTTTTTTATTGGTTATGAGAAGTTTGGGAAAGGGAAGCATAAAAGAAAACTGAGGTTATATGAATAGGTAGTAGTTGCATAGACCCCAACATGCTCCAAAGACAAAACAGTAGGAAACATGATGACTTCAGGTTTTGATGTATTAAATTTGATTTGTCTGTGCAGTATTCAAATTAAATAAGGTTGGTACCTGGAACTGAGGATCTGATGCTCATACAATGACATACAATTTAGAATGTAAACTTGCCTGGGATCCTATGCAGGACAACTACAATCATATACAAGAAAATGATGATAATTCACTTGTAGACTTCTAGAATATGGTTTAGGCTTGATGTTTTTACTTCTTCACTAACCGTTCTCCGCATACCTTGCAGCCTCTTTTTGCACCAACAATCGACTCAAATTGCTCTTTCAAATATCACCTATGAACTTCAGATCACCAAATAACATCATCTTTTCAACTTTATCTCCAATTTAGTCTTTAAAAACTTTTATCCTGTTGATTTACAACTGAATGGTCTTTACTTTTGAATTCTAAGGCCCTACTCTTGAAATTTTTCCTGTATTTATAATCTTTTTTTTTCTCCGAACCATTTCTTTGATGACTTCTTGTCTTCTTTCCCATTGCTTTGTGTAAGTATGTCCCAAAGTTCTGGCTGTCATTTTCTTTTTTACCCCTCTCGATATTCTCACCTTTGACAATTTCAATCCAAGATTATAATCTTTCCCCCATTCCCTCCAATGAAATTGACATTTGACAGTGTTTATATGCTTGTGACCTTGGTGTTACCTGTGACTCTTCATTCTTCATCTCTCATATTCCATCTATCATCAAATCTCACTAATCTTACCTCTTTAACGTATCATTCACCCATTTGCCTAATTATATCCATCTTAGACTTCTGAAATAGCTTTCTAACAAGTATTCCTTTCTTCAGGTGTCATATACTCTTTGTCTTCTATAGCACTGCTCTACCATCTTCCTTTATAAAAACATTATGTCAGTGTCCAGATAAAAAAAAATTATCAACATCTACCTCTTGCTTAACCAGTCAGCAATGATGCTGCCTTTTGAGCCTCTATCATACCATTCCCTGTCATGTAAAGTATGCACTCATGAGGCATCTGTTGGCACAGTGCTGATATAGAGTGCTGGGCCCAGAATTAGGAAGTTCTAAGTTCAAATCCAATAGCAGATTCTTACTAGCTGTGTGATACTGGGCAAGTCACACAACCCTGTTTGCCTAGGTATCTTCATTTGTAAAAGTGATCTGGAAAAGGAAATGTCAAACCACTCCAGTACCTTTACCAAGAAAACCCCAAATGAGGTCAGTAAAAATTGGACACAACTGAAAACAACTCAATACCACCACCACCACCACGAACAGCAATAACAACAACATATGCCAAGGACTTTGCAAGCACCTGGGATACAAATAAGGAAAAAAAAAGAAAGATAGTATCTGCCTTTCAGAAATTCACTACCTGATGGGTTAAGGACAACACACAAAAGGAAACTGAAGAGCAAAGATTGAAGGGAACTGGTGCTGGAATATCATTTTCCATAAACTATAAACCAAGCAGAACCACTGATGGAAAATGTAGATTAATAATTGCTTGTGTAACTTAATTATGTTCAGTCATTTCAGTTATGTCTGGTACTTCATGACCCTGTTTGGGGTTTTCTTACCAAAGATGCTAGAATTATTTGCCATTTCCTTCGAGAGCTCATTTTATAGATGAGGAAACTGGGGCAAACTGGGTTAAGTGACTTGCCCAGAGTCAAAAATTGTTTGAGGTCAAATTTGAACTCAGATCTTTCTTACTGCAGGCCTGATGCTCTATCAACTACACCACATAGCTGTTCCTAATTCAATTAGTCTATCTGCTTCTAATTTGTTCAGAAATACATTCTGATCCACAAAATGAGTAGACTTACTCCAAACATCTTAGTTTTAAAAATAAAACAAAATAAAAACTTTTAAACTCCTGTTAACCTCTCAAGTATGGAGAAAGGTCAACTGGGATCTTCGACTTTGATAATCAAAAGATCTGTATTTCGTTGAATTGGCAAATAAGATATTTTTCTAGTCAGTATTTCTTATGTTTTTAGTATAATTAAACCATATGTTATTTCAAAGTATTATACAAAAACTGAAAGCCAATTTTTTTTTTATCTGAACAGAAAGCTATTTTCAGAATCAGGAATAGCTAGGTCCCACTCCTGAAACTTATTAGATATATAATCCAGGAAGAGTCTCTTAACTTCTCAATTCCCAAAGGAAATTCTCTACAATCGGAAATTGCAAAACCATCTCTAATATACAGTGGTAACTGGAGTTCCTTCACCCTTGCTTCTCTAGGCTAGAGAAATCACAAGTCCAAACTGCTCTCCCCAAAAGTGCAGAAATTATTTCTTTAACCCATTTTATTCCTTGTTTTTGTCTTCTTTTTTTCTTTCTCTCATTTAAATTCATGCCCAGAACAAATTTATATGAACCAATTCTTTTTTGTTGTTACTTTTGTCCTTTCTTGGAGGCTTACTTTGATTTTATTTAACTCACATCTATAGACATATTGAGAGAAATGAAAAAACAGGCATTTTGATGAGTCCAATTCATGGTAGCTGGGAAAGACTGTCACTTATTTTCATATTTCTAGGTTTCTTGCAGCTTATGCATACTATACAATTGGCTTCTGTGTATTGAACCTACCAATATACCTGCAAGTAATATACACATACTTAAAATTATGCTAGATTTTATGTTAAAAGTATAATCTAATAGTTGTCATTCAGCAACAATATTTTCAGCATTTTTCATATAACATATCTTCAAAGGGTTGCATTACAATAGAGAAGAAAATATTCTGTTAAAAAGCGAGTGATAATTTCTGACTTATACCTTAGAGATGTAAACAAAACAGAAGAGAGGTAAAGAGAAAAATGGATAGACTACCATACAGGGCAAACTCTATAAAGAATGAAATATTCATTTTAATTGCTAGGCAGGGTGAAAATCAAATGAAAGTTAAAGCAGAGCCACGAAAATAAATATTTAAAAGTGCCTTTTTTGTTGTTTTACTGTTAAGGTAATTTGTGGCTGTATAAACAGCATTGAATTTACTGTAATTGAATCTTATCCAGTTTTCCTAAACTATTATATAAATTCCTTTAGTTAAAATCATATTGCAATGCTCGCAGAATGAGCATGGTGAATACACTGACTTGTCTATGATAGGCAAGTTGTTGCTTAGTTATTTAATCTTAATAGAGAAAACAATTAAGTTGTAGCTATTTCTTTTGGTATTAGCAATATTTTCTCTCCCTATTTTTCAGTAGAATTATTCCTTTCCCATCTATACATAGCATCTACATGTAACCCTCAAAAGAAAAAAATGGTGAGTCTTATAAAATGATAGAATGAAAGCTGCCCATTTCCTTTAACCCAGTAGGCTCCTGCATAACTTCCACATTGAATTTTTATTTTGTCTAACTTCATTCTATGCTTGATTTTTATTCAAGGGGATTGAGAGAAACAGTTGAGGATAATCAGTTAAATTTTTTGTTTTTACAAATCTTTAATAGCTAATATTGTATCAAAATATGAGTTTGAGGCTCCTTCATTTCAGGGAGATGACTCTAGTTACACATGAATATAAATGAAAAAAGAAATAATTTAATATTTATTAAGTACTTACTAGCTGTTAGCCTCTGTTTTGAGTGCTGAGGATGAAATGGAAAAAGGAAGATAGTCCCTGCCCTAAACGAACATAAGTTTTAAAAGGTGAAGATAATACATGCATATAGGGGAATGGATACCATGGAAAAGTGGTTTGATATGAGAAGTAGATAAATGATAAAACTGATTAGTAATAGTTCCCCATAATAAGAGTCTTGGTTTAATTATTGTTCCAAGAGCTAAAGGTCAAAAGGGTGTATGTAGGAGATATTCTCCAATTGTGACATGGCAGTTAGATAACAAGAAAGTAATGTGATAGGTCCAGGTATGTTGGAACAATCAGGAAGTTCAGGAACCCCGGGCTGAGAAATGGAGTGTCTGGTTTACTTCTGAGCTAGAAGCAGAGAGAGAGATGTAGAGTCAGAGGGCAGACTACAGTAGCATGGGAGTAAGATGATCACATAGAGAACCATGTAGTTATCAAGGGTAATCTACATATGATTATCTTCTTTCAGTCATCATATCTAAGTCCCAGGGTAGGAGATGGAGTAGCAAATCTTGTGGCAGGCTAAAGAAGAATAGAATCTGATAGCATGGCATGATGATGGCTAGATTCTTCTGCAAATAGGAATAGGAAAGACTTAGATTTCTTTTTCCTAGCAATGAACTGCATATATGCCATTATAAGATTAGACTCCTTAAGTTATGATGGAAGTGAGGTGGATCAGTGAAGAGAGTTCTGGGTCTGGAGTCAAAAAACCTGAATTCAAATGCAGCCTCAGATACTTATTAGCTGAATGATACTGGGCAAGTCACTTTTGCCTTAATCCACTGGAAAAAGAAACGGCAAACTCCGCCATTATCTTTGCCAAGAAAACCCCATGGACAGTATGGTCCATAGGGTCAAGAAGAGTCAAAAATTCCTGAATGTCTGAAGACCAACAACATCCAAGTTATGAGATGCTCACAACCAGAAGACTGGCCATTATTTATTTAACCAGATCAATACGTAAAGACAATATACTAAGAAAGAGTAAAGTTGGAACTTATACTGTTGGATGCAATAATGATTACTACATATCTTTGAACTATTTAGTTTTTTTTAATATTGAACTAGCTTTATACTCCCCCTTCATAAAATCTAGACTTCCAGCTGTTAAGAGAAACATTTTTTTTCTTCCTCTTGTTTTTGGTCATTACAGAGGATTAACTACTAAGAAGTCAAAAGGCCTCAGCAGTCACAACCAAAGCTATTTTCTGAAAGGAAAACAATATTAATAAGAAGAATGAACATGGTTTCATCAAGAATTAATGATGGGGGTGGAGCCAAGATGATAAATTATAGGCAGACACCCAGATGAACTCTCCCAACATTCCTCTCCAAACAACTTTAAAATAACTCTTCAAATCAAATTTTTGAGTGACAGAGCGAACAAGAAGTCAGAGCAAGACATTTTTCCAGCCTAAGACAACTTACAAGGTCAGCAGGAGAGGTCAGTAACACCAGGGTGAGAGCTGCCCCAGAGTATGGCAGCAGCACGTTGGCAGCAAAAGTAATTGCAGAAGCTGAAGCTTCAGGAGCTCTCAGGCCAAAGGTGGCAAAAAGGTCAGATGATTGCTCAGAAACACATTGCAGAAGACCCTTTGCTGGCAATGAGTGCTAGTGCTGATTCACAACTCTATTGTAGATATACAATTCTGGATTCCACTCCTAGGTTGGGGAGGAGCACTAGCACTTTTGGTTGTGGTAGAGTAAAGGACATCATCCCAGTTCTAGGCCCAAGAGGAAAAAAAAAAACTTGTGTCTGCAGCAGTGCAAGGTAAAGAATAGAGCATAGACCAGGAGAGCAATGACTACATTTCTTTCTGAGTTATACCATCTTGGAAATACTAAAAACTTACAGGTTTCCAGAACTAGCGAGGAAAATAGCAGTACAAAAGAGCCTGAAGGTTGAGACGGTGCCAAGGTGAACAGAACCCAACTTCAAAATAATGTTCAAAGTCAAGAAATGGTATTCTAACATGAAAAAAAGCAAAAGCTAAAAGCCAAAACAACCATAAAAAAGCTACTATGCTGTCAGGAAAGACCAAGACATAAATTCAGAAAAAAATACTGTAAAAACAAATACAAAGAAAGCCTTAAATAAAAATACAAATTAAATCCAAGCCCTACAAGAAATACTGAAAGATTTAAAGAAAGTGAGCAATGGTAAAGAAAACATTGGGAAAGGACTGAAAGTAATGCAATAAAAGTGGGAAAAGAGAATTAATAGATTGATAAAAGAAGGCACAAAATATACTGACAAAAATGACACCATAAAAAAATAGAATTGGCCTAATGGTAAAAGAGGCACACAAATTCCTAAGGAAGAGAACTTTTTTAAAAAAGTAGAATTGACCCATAGGGAAAAGAGGTACAGAAACTCACTGAAGAAAATAATTACTTAAAAATTAGAATTCCATAAGTGGAAGCTAATGACTCCATAAAACATCTAGGCTCAATAAAACAAAGTCAAAAGAATGGGAAAAAATAGAAGAAAATGTAAAACATCTCATTAAAAAAACTGGCCTGGAAAACAGAGATAATTTAAGAAACTGGAATACCTGAAAACCATGATTAAAAGAAATAGCCAAAATATAGTGTTTTAAGAAATTATCAAGGAAAGCTGCCACAATATCTTAGGTCTAGAGGGCAAAATAGAAATAGGAAGACTCCACCAATCAACTCCTAAAAAAGATCCCAAAACGAAAACTCCTAGGAATATTATAGCCAAATTCCAAAGCTCCTAAGTCAAGGAGAAAGTGGTCAAGCAGCCAGAAAGAAATAATTCAAGTATCATGGAATCTCAGTAAGAATCACACAAAACTTAACAGCTTTCATGTTAAAGAGCAGAGGGCTTGGAATATGATATTCCAGAAGACAAAGGATCTGGAATTACCAGCAAGAGTAACTTACCCAGCAAAACTGAGTATAATCTTTCAAGGGAAAATGGATATTTAATGAAATACAGAATGTTCAAGTGTTCCTGAGGAATGATTCAAAGTGTTGAATCATTGTGCTTTGTAAAAACATTGTTGCAATGATAATCAACTGTGAGAGACTTGGCTACTCTGATCAATACAATGATAAAAAACAATTCCAAAGGAGTCATGGAAAAAAAATGCTATGCACCTTGAGAGAGAGAGAAATGATAAACTTTAAGTGAAAATTGAAGCATAGTTTTCTTTATTTCTCTTGCTTTTTATGGTATGGCTAATATGGGAATAAGTTTTACATAATTTCACATATATAATTGATAAAATTGTGCTTGCTTTCTCAGTGGGTGGAGGAGAAATGGAGGTAGAGAGAAAGTGGAAGAGAGAAAGAGGAAGAGAATTTGGAAGTCACAATATAAAAAGAAAAGAATGTTTAAAAAATGATTTTTTTTTAAAGTAGAATTAATGATTGTCTAATTTCACATCATTTTTTAGTACAGCATTGCTACTCTGTTAAGCCATATAGGTAAAGCTCAGATTTTGGCAAGTTATTTAAGGAAGGCTCTTAATATATTATTGAAGAAAATTTAAGAGATATAAGTTATCCTAAAAGTTTTAGTGAGGTTTTAAGCTTTGAAAGCTTAAACTATTTAATAGCTGAAATATGTAATATATGCAAGATGATACCTATTTAGGTGAAATCAGAATTGGTTGAAAAATGTGACTCAAACTGTAGACATTAAAAAGTTTCCAGCAACTTGGAAGTATACTTTAATGAAGAGTCCAGGGATCTTAATTTTTTTCCCCTGTACTCTTTAATATTGTAATTAAAGACTTGAATTAAGTCATGGATGTTATACTTATCAAAATTAGGTGAGATAGTTAAGATACTGAATTTCAATGTCAGGAACAAAAAAAAAATCTTGACAGGTTATATCTCTTGGCCATATATAATAAGAAGAAATAAAAGTAGGATAGAAAGGACAATGATAGACTATAATTCATATGAAAAGGATCTGAGATTTTTAATTGACAGCAAACTCATTATAAGACAATAATATGATATGGCAACAAAACTCCCAGAATTTTTAAACTCATTTAACTAATTTTTACACAAAGTGATCTCTGGGATATCTCTCTCTGAGATGTTGATTCTATGACATTTTAAACATTTTCTTGAAGATTTGATGTGGACCTATGATTTCATATTGGAAAATCCCCAATATGAAAACCGCCAAAATGTTGTGATGGTATTTTAAGCAAGTACATAATATCCAAGCTGCAAACTGTGTGGCATTACATCATTGTTGGAAAGGTTTCTAATATTTAATTTTTGTTATTAGTCCTAAAATGTATGATCAAGATCATTTTTCAGATTTGGGGAGACAGAAGAAGTGGTCAACATCAACTGGGTACATAGTGATTTTTTTTTGAGGAATAGTGATGGGGCAAAAGAGGAATAATTATTTTTTTTACTGCCTTTAATGATATAATGGAGAAACTGCAATATCTGTTCATTAGGAAACTACAACAGACCAATCTTACTTACTCCCCCCTGCTCCACACACACACATGAATTTGTTTTGGGGACAAGGGAACAGGGAATGATCCTGAATGTTAGAGAATAAAGATAATCCCATATACCTTAACTGATTTAATATCTACAACCAAGGACTTAAAAGCATGTTGTTGAGAGGATTCTGTGAAGATAGTGGAGTAGATGAGAAAATTCCAAGCTCTTCAAATTTCCCCTACAAATAAGATAAAATAGCACCTCAGGGCAAAGGTAGAGTAGTGAAAATAAACAAGAGTTGGGGCAAAACATAAGTGCTCCTGGGAAAATCTGAGAACCCCCAGAGAAAATATGCATGGTGTGAATACCTCTAGGCTTGTTCTTCTAAAACAGCAAGTAGTGAGCCCCAGGGCTTGCTATGTTGGGAGGTACCCTCTACCCCAGGCACAGGAATTTTCACCTCTCAGACAGTGTGGGGACTGGGGCATCTGCACATGGAAAATTGAGGCAACCTCTGCTGATAAAGGATGACAGACTCAGCTGTGCTGCCAAGACTTGGCCCTGTGTGAGAAGGAACCAACACACGCTTAGTGAGTGCAGAAGCAGTGGGACAAGATGCCACTGACTGTGGACATTTACAAGATGGCAGAATTCTTCGTTTTGGTTCCAGGCCAGAGGGGAGAAATGAAGGAGACGTGAGGCCAGAGACACTATTCCCAATACCCCAGGACTACAGGTCATTATAATAACAAGCTCCTACAAATAAAAAATAAAATAAAAAATGAGCAGACAAAGGAGAAAGAACCCAACCATAGAAAGTTTCAACAGAAATAGAGAAGTCTGAGGTTCATCTTCAGAGGAGGATACCAAAACAGATAAAAACCTCTTCTGCCCCAAAGAGCAACAAAAAGAATGCATAGAGGTACTTTAAGAAAGACTTTAAAAATCAAATGAGAGAGATTGAGGAAGTTTTTTTTTTTTCAAGTAAGAACAGTCCAAGAAAAACAAGAAGATTATGCAAAGGAGATCCAGAATCTTCAGAGGAAGCTAGCAAAGTTGTAAGAGACAAATAATAAACAGAATATAAAGAATGAAAAAAAAAAGAGAATGTGAAACATCTCATAAGAAAAAAACAACTGATCTGGAGAACAGATCACGAAGAGAAAATATAAGAATAATTGGATTACCTGGAAGCCATGAGCAAAAAAAAAAGAATCTTGATACAATAACACAAAAGATTAAGGAGAAAAATATTATGAGAAACAAGAAAAATAAAAACAATTCAATTTTGGTGGGGCCACAATTAGAATCACACAAGGTCTAGCAGCAGCTACACTGAAAGACTGTAGGTCTTGCAACACTACACATCGAGATCAAAAGAACTGGGGGCGTGGCTGAAAATATCATGCCCAGCAAAGTTAAGCATAATAATGAATGGGAAAAAAGTGTACATTCAATGAATTGACAGACTTTCAGGATTTTATTGCAAAAAGACCTGAAAGCAATAGAAAATTTGACATACAAGATACAGGAGAAATGTAAGGTAAACATCAAAGACTCAAACAAGGGACTCAATAAGGACAGACTGTGTCTTATTTGTACATGGAAATGTAAACTGTTATGTCTAAGATTGTAATTAGTAATTGGTTGGTTCAAAAGAAAGATTGGGAAAAGCTGAGTGTGAGGTGATTCTAAAAAGTAATATCATCTAGGTAAAGGCACAAAGAATAATTATGTTATATAAATGAGGTGCGAGAGGAAGAACTGACACAGAGAAATATGGGGAAGGAAGGCTGGTAGTTCTGGAACACTACTTTCATTGTCAACGGGTTAAAGAGGGAGCAATACATACATATGTATGTATGTATGTATATATATATATATACATATATATGTATAAAAGTCTTCTAAATACAGAAAGAAATAAAAGACTAAGTGGATAGGGACGGGGAGAAGATAAGGGAGGTATTTTTAGAGGGAACCCTACTCACATCAGATTTGGGTTAAAGAGAGAATAATATATATATTTAGAAGGGAATAAAAATCTTCTAAATTTATAAAGAAATAATAGGGTGATGAAATAGGATGGGAGAAGCATAGAAGGGTGTCTAGATTAATGGGAATGGGAAAAAGAAGGAAAAACACATATTTGGAAGGCTATAAAAGTCTTCTAAATTCAAATAGAAACAAGAGGGCAAGGGTAAAAGGGGGAAGAGAGAAGATAAGGGAAGTATCTCTGGGGGGTTGGGTATGTAATAGGGGGGCAAGGAAGCAGGTAGAAGTAAAGTAGAGGAGTCAGGAAGGATAGGAAATAAGGGATACACAAAAACATAAATATAAGGAGTACAATTTATTAGGGAAAAAAAGCAGAGTAATCATTATATCAGACAAAGTTAAACCTATAATAGATTTCATCAAAAGAGAAAAATAGAGAAACCACACTATATGCCAGCCATATTGTTTTAGACTATTTAAAATAACTAGATAGTACAAGCTTGGAATATTGTTGTATAGAAAAAGATGAGTTGGTGGACTTAGAAAAATGTGGAAAGACTTGGACTTATATGAAGTAAGATATTCATTCTCTGAGAAAAAGAGGATGAACAAGTATAGTATGTTCTTACAGAGATGCATATGAATGTATATGTCTATATATGAGTATGAGTATAGATATCTAAGTACATGTATGTGTATATAAGTGTATGTATATATGTTTGTGTGTATTGGTATGTATGCATAAATATATACACACAAACATATATACACATATACATACATACATAACACTTCATTGTAGCCTTCTTAGGGGAGAGGGAGGAAGAGGGAGAAAGAACAAATTAAAATTGCATAGCAGAGAACAAAAGAAAACTCACAAGGAAACAAAGATGGACAGCTATGAATATAAGTTGAAGTATTTATTGTATAGGCTTTCTCGTCATGGAAATTTATTGCTTTATATTTTGAATCCTCTTATGTTCTGCCGTGCACATGGCAATGCTTTTTTTTCCTTTCCTTATTTTGTATTTAAGTTTTAGTATTTAAGTTTATAACGTTTCTTTTTTATTTTTATTGTGTATTTAAGTTTAAAATACTTTTTTTTAAAAATTGGCTAAAAATAACTGTTTCACCTTAATAAATTCCCACTGCAGTGAAATCACTCATTTTGCAACAGCAATGCAGCCATGCTTTGTGGCAGATATGCTGTCTGGTAACAGAGAATGCTTGTAGAGAGAGTGTGTGCATATAGCTTCATGCTGATCTTCATGTGCACATGCTCTATGCAGTGAGAGCAGTCCTGTAGGCTTCCTGCTCTTTAGCTTATTATAACTACAGACCCCAAATACCCTGTGGTAATATATCAAACTACACTACAACCAAATTTGCTGAGGTAGTACATTTGAAGATAAATGTCTGTTTTCCCCATTTTGGCAAGCAGCAGTCTTCTGGCTGGCACCCGAGTTGGGAAGCAATATTCGCTTAGAACTCTCTGACTTAATATTAAAGAGGGCAGGGGTGGTCTTGGAACATAGCTGGAGGCAGACCTAGCCTTTTGAAGGAAATAAAAAGTGATCAGAAATCTCTTAATAACTCCACCAATTCTACCACTTTTCTGGAATGACAGATAAAGATAAATAGCAGAGGACATTGCAGAATTCACGCTGGGTCTGTGATGCTAGAGGCTTTTGTGAGAAGCTTGCAAAACTAACCATTCTGGTCTCTCAGTCCCACTTTACCCACTCAATCCTCCGGTATCCTTCAAAGGAGTCATGTGGACATATTAAAATGTTATTGAAACACTGGGAACTAACATACGCATTATATGATGAGGATAGTATTTAGTAGTTTGGTCTCCCCTCCCCTCCCCTCCCCTCCCCTCCCCCACTCCCACTCCCACTCCCTCTCCCTCTCCCTCCCTCTCCCTCTCCCCCTCCCCCACCCCCACTCCCATTCCCACTCCCTCTCCCCCTCCCCCCTCTCCCTCTCCCTCTCTCTTTCTCAATCTCTATCCTTCTCTCTCTCTCTCTCTCTCTCTCTCTCTGTCTCTCCCTTTCTTTCTGTCTCCGTCTCTCTCTCTCTCTCTCCCACCTCTCTTTCTCTCTCATATGTGTGTGTGTGTGTGTGTGTGTGTGTGTGTGTGCACGTGTGTGGACAGTGTACTTTAAGGTGTGGAAATATTGTCTAATTTTTTCTTCACAACAAACTTAGGAAGTAAGAGCTACTATTATCCCTAATTTTATAGATGAGGAAACTGAGATCTAGTAAATTGCCTTGGATTATACAACTTGCTTTTGATCAGTCATTTTCAGTCATGTCTGACTCTTTGTGACCCATTTGTGGTTTTCTTGACAAATATAGTGGAGTAATTTGGCATTACCTTCTCCAGCTCACTTTACAGATTAAGAAACTGAGGCAAACTGCATTAAATGGCTTACCAAGGGTCACTCTGCTAATAAAATTCTGAGGCCACATTTGAACTGAGAAAGATGAGTCCCTTTCTTGAGTCCCCACACTGTATATACTGTGACATCTACCTGCCTCATGTATGTTCCCAGTTAAAAATAATCTCACATTCAAAACATCATTATTTCAACTTTGGCATCAATTTATTAAAGACATTTCCTGTATTTTATGAATAGTGAGAGATAGCAGCATGGTATAGCAGAGAGAACATTGTACTTTTGAGTCAGACTCCCTCAGATGCTTGCACACCTCACAAGACTGTTGTAATGAATGCATTTCACAAGTTTATAACAATGTAGTTTTCACCTATGACATATAACTATATGGGTACATATGCATACATATTATATACATATATATACATTATATATATACATATATAATTTTAATGAACTAGGAAAAAACATAAGCTTAAAAAGAGATCCTGACAGAATCACTGGTAATACAGATTTAATTTTAAGATTCTAGTCTACAGAAATATCGCTAAATACTGATTAGAAAGCTACCTCCATAGCCCTGAAGACCTTGGTTTATAGCCTGTCTTGGACACATACTGGATGTGTCATAATTAGCTATCAGTGCACAAACAGCTCTCTATGTCAGGAGTTATTAATTCTTATTTTATGTCATGTAATCCTTTGGTAGCCTATGGGCTCCCATGTCAGAAGAAATTTTTGAATAATTGAAAGAAATGTGAAATTTCATTTAGAAGTTAGTGAAAATAAAGATAAAATAATTTTCCCCCTTTCAAGTGCATGGAACCTCTCCAAACATATTTAAGGATTCCTCCATGTGCTCCATAAGAGCTCTAAGTCTATAAGTTGTGGAGTAGGTGCTTTTCTGCATGGTACAGTTTCCTCACTGGGAGTTCTTTACACTAACTTATAGTAAAGAATGGAATATATGCTATAATAGAGTATACTAATCAATGAAATATTATCAAAATAATGTAGTTTGCTAATTAAAATTTTTCACTAATTAAATCATAGGTACAGTCTAAACATTTAAAAAAAGGAAAAAAAAAATTTACCCTATAAGTACTGGGATTGGATGTTAGTCTCAGATTTGTCTATCTATCTATGTTATTTAGAAAAAAACTTGTATTATTTTCACTTGTGAGACTCAACTGATATAAATATCTTATAGTTTTATGTGTAAAGGTTAATGTTTCCCTTTTGACCTATAGTGGAAATTGGGGGTTCTGCAGTATTCATAGCACCATTTGAGAAAATACTCTGGTTTAGATCAGGAAGGATTGAAAAGCAACGATCCATTCTGGGAATTTCCTTAAAAGTACCTATCTAGAGAGAAATGTAAGGAGCCAGTGGATTATTGACTGCGAATGTGAGATTATATATTCAAATTGTGATAAAAATCAATTAGAAAGCCAAACAAGCACATGCTAAGCACTGGGAATGAAAATAAAATAAGAGAAAATAAAAAGAGAAAATCAGCAACAACAAAAATCCAGTCTTTGCTCACAATGGGAGGGAAATCTCTCTCTCACACACACACACACACACACGCACATGCGCACACACAGACATAGATATAGATATAGATATAGATAGATAGATATACATAGATGTAGATAGAAATAGAATAGATGGAAGGTAGTATTACAGGAAAGAAACTGGATAAGGGAGGAGACCAGGAAAAGTCTCTCACAGAAGATGGGATTTGAACTGTGTCATGAAGGAGTCTTCCAAAGCCAGGAGAGAGGTGAGGAGGCAGAATATTCCAAGCTTTAGGAATAGCTGGTGGAAAGGCACAGAATCAGGAAATGGAAGTATCCAGGTACAAATGTTGAATCAGGAGGAAAAATATTCTATTACAGACACACACGTACACACACATACATATATACATAGAACATACATACATACTGTATATGTAGATATATTACAATATTTTCATAGAAAAAAGTAGAAGGTTGGTGGTTAGAATAGTACATGTAGCAATTTCATAATGACATCATGCTGAAATACTTCCAGTGAAGCCTACTTCCAAGGCCTCAGAGACAATTGACTACTCCTTCTTAAAGACCAGGAAGTGGTCTTTAAGTTCTGTGGTAGATCTTACAATGTTGGAAACTCTCTAAGTACTGGCTCAGTATGACTGTTTCCCTGGATAAGCCTACCTGACCGTAGAAGGGCAGTCACAACAGTGCTCAAAAACTATCAATTAAGTAATGGAAAGGTTTGGATCCACATTGCTATAGGGTGAAACCATTTTGACAAAATTAAGGATCTTGAATGATCTTGGTATTTGAAATTGCAATGATGACATAAAAATAAAATTTCGTTTATCTTAATAAAGGGGAATGAGCAGCAGCAGCCTTTACAATAGTGAGAAAACTTATTCAGCATACATTATGTATATCATGGATAATGAAAACAAATGTAATTTTATGAAGTCATTTTTCATTGTTTGCTATCATACCTTCCCCTCATATCATTGGCATTATCAGTCATCAAGCCTTATTTCTACCTTTAAAATATATCTCATGTCTAGACCCCTTTTTCCATTTCCATTGCTACTTGGACTTTCCTGTGTGAACTGAATTAGGATGAATGCTATAGAAATGCAAAATAGGGGTACTATAAATAGTTATTGTTACTACTTCTTCATTAATCTACTTATATCCTTAATATGCCCTTTGTATAACATGTTAATTTTCTTGAATCACTGTTTTGCTTTTATTTTTGTCTCTTGTGGGATTTGTTTTTGTTTTTTGTTTTTTGGGGTTCTGTTTTGTTTTGTTTTGTTAGAAAAACTGCCACAAACAAACAAATAAAAAGTACAGTTGCTATCTGTTAGCTTTGGTTAAATTTGTTGAATTGTAATCTGACCGCGTGTCATTTGAGATCTTCCCCACATACGTACTCTGTATACTGGCTAACTCCATTAAATGGCTGTCTACGAATTATTTCCGTGTTTCCCAGCTACTAATGGCATAATATACTTCCTGACCTCTGTCTTTCACAGAACAGAGTGGGGGGAAATGACCCTTAGAAAATATAGACTGGGAAAAGTCCTTGAATCATGGTATTGGCATGGCCATTGACTGAAAAGATTATTTTAATCCCTGGTTAATCCACATCTAGATCATTAGGAGCCTGTTCTATCAGAAAACATTTGAAGTTCTTTAGGGAGAAAGCACCTTGAGAATATCGGAAACCAGTATTATTGACATAAATAAAACATTTGGTCATAGAGACACAAAACATTTTGCTGTTTTTGTAGGATCTGATAGTTTCGGTTTTTATATTTTTAAGTTTCCCAGTGGAGCTCATTCATGGGACATTTTTCAACTATTTAGGTTTATAAGCACCTCCTTCATCACGTTATAACAAGCTTAAAGTAAATTAAACATTAAACACCATGGTTTGCATTATTCCTGGGAGGATTTTTTTTTAGAAATGAATAAATCATGGAATGAATTTTATTTGTTACTCTCCTCATAAATATCACTTATTATCCTACCTCCTGTTGTTTGGAAACTGACAGCAGGTACTTTAAAACTAGCAAATCTCCAGTAAAATAATAATTTGAGGCAGGCTAAATCCTTCACTGGTAATTTCAACACTTGGAGTTTTAGTCTCACTTCTAAGAGTGTGAATAATAGATTATTTATCATCATACTATCTTAGCTTAATTTGTTTTATTAGTAGCTTGATATATCACCATAGCTTCTTTGGAAGCTGTGAAATAATATACACTAATTTCAATTTTCAATGAAGAGTAAAATTCAAGACAAGCATATCTTTTAGTATCCGTTAGCATGAAAGGGAGTGAGGCATTAGTATTGGGCAACCATCTGTGGCTATTTGCAACAGTGGAGGGCATCGAATACTATGGCATTTCGACCATGTTTCCTATCACTTGTGTTTGGGAATGAAGTTGAGTCAAGAAGCATTTTTTAAATATTTGTTATTTGTTAGGTCTTGTGATAAGCTAAATGAAGAGGAATCAGTCCATGTCTGGTATAACTTATTACAAAAGTATATTCCTTACAAGCAAAGATCTGGCTATACAAGCTAAAACAACTTGTTTAATAAATTCAAACACACAACTGTCAATTACGTATAAAATAAAAGTTAATGGTAAAGGGACTCAGGTTCAGGCAATGTGAAATAAAGGGAAAGAGTAGACATGATAGGTCTGCTCCAATACCAAAAGGGGCATAAAATGAAACAGAAGTTACAATAGTTCTTTTTGTCCCCAGAGGGGAAAAAAACTAGGAATAATGGGAGGTTGTAAATAGAGGCATTTATGATTGATGCATAGAAAAATATCCTAACAATTAAATTTATCTAGAAATAGAAAAGTCTGCCTCAGGAAATAATGAGGCCCTACACACTAGAATGTCTTTAAGCATCACTTCCAACTCTGAAATTCAATGATCTAATCAGTTGTATTTTTTTTTGACCGAACTCCAGTCAGTATAGTCAATGTTGTCAGTCCAGTAGATTTGGGAATTTATAGTCTATGTGTGGATTACTAATGAATGCACCACAATTGTAATTTTAAATAGTAATTTTAGAATTATCAAAATGAGGGAAATTTCATTTAATGAGGTTAAAACATATTTATAGTTTTATCATAAATACATCATAAAAAACGCAGCAGCTCTATGTTGTTTTGGTATAATCAAAGAAAAGAATGTTTAAAAATTGTATGCATAAATATATGCATATGTGTGTATATACCTATCAGTATGCATATATACATATGTGTATTTCTGTGTACCCACACACACACACACACACACATTTGTTCACCGAGATAGGATACTGTCCCTTTAAGACCACCTTCATATTTTCACAGCTTAAGAGTCAGGTCCTACAGGTATTCAATGAAGAAAGCTCATAACCTAGATGATGAAGAACTATTCGAAGAGAAACAGAGTAGAGATGCCTTCTCTGCCTACTACATAATTGTCATGGTTTTCATGCTAAGCAGGATTGATCTGTTACCTGTTTTAAAAGTGGTAAGATCTAGAGAGAGTTTTTTCATTGTTGTTTTGTTTTATATAAGGGTGGGGGAAATATGGCATATGTGTAGACAGAGGAGTTATTAGACAATTAAAAATATGATACCACCTAAATTGATTTATGTTTTCAATGCTATACCAGTAACACTCCCAAAATAATATTTTGTAGACAAGAAAAATAATATAATTCATTTTGAGTAACAAAAAGTCAAGAATCTCAAGGGTTAAAAAAGAATTGAAAGGAAGGAACTATATCAATACTAGACCTCAAAATTTATTGCAAATCACTAGTTTTTAAAATTATTATTGCCAGTGAGAGAGAAGAAGAGAAACAAAGAAAGTCACACTGAGAGACAAAAACAGAAAGAAACAGAGTATTCAGTGAGTCAATATAATTTGATGAATACAAGAGGCAGACCACTATTTGACAAAAAAAAAAAAAATAACCTTCTGGCAAAATTGGATGGTATTCTTGAAGAGAGTAGATTTACAACAACCCTTCATGCCATATATCAATATAGGCTTAAAATGTATATATGACCTATATATGAGATTACAAAATATTGTGTAATTTATCCTTTATTCTCAAAGGGGACCATGAAATCAGGAGGATAATGCCATGACTTGAAAGTAAATTGGGTTTGTGTGAGGAAGGACTGTGCAAAGTCATCAGCCTCACTTTCTCCCTGGGAGGCATCTGATTCGAGTGGCCAGATATAGATCAGGCCAACTGGAGATGGCCCAGGATGCAGTAGGATACCTTGGCCTTTCTAAGCTAAGGTCTTTCCAAATGAGCCCATTCAGTGATTAGGACTATTTAAGAAGTGAACCAAGGAATGAACCTTTTAATTAAAAAAAATAAAACTGGGAGGGGAAGACCTTCAGATTTTCTGGCCAAAAGAGAAACAACTATTATTTACATTCACTTTGAGCCATCAGGCCCAAACAGGAGCCATTAAGTGATGCTTGGGAAGGAATATTGTTGGTCAATCAATGAGAGCAAGAGTGAATTGGGTTTAAGGCATGGTCTTTAGGAAAGAAATCCAGCCAGTAAACTCCAAGATATCTAGGTAGGTTTCAGTCTTCAAAATCTACCCTCCCTTGTACAGAATACCTTCAGGTAAGGGCATGATATCCTATGTGGAGAGAGGGGAGGAAAGGAGAAGATAGAGGAGGAAGTGGGAGGGGAGGAGAGGAGTTACTCAACTGGAATCATCCAGGTAGACACAAGTAGGGCAGTTCAGACTACTCACAGGTTGTAGTATCTTCTTCATTCTCAAAGAGGACCATGGCATCAGAACTTCCAAGTAAATTATATTTGAGTAAAGTAAGTAATTAATTACCTTTCAGAAATATGAATAGGTGTAACAAAAATGTTGCCAGCAGCTGCTGTGGGGGTGTAAGACCAGTGACACCAGCACACAGGAGGGCTGCTAGCACAGGTTTTTGGTTGTACTTTTCTAAGGCAAGCAACTTTAAGGGGTTAACAATCTTACTTTAAACATGCATATACCATTTACTTAGTTCAGAGGGAAAAGCCAGCACCCTGAACTTCAGAGCAAATACAAACAGAAATTACAAACGGAGACAATATAAACAGAATAACATTTCTGTCTAACCAAATCACAATACATAGTTACCAGAGAAGCAGCAACATCTGGGTTTTGAAAGCCAGAACACTCTTTAACAATGGCTACCCAGAGTCTTGTCTGGTCAAATCACACAACAGTCTTCCAGTGAGTGAGAGCCCCCAAAGGCAGAACACTAACCTCTGAGTTTATATGCACTTCATCAGGGTCAAAGAGCATTACAACCATGTGACTCAAACCCATGTGACTTAGGCCTTCTTGTGACTTAAACGCTTGCTCAGAGTCAGAGGGCAGAACTAGACCTTCCCTTGATGTAAGCAGGTCATCAAAGACTCCCAATTCCATCAAAAATTCCTTAGTGCTAAGAAGCACTCCAAAACAAAGACAACAAAAAGTCCACTTTGCTTGCCATTACATTTGAAAAGAAAAACTCATCAAAGTAGTTGATTACCTCAGCATTACAAAAGAGAAAACAGTAAAAAAGCCCCACCCTAATTACCATTAAAATAGAGAATCATGAGGATCACATAAGATAAAATGGGAAGTTTTGAATATGTATATATGCATATATATGTATATATACAAATTGAATATAGTAACTAGAATGGAAACAAACAACTAAGAAAAGTATTTGCAGCAAATTTCTCTAATGAAGGTCTAATATCCAAGAAACATAAGGAACTGATTCAAAATTTTATGACTAAGAACCATTCCCCACCAAAAATTTTCAAAGGATATGAGTAGGCATTTTTTAAAGGCAGAAATCTAGGTTATAATTAAGCATTTGAAGAAATTCTCCAAATCAGTAGTAATTCAAGAAATACAAATTAAAGAAACATTGAGGTTTTACCTCACATCAATCAGATTACCAAAAAATAACAAAAGGCAAAAATGACAAATGTGAAGGAAAGCTTGGGAAAACAGATGCTCCAGTAGGATATTGATACAGCTGTGGATTTTTACATAAAGCAATTTGGAATTGTGCCTAGAAAGTTAGAAAATTGTGCATATCTGGCACAGCTATACCCTTATGAGTTCTATATCTCAAATAAATAAAAAAGAGGAGAATAATCTATATTTACAAAAATATTTGTGTCAGATATTTTTATGGAAGTTAAAGATTATACTGTGAGATAAGGTACTCATATTGGAGAATGACTAAACATATTGTAGCTTATTATTACAATAGAATGTTAATATTCCTTTAAAAAAGATGACATGGACAGTTTCAGAGAATATTGAAAAGCTCTCTATGAGCTGATGCAAAGTGAAGTGAGCAAAACTAGGGGCACAATTTAAAAAGTGAAAGCAACATTACAAAGGGGGAAAAATCTTTTAAAGCCTAACAAGCTGATTAATATGAAATTTCACAACAGAAAATAAAATAAAAATGAATTATCAAAACCTATTACCCACAATTATTTTTAGGGGGAAAAACAAAAACAACCACAATGAAAAACCCAAAAACTTACTTTGAATGACATGATGAGCAAAAAAAAGAACTTGTAAAATACCTAAATTATCAGAGCATGATACAGTTATCATAACAATCCAATATAAGAAAATGACACTGAACATTTATTAAGGAACTAATAGAGAGGAGATACAAAAAGGCCATTACTAACAATGGGAAAATGTCAAATAATACACTATATCAAAAATTGGTCACTATTACAGATTTGGATTTATACTAGGAATTCAAGGATGGTTCAACATAAAAACAAGTAATGTAATTTCATTAAAAATTGTTAAACCACATGATTATAAAAAAAGCTTTTCACAAAGTAAAAAACTCATTTGTACTTTAAAAAATACTATAAAATATAGACAGAAAGAATGGAGTTTTTTGACATAAGTATGTATCTAAAAGCAATAATTAGCATTAATTTTGAAGAAAAACCCTAGAAATTTTCCTAGAAAACACGGGGTTAAAACAAGGATGCCTCCAACTTATCATTATTATTTACTATAGTTATAGAGAAGTTGGTAATAGCAATGATATAATAAAAATTAATATTAATATCCAACATAATAAAAAGGAGATATAATTGTTTTTATTTGCCTATGATAGAGTAGTTTATTGAGAAAATCCCAGAGAGTGGAGGGGGGTGGAGAGAGAGAGAGAGAACAGAGAGATACAGAGAGAGACAGAGAAAACCAGAGAGAAACAGAGATGGAGACAGAGACAGAGACACACACAGAGAGAAAATAATGGCCGACAAATTAGCAGATACACACACACACACACACACACACACACACACACACACACACACAAATCAGTATCTGATTCAGGATGAATTAATAAAAAGGGAAGTCCCATTCAGAACAACTGTAAAATAAAATATCAAGAATCAATCTATACAGGCAGCTAACAATTGCAAAAAATATGCCCTTAAAGAAATAAATGGCTCAAATAATTTGAGTGATTTTACTGCTGGGCCACATTATTACAGTGAAATGAGGTTTTACAGATTAATTCATAAATTTACTTCCATGTCGATCAGGCTACCATAGTACTCTATAGAGCTAGTCAAAATAACAACAATATTCATTCACTTGGAGAAACAAAATATCTAGAATGCCAGGAGGGAAAATAATATTATAAAAAGTAAAAATGATGATGAAATGTTATTTTCATTTAGTCAGCAAAGATTTATTAAGCACCTACTATGTGCTGGGCACTGTGCTATATGGAGATACAAATACTACTTAAAAAAAGGTGGTGGAGGAATACTGCTTGTCATCTAGGAGCTTACATATCTAATGGAGGAAGGTAAGACAGCATAAAAAAGGAAACTGAAAGCAGGCAAGGTGCAAGGGAGAATGATGGAAAAGTCCAAAGAAGTTCAAGGGCTGATGGGAAATGGGAAGAAAACTGAACATAGCCCTTTCCTTCAGTTATGGCCTTGGCACCCATGACACTGCACTCCTACAGGGGATTCAATCAGAGGGGCAGGGGATACTGATGTTATGTGACTACCAGGCAGATTTGATCTTTGAAGATAATGAAATTTCCCAATGATAAGTATCCTGGCAAAGGAAGGTATGATGAAAACATCCAAAAACAAGGATTTCAGTTTGATGTGGAAGTTCTGGATTTTGACTGTGATGATGCTAGGAGTTTTAATTGGAGCTTTCCTTTCAGGTAATGACTAGTTATTCTTTCTATTGTCACTTTGCTTTCTATGGTAAGAGCTGAGATACTATCTTTTATGATTTCACAAATTATGATATCTGACATAATTTTTTAGTCATAGCTTTCAGGTGGTGCAATGTTCCTTGAATTATTTCTACTGGATCTGTTTTCCAGGTCAGTTTTATATATGAGATGTCTTACATCTTCTTCTGTTGTTTTCAATATTTTAATATGTTATATTCACTAACTTCTCAATTTTGGACTTATCAATTTTTTAGGGAATCTATTATTCAATAATTTTATGGCTCTTCTGCTATGTTGTTAATTCTCTTTGCAAATCTCTCTTCCATAGCTCTCATTTCCTTTCCAGTTCTTCCTTTGGTCACTCTCATTTCATTTATTATATCATCTTTAAATTATTTTTTAACTATTGCATCATTTCCTCTAGGAATGTTAACTAATTTGGTGGGCAAGTTGTATTTTTTCTTGAGGATTATTGTAGGTGTTTAGAAATTAATTTTTTCTTCTGGGTTTCAGTCTTGGGCATCCCTGACTTCATAATACCTATTTTCTTATTTCTTTATATTTCGTTTTTATGTCAATCTCTCTGTCTCTCTACTATCTACCTATCTACCTGTCCTTCTTTCTATCTCTTCTGTCTATATTGCATCCTGGGCCATCTCCAGTCGTCCTGATGAATATCAGGTCACTGGTTCCAGATGGCTCTGGAGGAGAAAGTGAGACTGGTGACCTTGCACAACCCTCCCTTACTCAAAGTCAATTTCAAGTCAAGTCATCATTTCCCTGATGTCATGGTCCTCTTCACAAATGAAGGGCAAACAATAATCTATCTGTCCATTTTTGTTTAGCTATTTTCTGGAAGTCTGCTCTGGGAAACTTCACATTGAAGACTGAACTGGCAACTCTATTAAAGCTGAGAGTATGATCCTGGTCTGTTTGAAAGATACCTTCCTATTGGATGGGGCTCAAGACTTGAGTCAGTGTTCCTGATCTATCCCTTAACAAGTTCCTGCACTGTTGCCCGTAGTTCAAATTTATGATTGTGAGATACAAAGACGGTCCACTGTAGTTTCTCCTTTGACTTCCTATTCACTACATGCTCTGCAGTTCTCCTCGGAACATTCTTGTAGTAATCATGGTAAATCCCAGGCTATGCTGTCTTCTCTTATTCTTCTATCTAGGCTCAGTCAACAACTTTCAAAAGAGAAATTGCATATAATAACCATATTAAAGTTTGCTCCAAAACATAAAAAATAAAGGAATGAATGAATAAAGCTCCTCTGGTTTCATTGACAAGATCACAAAAGATAATATTCAATGTTGGAAAACATGAAAGAAGACAAATATGGTAATATATTGGAATTGTTGAATTGTCAGTTGGTCCAGTGATTCTGCAAAATAATTTTTAATTCTTTGAACAAAATTATCACACACTTCAGACCTGTTGATTCAGATATACAACTGCTAGTTATATACAACAAGGAAGCCAAAGAGGTGAAAAAAAAAAAACTTCACAAAGAACCAAATATTGAGTGAAAAAAAATAAGGCAATACCAGAAATCCAGCCAAAAAAGAAAGAAACAGAAAAAAATAAAAGGGATTTCCATCAATTTGGGTAAATGCTAAACAAGTGGCATAATAGCATATCAAAAGAAAATCATAAATATGAAGCATTCAAAAAACATGAACTGATGGAAAGTAAATTATATATAAAGATCAAAGTAATACAAACAGAGAAATGTCCAATTTAAAACAAAAAATTATATATGATAATGATAAACTGTGGTTCAAAGAATGCATGAAGAAATGACCCTCATTCCTTTCCTTAGAGATTGGAAATAGAGTGGGCACCAAGTGATGCTAACTATCACATATGGTTGCTACATCAGTTTGTTTTGCTTATTTTTTTGTTTGCTATTTGGGGTGGCTTCTTGGTTTTTAGGTTGCAGGGGGGAATATGTGAAAATGACTACAATGTAAAAATGAACAATATAAATAAAGCAAAAAATGCATGAAAGAAAACAGAAATAATAGTACTAAAACAATTAACTGGCTTATCTCATTAAATATGTAGTATGTAATATATTTTAAAATGTATAATATATAAAATGTTGCAATTAATAAACATTCACATTTGTTTATAAACATAACTTATGAAACATTGTTATATGTAAAATATATTATTGTATGTATGATATGTAATATTATATATATATATATACATATATATACACACAGAATCGCAGACATGAAACAGAGATCAGATTTAAGAAAACACATTATTTAGTGTCCTTGATAACTGAATTTATTTTTTAAGAAAAATTATTCTAGGGGCAGCTGGGTGGTACAGTGAGTAGAGCACTGGCCCTGGAGTCAGGAGGACCTGAGTTCAAATCTGGCCTCAGACACTTGACACATGAACTAGCTGTGTGAACTTGGGCAAGTCACTTAACTCCAATTTCCCTGCCAAAAAGCAAAAAAAAAATTCTAATGGTAAAATAACTGTTATTTTCTATCAGCATAAAGTTTCCATAATGCTATATAGATATTTGCATATATATGCAAATTCTACCTTCTCGAGAAACATAGAGTAAAAATAAGTCCACATTCTGTATGAGAGTGCTTCACGTATTTGAGGCTTACTTTTGATCTTGTCCCTTTTTGTCTTCTCTTCTACACCCTTAGTTCCTTCACCCTTTACTTATCTACATGATCCTCAGTCAGGCACATGTGTATGTATATGTTTGTGTTGCTGAATAACTTCAATATACTTTTTCTACAAATAGTGTTTTTGCTTCCAACTGTTGTAGCACTTAGCTCCTCTGAAAAATTGCTTTCTTTGATTTGTTCTTGCCTATTTACAGCTCCTGAAAATAGTTGTGTGCACTTAGATTGTGAACCCACTTAGGGGGAAGTCAGAAAGTGATTTGTAAATGAGGGTTAGCAACAAAGTCAAGGTTTTCTTAGAATGAGCATACTTAACTTCGACCCTATAATACTGTTTAACCTGGATTCTCATATAGAAATTTCATCTGTATGGGTACTAATCACAACATGAGAGAAAATGAATAAACTTTGAAGATTTAAATGACCCACACGATAACATTCTAGTTTTATATTTTTTCACAATATTCATAATCATTTCCAATGTAATACAGCTTTAAGCATATTGAGAATTCATGGAGTAGACCATGGTTGATGCTGTGCATGAATTAGCTGAAGCAGGTAAATTAATTTTGTGTAGAGTCCATAACAAGGAAAAAGTAGTGAAACTGATGAGATTCCCTGATGAGTTTGTAATTTATAACCCATGAAATATTTAAAAAAAAACAGGATACAACTTTTTTATTATCAATTTTATGTACTCATTCAAAATAACAAACAATGATCCTTTTTCTGCAGTACTTAAATCAGCTCAATGAATTGTCATAAAGTAAAAGGGGGACATAATTCATTTGTCTTCCCACTGTTGGAGAAAATGAGCATAGTAAGTGTTCATGCAAGACCTAAGCATGACACAATTGAAATAAAGATTATAGGAAATAGGGGGTGGAGCAAAGATGGCAGAGTGGAGCAGAGCCTACCCTGAGCCATGCCTGAACCAACCAGACCAGGAGCTGGTCAGAACAGGCTGTAGCGCCCCTGAATCAGTGAGCTGTGGCAGTTACCAGACTTCTCAACCCACGAACACCAAAGACAACAGAGCAGGTTAGTGGGAAAAACCTGCTGGGACAGAGTGAAAGGAGTTTGTGGTATGGCCGCCACCCCAGGTACAATGCAGGTGGTGCAGCTCTGAGGCTGCTTCCAGAGCTACAGCTGCAGTTGATGCTAGCCCCAGGCCCACCTGGTGGGGGGGAATTAAGTGGTGGATCAGAGCAGGAGTTCAGAGTCTGCTTAGATCTGAGTTGCAGTCTGGGTTGGTGGTTCTTGTGGGAGGAGGAGTGCTGGTGTGGCAGAGCTAGCTGTGTAAAAATAGCTCTGAAAAGAACAGCACAGCCCCTCAAGCTTGGGACAAAGTACTCTCTACTCTACAAGCAGTCATACCCCGACAAAAAGCTCAAGGGTCAAGTAGTTGGCTGGGAACATGAAGAGGCAGGGAAAACGCTCTCAGATTCAGACTCATGTTTTGGAGTCTTTCTTTGGTGACAAAGAAGACCAAAACACACAGCCAGAAGAAGTCAACAAGGTCAAAGAGCCTACGTCAAAAGCCTACAAGAAAAACATGAACTGGTCTCAGGCCATGGAAGAGCTCAAAAAGGATTTGGAATAGGAAGTTAGAGAAGTAGAGGAAAAATTGGGAAGAGAAATGAGAATGATGCAAGAAGACCATGAAAAACAAGTCAATGACTTGCTAAAGGAGACCTAAAAAATACTGAAGAAAATAACACCTTAAAAAATAGACTAACTCAAATGGCAAAAGAGCTCCAAAAAGCCAATGAGGAGAAGAATGCCTTGAAAGGCAGAATTAGCCAAATGGAAAAGGAGATCCAAAAGATCGCTGAAGAAAATACTACCTGAAAAATTAGATTGGAGCAAGTAGAAGCTAGTGACTTGATGAGAAATCAAGATATTATAAAACAGAACCAAAGGAATGAAAAAATGGAAGACAATGTGAAATATCTCATTGGAAAAACCACTGACCTGGAAAATAGATCCAGGAGAGATAATTTAAAAATTATTGGACTACTTGAAAACCATGATCAAAAAAAGACCCTAGATATCATCTTTCAAGAAATCATCAAGGAGAACTGCCCTGATATTCTAGAGCCAGAGGGTAAAATAGAAATTGAAAGAATTCACTGATTGCCTCCTGCAAAAGATCCCAAAAAGAAAACTCCTAGGAATATTGTTGCCAAAATCCAGAGCTCTCAGATGAAGGAGAAACTACTGTAAGCAGCCAGAAAGAAACAATTTGAGTACTGTGGAAACACAATCAGGATAACATAAGATCTAGCAGCTTCTACATTAAGGGATCAAAGGGCTTGGAATATGATATTCCAGAGGTCAATGGAGCTATGATTAAAACCAAGAATCACCTACCTAGCAAAATTTAGTATAATGAGCGAAGGCAAAATATGGATTTTCAATAAAATAGAGGACTTTCATGCTTTCTCAGTGAAAAGACCAGAACTGAATAGAAAATTTGACTTTCAAACACAAGAATCAAGAGAAACATGAAAAGGTAAACAAGAAAGAGAAATCATAATGGACTTACTAAAGTTGAACTGTTTTGTTTACATTCCTACATGGAAAGATGATGTGTATAATTCATGAGACCTCAGTATTAGGGTAGCCGAAGGGAATACACACACATACACACATATGTGTATATATACATATACACACACACACAAATATTTATATATATATATATATATATATATATATATATATATATATATATACTTATATATATATAGACAGAGGGCACAGGGTGAGTTCAACATGAAGGGATGATATCTAAAAATATCAAATTAAGGGATGAGAGAGGAATATATTGAGAGAGGGAGAAAGGGAAAGATCGAATGGGGTAAATTATCTTGCATAAAAGTGGCAAGAAAAAGCAATTCGTTGGAAGGGAAGAGGGGGCAAGTGAGGGGGACTGAGTGAATCTTGCTGTCATCAGATTTGACCTCAGGACAGAATAACATACACACTTAATTGAGTATCTTACCCCACAGGAAAGAAGGAGGAAGGAGATAAAAGAGGGGGCATGATAGAAGGGAGGGCAGATAGGGGGAGGAGGTAATCAAAAGCAAACACGTTCAAAAAGGGACATGGTCAAGGGACAAAATTGAATAAAGGGGGATAGGATAGGAAGGAGCAAAATATAGTTAGTCTTTTACAACATGAGTATTGTGGAAGGGTTTTGCTTGCCTTTTTAGGGAGGGTGGGTGGGGAGGGAAGAGGGGAGAGAATTTGGAACTCAAAGTGTTAAAAGCAGATGTTCAGAAAAAAAGTTTTTGCATGCAACTAGGAAATAAGATATACAGGCAATGGGGCATAGAAATCTATCTTGCTCTACAAGAAAGTAAGGGAAAAGGGGATGGGGGGAGTCGGGTGACAGAAAGGAGGGCTGACTGGGGAACAGGGCAATCAGAATATATCCCATCTTGGAGTGGGGGCGTAGGGAAGATATGGGGAGAAAATTTGTAATTCACACTATTGTGGAAATTAATGCTGAAAACTAAAAATATTAAATAATTATAAAAAGATAATAGGAAATAGACTTTATCTTTTCATTAAAAAGAGTGTAGAATCAACAAAAGTACAGTGTCATTGAGTTAAAGTATATTGAAATTTAATTATTTAATTCTGTTACTTGGATAGGAAAATTGTGTCAAGGAATAGCAAATTAAATATGTTTTACTAACTCACCCAGAGCATGAGAAATATAATTGCTGGACATGTTCAGATGAAGATTATTCCCTCCTACCTTTAATAACATCCCTCTTTTTCTCCAGATTATGTACAAACAAGGAACTATGCTTCCAGTTACTTGGAGGGTTAAGATCGTAGTCTATTTTTTTTTAAATTCCCTACAGGAATAAATGTTTACCTTCTTTTTTCATGGTAGAAAGGGAAACCAAAAGCTGCCCTGGAGCATTCCATTTTGACATGTTGTTCTCAAACTGTCTACATCTCAACCTGTTGTTCCCCCTGGTGGCCATGTCATCTGTATATCACATAGCAGGGAAGAATAGTCCTTCCTCCTCACCTCAACATGTTAACCATAAAACACTAATGATTATATGATAGCATTTCTACTACATAAAAAGTATAAAAATAAACTAATATAAGTATTTCTTAAATGAGAAAAAATACATTTAAGACACATTTTTCTCTATACCCACTTATAGCTTCCAATAATGTGCATTATTATTTTGGCATATCTCCAATTTAGAGCATCTGCTTGTGTGTCAGAGTAATGTTTCCCTTTCCAGATGGTTTAAAAATATTGACAGTATCTCTACAGTGTATTTTTCTGACAGTAATGACAAATAAGAAGTAGGTCAATGTATTTATTAGGACTAGATATGGGAAGTAGTAATTAAAGGCATAATGGGAATTTGACTCTATACATAATTTGACTCTATACATAATGTTGACTTGAAATAATCATAATAACCCACAATATGAAAACATCACTGAAAACACTGCTTTTCCCCTAAATCTCTTTCATTTCAATGTTGTTTTAACTCTTGCACAAAGTTCAGATTCTGTAATTGAATAATTTTAGTCAGATACTTAAGTCATGTGGCCTGATAAAACAGACTTTCATAACTATTTCCTTCACTTCATAAATTCACAAATTATACAATCACAAGGGAATGAAATTGTTTGTAGGACATCTGTCCTGGGGCAATCAATTGTAAATGTAGCTAGGCATGTACCATCTGTGGAGGTGCTTGACCAACTGAAACACCAATGTTTCATTTAACAAACACCTAGTAGTTTTAGAAGCTATATTTTACAGGTAATAGAAGATATCTCAAAGTGTTGCTAACTTATTGTAGTTTCAGAAATTCCAAGTTGACTGTGTGAAGTGTAAGTAGGTTCATTTTTTTGATAATATGCATGGAAAGTATGAAAAGAGTACCTCATTGGTTGAGATATTTATTTGTTTACTCCCAGACAGATGGAGCCATAATCAGTGTACATCAGATGAGACATTTATGACTCCAATAAGTAAAAGACAAAAATGTTAACGGGTACTCTTTTTTTAAACAATATTGATGTAGAGGATAAGCAAATATTGTGTCAAAGATTGGAGTTGTTATTTTGACAAAGATGTTAAAAAGTAATCAAAGTAATTTTCAGACCACAGTTGTTTGCATTTCTGCAATATAAAATTTGTCTTTTCTTAAATAGGTAGTCATTAGTGGAATGTAGATTAAGGGGTCCAGTAAGGCCCTGATGCATTAAAGAAAAGTCTTGGCAGATATTACTGCATAGAAAAATAAACAAATAGGGGTTCATTCTTTGGAATCTATTTAAGTTCCCCTGTACAAAATAGAAGCGTTTCTGAGAGGAGAAATCTAATATGTCATCCTGAAGGGCAATGCCATCCAAAGAAAAGAGCTAATCCTAGCAGAAGAAACAATGGAAAAGTGGCCCTGGAGGAGAAGGACAAAGGCTCATAGAATCATAAATTTAGAGTTAGAAGATACCTCAGAGTTTTTATAGTCCAACCTTCTCATTTTACAGGTGTCTCAAAGAGATTAAGTGACTTGCCCAGAGTCATAGGGCTAATATACAGTAGAGCAAGGATTTGAACCCTGGTTGCCTGAGAGCAAATCTCATGTTCTTTTGTGGAGGCCCAGGGTATACAAAGTCAAATTTGACCTACTTCATAATTTTGCTGATCTACTGTCTCTGTATTTGAGTAAGTATAAATGCAAGTATGGTGAAATAGTTGATCCTTGAATATAGAGAGAGGGTAGAGCTGGTTTTATAATTAGAAAGTCTATATAAATGATGTGACTTTGGGACAACTCTAAATCATCTCCCTCCCAAAAAAAGGATGTAAAATAAAATTCCTATATGAACTTAGTCTCTAAAATACCACAAATAGAAAACTGCATTACTTTAGTTTAAAGTTGTGTCTACTGTTGAAGTGTTAATTCTCTCAGCAGATATACAATATGGGATGGGCAGATGCACAGTATAGTGGAAAGAGGTCTGGATATTGTTAGGAGACCAGGGTTGTATTCCTAGCTCATTCAATAACTAACTTTTTGACACTGGACAAGTCAGTAGTCTCTCTAGGATTTTGTTTTCTTACATTGTAAAGGAAAAAATTATACTTAGTGATGTCGAGGATACAAGCTTATTTTATATTAGTGATAATTATGATCAAATAAATTATTGGGAAGCATCTACATATTGAAAGTAGTTCATCACACGCTTTTCTGATAGAAAAAGAAAAGATTAAACACTTACAAAAGTGGATGTCTCTGTAAGTAAAAAGGATACTACTGAGAAAAAGGAAAAAAAAATATGGAAAGGAGTAATTACGGCCCTGAACATATATTTGACTACTTTACAGTTTTGTTTAGAGCTAGTATGGGCATGGCAGGAAACTTTTCTCTTTTCCATCTCAGGTGAAGACATAGATTAGAAAAAAAGTTCTTCAATCATTTTATTAGTTTAATGTGTTTATTGGGTAAGCTGACCAATTTAATTACAAAATTAAAATCTACATTATGTGTAGTAAATATCAAAGGATATCATCTTGCAAAATCCACCCCCCCATAAAGTATTCACCTGACCTAAGAAGTAGAGTAAGCAAAATAAGAATCAAGTAAGTTTTAGCTTCCCACTGGTTTTAATGTAATATACTGATAAATGCCACAGAATATCATCCAGAATTGAACTGTACCATAATTGCATAATATAAAAGTATCTATTACTTTCAAATGAGTAAAACTCATTTGAAATTGTGCTCATGGAAATTCTGCCATTAAAAACACTGGATACTACTTGGGGAATATTTCAATTATTTCTCCTATTAGACACTTACTAGAAATCTTCTAATCCACAGATGGCATATTGGTGTAAAATATTAGCCTCACTCCCTTTATCAGGTATGTCATGAAGTGAAAAAGGAAGAAAGAACTAACATCACCATCCCCTTCTAGCCAACAGAATATTTCAGGAAAGCATACTCCAAACAAACAAAATATACTATCGGAAATCAGGCGTAACCATTCCTGCTGTCAAGTGGGAATAGACTCCTTGTCTTCTGAAACACTATAGAAATTCTATTATAAATTAGTGTCTATCATCACTGAAGATATTCTACTTTTAAATGTAATTGATATAGTTCAGAGTTTAGTGCCAGCTATGCCTTCATTGTGTCATTGCTGCTCCTACTAATAATGCTTTTCCACTAGGAGAGCACTGACATCAATACTTTGTCTTCCCAAACAGCTCTCATGGGCATATTTTTAGCATAAAATGAATCAGGGAATTACACCCATAACATCTTGAATAAGATACTGAAAATGGATCACACTGCATTCCATCCAGATATCCCTTTTAATTTAACCTGGAAGAATTTTCTAATGTAAGATATTTTTACATTGAAGAAATTATCAATATTTACATAAAATTAAAAGTGAGCCAGTCACTGCCAAAAAAGTTAACTTTGAAAAATGAAATACTGCATTCAGTCCTAAAAGGGGAAGAGTATTACAGCTAAACAATATAATTTAAAGGAGCAGCTTTACAGTTTCCTACATATATTAGAAGCATGGATAGAGACTAGCACATGAGGTCATGTAAAAGAAGGCTAGATGGGAGGAAAAAGATTGTACTTCATAAAGGAGCTGAAGTGAATCAAAATAAATTTTCAAGAGTGCAAAATAAACATGATAGAACTGAATTTCTACTTACTCCATCAAAGAAAGCAGTCTGAAATCAATAAAACAGTTAAATTCAAATGAAACTTAAATTTCCAAAATGTTAAATATTTAGGTTCATAGAACTTAGACAAGTTATAGATGTCATTTCAATTTTCTGGAGAATTTTTATAATGAATATTAATCTTCAAGATAGGTAGGTGTTGTGAAAGTGTTATGCCTAAATTTAAGTGCCATTCATCAGTCAAAAACCTTCATTAAACACATAAAAATAAATATATTTGAAGGTTTACAAAACATTGTATATATGGTATCTCATTCCATCCTGACAACAACCCTGTGAGGTATGAGTTCATATCATATCATATTTTGCAGGTTGAGAAACAAGATGAGTGAGGTTACATGAATTTCCCAGAGCCACATACCTAATAAATATATAAAGCAGAATTGTAAATCATGTATTCTTGACTCCAAGTCCAACTCATCTCTGTCTTGGTAACTCTCCAATTTAAGTTATCCAGCTTTAATCTATCGGCTGACCTCCAGCAGATGCTGATCTTGCATCTATGACCATCTACTGACTATCTCAAATTAGATGTCCTTCAATCACCTTAAAAAAATCAACATGTACAAAGTTGAACTATTACCTCTCCCCTAAGCTCTCCTGTCTTCCTAAATTCCCTATTACTATTGAGGGTTCCACTATCTTCCCAGTCCTGAGGCTCATAACCTAAGTGTCACCCTCGATTACTCACTCTTTCTCACCTCCCATATTATGTCTGTTGCAAAGGCCTGTCTCTTTTATCATGATTACATTTCTTACATATGACATTTCCCCTTTTCTTCTCTGATAAGGCCACCAACTTGGTGCAGGCCCGAAAGATTTCAATATTCTTCTGGTTGATCTTCTTTCTGCAAGTCTCTTCCCACTCTAGTTGGTCTTCCATTCAGCTATGAAAGTGAGATTCCAAACATGCAGGTCTGACTCTGTCACTCCCCTACTAAATAAATTACATTGGTTCCCTATTACCCATTGGATCAAATATAAGCTGTTTGGAATTCAGAGCCTTTAGTAACATGCCTCACTTCATCTTTCTCATTTTCCTATAGCTCATGCATCTCTCCCTCTACTTTATGATCCTATGATACTGGTCTCCTTTGCTGTTCCTCACATAAGAAACTGTCACTTGGCTCCAGATATTTTTCCCCTTTCTGTTCTCCATGTTCTTTCTCTTTTTCTCTACTTCCTGGTTTCTGTCAAGGTCAAGCCAAAAACTTATCTTCTACATGTCCCTTAATTCTAGTGCCTTTTCTCTGTTATTTCCAACTTATCTTGTATGTAGCTTGTAAATAGTTGTTTGCATACTGTCTCCTCCATTAGATTGTGAGCTACATGAGAGGAGGGATTGTCTTTTCCTTGTGCGTGCGTGCGTGTGTGTGTGTGTGTGTGTGTGTGTGTGTGTGTATGTCCCCAGCACTTATTCCAGTGTCTGCCACATAGTAGATACTTAATGAGCGCTTATTGAATGCCTTACTATTGTGTCACCTATCTCCCTCACTGAGTTTCTATGTGACAGGCTCTACCTAAGTTTTGGGAATACAAAGAAATTCATCAAACAATCTTTGCCCACAAAGTTACATTCCAGTGGGGAAGAGAACATGTACTTAAGGTAGATGCAGAGTGACTAGAAATTAACTTCAAGGGAAAGACAGTATTAACAACTAGGGGGACAGGAAAAGTCCTCCTTTAGGGAAACCACTTCAGAAACTTGACATAGGGAATACACATTCCCAAAATAAGCTGCAATTTATGGTTTTCAATTTTTTCATAAAACGATCTGCTTCTGATTGGTATGATAATGAAATTTCTACAGGAATAAGGTTATAAATTTAAGACATGAAAGCCAAATGGTTTTGTTTAAACCTCAAGACTCAGGGACAGAGGCGCAGAGTGAACCTATAACAAGGCAAGTAATCTGACACATCCATACCATTGTCACAAGAGGAACCAATTAAGAAATTGTCAATAGATGGATGTAAATTCTGTATCAACACTGACATAAATCAAAAGATGGAAGATCACAGTCATGTAGGAAAATGTAGGCTGTATACATACATAAATAAGGTTATTCCTACATTTTTCTCAGCCTAAGGATTATATGTACCTATGACTATGGCAATAATGTGGACATCTTAAATATGTCCATAAAGGCATTGCTACATTCATTTGAAATTGTTCAAGGGTTCATTCATTCAGGAGGAAACATTGCCTTGAAAATGAGGAAGAAGGGGAAAAATACATAATACTTTGAAAAGTGGCAGGTGATCAAGGCTGTATTTTCAGTAATCCAAAAGTTAATTTAGCATATTGTTTATGTGTGTGTGTACACATGTATGTATGTGTGTATATATATATGTGTATATATATACATATATTTGTGTATATATATACACACAGTAACATATGTAGGTAACAGTAGGGAATATTTAAAGATGAAATATCATATGGAAAAAGAATATTTTCAAGCAGTAAGAGCGACAGGAAGAACATTTTGCTAAATGGAGAATTTGAATGGTGAATAAATCAATGAGTAATGAATTCACTTCTATATGGTTAACATACGTGTTTTTAAATAGCAGACATTTCCAAAGTAAGCGCTCCGCATCTCTCTCCCTCTGTGTGTGTGTGTGTGTGTGTGTGTGTGTGTGTGTGTGTGTGTGTGTGAGAGAGAGAGAGAGAGAGAGAAAGAGAGAGAGAGACAAAGCAGCAAGCAGCTGTGGAAAAAAAAAAAACAAAAACTTAACATTCCGTACTTGACTTTCAAAGAGTTGAGTGCCTGTGCAAAGTGAATATTTAGTGTGGCAGATGGCATTGTTACTGATTGAAGAACTACTTATTTCACTAAGTGCCTACTTTCCTGGAAATTTGTCTCAGTGCCTTCCACACAATTTATCTCTTATCCTAGTGAAATTTCCTCCTCCCCTCCCTTTTTATAGGCAGCTTAGAGATGCATGCCTAATATCAATGGATTATAGTGAAAAAGTATTTTCTGGAGGGGGAGGACAAGTACTCTGGATGTATTAATCCAACATGGGGGTCCTTGTTGATAGCTAAATATAGTGATTTGTGAGACAATCTGTGAATTCAGTTGTAGGATTCAAATATGCTGTTGCATCTCTAGATATTCAGGTAAGACTGTCAAAATCTAAACTACACCAATGACAAAATATGCTTTTATGAATAATGGAGAACATGACCTGACTCCCAAAAATAGTTTTGAAAAATAAAGATAGATGAGGAATACATATATACGGCAATATATAAAAAAATATATGAATAGTGGTAACAAGAAGAGAGAGAGTAGAAAACAGAGGTCAGAGCTTTACCCACATAAGAGAAAGAATCATTATTTAAGTCAGGTTGGAGAGTGGGCTTAATCTATTCACAATAGTCTACTCTCTTTCAAGAGTTAAAATTTCTTTTGTGAAAGACTGAAGACGTCAATAGGTGATTAGGTTTAGATATGCTTGCAAGAAACTGGCTATGATAGTCCAGATTGTTCTTCTCTATGTGGTAGATGTCTGTGGCCTGAAAGATACACTGTTAAAGATGGTTTTCAAGAGCTAGTGTATAATAATTATGTTCATTGAGTTTTGTGTAGTACATTGTTGGGCCTCATCTAGGACAAAAGGTGGATTGCATTGGTGAAAACTTGCACGGCATAATTAGCCTGAGATCCAAATATCTGTCACTCTATGAATCTCCTATGATTTAGAAATGTCATCCAGAGGTGGGTACTTTAGTTTCCAAAAGAGAAGGTTATATGTCAGAAGGATCAAAATGGAGAAGAACTTGAGCTGTATATGATAGAGGACATTGTGAAGGTGGAATTGGTCATAATATCAATGATTGGATTTGAGGAGAAATTTTGAAGAATATGATGAAATCCTGAAAGAAAATGACTCAAACTAAAGGAAATGAAGGAAAAAAGGGGTACCAACTGAAGGAGGAAGAAAAGTTTATGAAAACTGAGGAGCAGGAGAAAAAAAGACTCAAGATGAAAGAAAATGTGATTGATAAGATAAGTAAGAAAAAGGCAAATAAATCAAATTGTGAAAGCAAAATGAGATTGTTAAGAGAAAGGAAAGGAAGTTGGCTCTGGTTTTTAGGATAAGAATTGCTAAAGCAGCTGCCAAGGTGTTAAGGAGATGTTAATGAGGTGAGATGTAATCATACAGGCAAAGGAGCAATTTAAAAGTCTGACTGAGGAACCTGATTTCAGTAACTATCGAGAGCAGAGAAAGTTCTGCAGTGATTTGTGCCCAAGACATGAGATTTGTATTTCTGCCACAGCCAAGTGACTGCAATCTATGTATACATAAAATATATGCATAGTGTCTCAGAAGGGATAGAAAGGCTCAGGGAAATGCTCTCCATAATCCAGATTACCAGAAACAATGAGAAGCTCCTTAAAAAATTGAATTGATACCTAAATATAAAATAGAGAACTAAAAGGATCTGAAAAGCAAGAGGAAAATCTGATTGACAGTATATTGGAATGTAAAAGAATGAGCCATGGAGGAGGAGGAAGAAGAGGAAACAAAAAAAGACCACTGAATATCTAAGACTAAAAACAAACAAGACATCAAACTCTTCTTGAAGAAGAACACATAGATCAACAGGCACTCGTAGGTGAGAAAGCATCTAGTAAAGGTCATAGGAAGAAGAGATGAATAGTAGTGGTTGGTGATTCATTGCTGAGGGGTAATGAGACTAGATACGAAATACTGCTCAAGAAAAATAACCTCGGTCTGCCACACTTTCCTCAATTGTAAGAAGAGGATAATAATAGCAGGTACTCCCTAGGGCTGTTGTGAGGCTCTAGTGAGATAATAATTGCAAAAGGCTTAGCATCATACTTGGTATATAGCTGATGTTTGTCCTTCATTCTTGAAGAGGACATGATATCAGGGAGATGATGCCATGACATTCAATTAAATTGGACTCGATTGAGGGAGTGCTTTGCAAAGTCACCAGTCTCACTTTATCCTCCAGAGTCCTCTGGGTCCAGTGACAAGATATAGATCAAGATGACTGGGGATGGCCCTGGATGCAGTGGGAGACCTTGGCTAGAGTCTTTAACAGTTCTCAGTTTGATTAAGGCAACACGCTTATTCAGTAATTAAGGCTATGTAAAACATAAGGCAGAGAATGGCCTCTATGACCTAGTCCAAAAAAATTAGATGTGGGAGGGGAACACCCTCACTTGTTTCTGGCCAAAACAGAAATAATTGCTATTTAAATTCACTCTGAACCAATCAGGCCCAAACAATGACGAAGTGGGGCTTGGCCAATCAATGAGAGCTAGAGTGATTTGAGTTAGTAAATGTTTACTAAATGTTTAATAATTCCTATCCTTACCAATTGTTAGCCTGATAGTAGAAATAGCTGATTGTTATCTCTCCAGAACATGCATCAGAGAACAGAGAACATATCAGAAGAAATACAGAAAACGAGAGCAGGAGTGAAAGAGCCTGCTGAAGATCTAAGTCTAGTCCAGGTTGGGGGTTCTTGGGGAAGGAGGAGTGCTGTTGTGGCAGAGCTGGCACATCCCCCCAGGCTTGGGAAATAGTTCTCTAAACTCTACAAGCAGTCATACCCCACTGAAAAACTCAAGGGTCACATTCGTTGGCTGGGAATATGGCCAGGCAATGAAAACACACCCAGATTCAGTCTCAGACTTTGGATTCTTTCTTTGGTGACAAAGAAGACCAAAACATACAGCCTAAAGAAGTCAACAAGGTGAAAGAGCCTACATCAAAAGTGTCCAAGAAAAACATGAACTGGTCTCAGGCCATGGAAGAGCTCAAAAAGGATTTGGAAAAGCAAGTTAGAGAAGTAGAGGAAAAATTGGGAAGAGAAATGAGAAGGATGCGAGAAAACCATGAAAAACAAGTCAATGACTTGCTAAAGGAGACCCCCCAAAATACTGAAAAATATACTGAAGAAAACAACACCTTAAAAAATAGACTGACTCAAATGGCAAAAGAGCTCCAAAAAGCCAAGGAGGAGAAGAATGTCTTGAAAGGCAGAATTAGCCAAATGGAAAAGGAGGTCCAAAAGACCACTGAAGAAAATACTTACCTTAAAAATGAGATTGGAGCAAGTAGAAGCTAGTGACTTGATGAGAAATCAAGATATTATAAAACAGAACCAAAGGAATGAAAAAAATGGAAGACAATGTGAAATATCTCATTGGAAAAACGACTGACCTGGAAAATAGATCCAGGAGAGATAATTTAAAAATTATTGGACTACCTGAAGGCCATGATCAACAAAAGACCATAGATATCATCTTTCAAGAAATTATCAAGGAGAACTGCCCTGATATTCTAGAGTCACAGGGCAAAATAGAAATTGAAAGAATCCGCTAATTGCCTCCTCAAATAGATCCCAAAAAGAAATCTCCTAGGAATATTGTGGCCAAATTCCAGAGCTCCCAGATCAAGGTGAAAATACTGCAAGCAGCCAGAAAGAAACGATTTGAGTATTGTGGAAACTCAATCAGAATAACCCAAGATCTGGCAGCTTCTACATTAAGAGATCAAAGGGCTTGGAATACGATATTCCGGAGGTCAATGGAGCTTGGATTAAAACCAAGAATAACCTACCCAGCAAAACTGAGTATCATGCTCCAAGGCAAAATAAGGATTTTCAATCAAATAGAGGACTTTCAAGCTTTCTCAGTGAAAAGACCAGAGCTGAATAGAAAATTTGACTGTCAAACACAAGAATCAAGAGAAGCATGAAAAGGTAATTAAGAAAAAGAACAAGAAAAAGAAATTGCAAGGGACTTACTAAAGTTGAACTGTTTTGTTTACATCCCTACATGGAAAAATGATGTGTATGATTCATGAAACCTCAGTATTAGGGTAGCTGAAGAGAATATGCATATATATGTATATGTTTATGTATATATATGTATAAGTGAATGTGTATGTATGTATATATGTATGTGTGTATATATATATATATATATATATATATATATATATATATATATATATATATATATATATATATATATATATAGGGGGAGAGAGAGAGAGAGAGAGAGGGCACAGGGTGAGTTGAAGATGAAGGGAAGATATCTAAAGGAAATAAATTCAAATTAAGGGATGAGAGAGGAATATATTGAGAGAGTGAAATAGGGAGAGATAGAATGGGGTAAATTATCTGTAGGAAGAGAAGAAAAGGCAGGTGAGGGGGGAATGAGTGAATCTTGCCCTCATCAGATTTGACCTGAGGAGGGAATACCATACATACGCAATTGGGTACCTTACCCCACAGGAAAGAAGAAGGAAGAAGATAAAAAGAAAAAAAATACAGAAAATATTGGACAATAAACTGAAGATTAAAGGAGAATAAATGGTGTTTTCACCATTGAAAACCAGGAATTTGGAAGATGAAACAACACAAGTGTACAAGTGAACAACTGGTTAAGAAGATGGTATTTGGATTTCTGAAGTATGGCTAAATACAGGATTGTCAGAATCCTGACTACTGTTGGACTGAAGTTAATATGGATTTATAAGAAATTAATTACCTGGAGTCTTTCAAATATACTCAAAAAGGCTTTAAAACCAAAATGGAAGGCTGCAAAGGAAAACCATTTGTTTTCAATGTCTAGGTACAATACATATGTACGCATGTCTACCCGTACATGGACATATATGTATCTATCCAACTATGTATCTATCTAATCCATTCATATCTCTCTCTCTCTCTCTCTCTCTCTCTCCATATATATATATATATATATATATATATATATATATATGTATATATGTATATATATATATATATATATAATGTATGTGTCTATGTATATATGTATGTATGTAAATGTAGGTATGCACCTGTCTTTCTGCCTGCCTATCTGTATGTATCTATCCATCCCTCTACATGTGTATGTATCTTTATGTTAATGTATGTATATGTCTCTATATCTGTATGCCTGTCTCTGTGTGTACATATGCATATGTATCTATCTGTTTATATATCTCTATATCTATGTATTTATTTATATATCACCTATATGTATAGGTAAATATACATACATACATATGTATATATCTGTCTTAGATGTGCTATAAAAAAGCAATTAAGGTTCTCAAAGGTTCATGCTAAAACAAAATGCAAAAATGGAGCAAAGAGTATATCTTAGCACCTCAAAGACCTCTACACAATCCCAAAGGAAAATCAATAGTTAAGATGAACTAGAAGTTTTGATACAAGGAGCAAATTTGAATTCATAGGTATCACTAAGAGTTGGTGAAATGTGATGTATGTCTAGCATATGGCTGGCTGAGTATAACTGATTCAAAAGATTAGAGAATAAGAAAAAAGGGTTAAGAATATTTACCATTGTATATCAAGATATACTCAAGTGAAAAAAGCCAGGAGTAAGAGGCATAATGTGGAGACAAAGAGGGCAACATTTGGATACAGATTAGTTAGGGCAAAAACAAAGAGAACTTTGTGTTTGGGGTAAAACATCACACACCCCCTTGACAAAAAAGGTAATAAATGAGTTCAGGAAATGGGTCAAAAGCATGACATAGAAGCCTGCTATTGTAGTTAGGGGAAACTTCAATTATCCAGACTAGATAACACTTTCATTGATTGCCTTAACAATAATTTCATCCTTCTAAATGTAGCAGAAGCAATAATGAGAAAGTCTCTCTTTAATATCATTGGTGAGTTGAAAAATGAACTTGGGGAAAGTGATGCTTCTCTCTTAGAGTTTGTGACAGAGAAAGAAGAGGAAGTTGGAAATACGTTGATAAATATCATAGATTTAGAGGTTCAGAGGAAAGATAGATTGGATCCATTGGAGTAAAATGCTATGGAGTAGAGAGCCTAGGATGGAAAGGAGATCTCAAGAATAAAATTGTAAAGAAACAAATGGAAATATTTATGATGAGGGAGAAAAAGAAAAATTGTCTAAAGAGACTTTTGTGAATATCTTGAGAACTCACCAACTCAGAATTTATAAATATATATGTGGCTAATATGGAAAAATATTTTGCATGACTTAATATGTATAAAAAATTTACCATATTGCTTGTCCTCTCAATGGGTAGGGGAGGGGCTGGAGGGAAGGAAGTAGTTTTGAACTTGAAATTTAAAAATGAATGTTAAAAATAAATAAACATAGTTGACAAAACAAAGACATGTATGGAAAATGGAAGCAAGGGAATATAAATGTATGGTATTAATATTATGAAAATAGTGTCAGGAATACTAAAGCTCAGAAGGAGCTGAGTCTGTCAAGGAAATCTAAAGATGATGGCAACAACAATAACAAAAAATCTGGTTCTTAAAGCTTTACTGGGGACCAACAATGAGGATCAAAGAAAGGCTAGGACTGATCCTGAGTGCTGGGTAGGAGTGAGAACAGAGAGAAGGCAGAGATGTTTGGACTTTATTGTGCTCCCGTTTATTTTGACAAGGAAAATGACCAATGGACTAGAAAGAATAGCTCCACATTGGCTAATAGGCAATAATTACAGTGAGAAAACACCTGCCTGCAAGACGTCAGTTCCAGATGAATTACAATCTTGGATATTTAAAAAGAAAAACTGGTGGAAATGATAGCTGAGTAAATGACACTACTATCTGAGAGATCTTAGTGAATGAAGGAGGGAAAGGGCAAATGTTGTACCACTTTTCAGAAATGGAAAGATACAACTATAAATCAATAATCATGACTCTGCTTACTGATTTTTAGAACAGCTTATTAAAGAGAAAGTTACTGAGCTTTTGGAAAGGAAAGTGGTGATCTCATGGTTTCTTTAAAAACAGGTCACCCCAAACTAAAAATAATTGTATTTTTGACAGTGTTAAAATTGTTAGATCAGGGAAATTCTTTTTTATATATTTATTAAAAATTTTTAGTGTTCAGCATTGATTTCCACAAGAGTTTGAATTACAAATTTTCTCCCCATTTCTACTCTCCACCCCACTACAAGATGGCATATATTCTGATTGCCCTGTTCCCCAGTCAACCCTCTCTTCGGTCACCCTACTCCCCCCATCCCCTTTTCCCTTACTTTCTTGTAAGGCAAGATAGATTCCTATGCCCCATTGCCTGTATATCTTATTTCCTAGTTGCATGCAAAAACTTTTTTTGAACATCTGCTTTTAAACTGCTTTTAAAGCTTTGAGTTCCAAATTCTCTCCCCTCTTCCCTCCCCACCCACCCTCCCTAAGAAGGCAAGCAATTCAACATAGGCCACATGTGCATCATTATGCAAAACCCTTCCACAATACTCATGTTGTGAAAGACTAACTATATTTTTCTCCTTCCTATCCTATCCCCCTTTATTCACTTTTCTCCCTTGACCCTGTCCCTTTTTGAAAGTGTTTGCTTTTGATTACCTTCTCCATCTATCTGCCCTCCCTTCTACTGTCCCCCTTTTTTGTCTCCTTCCTCTTTCTTTCCTGTGGGGTAAGATACCCAATTGAGTTTGTATGGTGTTCCCTCCTCAGGTCAATTCTGATGAGAGCAAGATTCACTCATTCCCCCTCTCCTGCCCCCCTTCCCTCCCAACAGAACTGCTTTTTCTTGCCACATTTATGCAAGATAATTTACCCCATTCGATCTCTACCTTTCTCCCTCTCTCAATATATTCCTCTCTCATCCCTTGATTTTTATTTTTTAGATATCATCCCTTCATATTCAACTCAACTTGTCTCTCTCTATATGTATATTCCCTTCAGCTACCCTAATACTGAGGTCTCATGAATTATACGCATCATCTTTCCATGTAGGAATGTAAACAAAACAGTTCAACTTTAGTAAGTCCCTTATGATTTCTCTTTCTTGTTTATCTTTTCATGCTTCTCTTGATTCTTGTGTTTGAAAGTCAAATTTTCTATTCAGCTCTGGTCTTTTCACTGAGAAAGTCTGAAAGTCCTCCATTTTATTGAAAATCCATCTTTTGCCTTGGAGCATGATACTCAATTTTGCTGAGTAGGTGATTCGTGGTTTTAATACTAGCTCCACTGACCTCTGGAATATCATATTCCAAGCCATTTGATCTCTTAATGTAGAAGCTGCTAGTTATCCTGATTGTGTTTCCATAATACTCAAATTGTTTCTTTCTGGCTGCTTGCAGTATTTTCTCCTTGATCTGGGAGCTCTGGAATTTGGCGACGATATTCCTAGGAGTTTTCTTTTTAGGATTTTTTTGAGGAGTTGATCAGTGGATTCGTTCAATTTCTATTTTACCCTCTGCCTCTAGAATATCAGGGCAGTTTTCCTTTATAATTTCTTCAAAGAAGATATGTAGGCTCTTTTTTTGATCATGGCTTTCAGGTAGTCCAATAATTTTTAAATTATCTCTCCTGGATCTATTTTCCAGGTCAGTCGTTTTTCCAATGAGATATTTCATATTGTCTTCCATTTTTACATTCCTTTGGTTCTGTTTTATAATATCTTGATTTCTCATCAAGTCACTAGCTTCCACTTGCTCCAATCTCATTTTTCAGGTAGTATTTTCTTCAGTGGTCTTTTGGACCTCCTTTTCCATTTGGCTAATTCTGCCTTTCAAGGCATTCTTCTGCTCCTTGGCTTTTTGGAGCTCTTTTGCCATTTGAGTTAGTCTATTTTTTAAGGTGTTATTTTCTTCAGGATTATTTTGGGTCTCCTTCAGCAAGTCATCGACTTGTTTTTCATGGTTTTCTCACATCATTCTTATTTCTCTTCCCAATTTTTCCTCTACTGCTCTAACTTGCTTTTCCAAATCCTTTTTGAGCTCTTCCATGGCCTGAGACCAGTTCATGTTTTTTCTTGGAGAATTTTGATGTAGGCTCTTTCACCTTGTTGACTTCTTTAGGCTGTATGTTTTGGTCTTCTTTGTCACCAAAGAAAGATTCCAAAGTCTGAGTCTGAATCTGAGAGCATTTTCAGTGCCTGTTTATGTTCCCAGCCAACTACTTGACCCTTGAACTTTTTGTTGGGGTATGACTACTTGTAGAGTAAAGAGTACTTTGTTGCAAGCTTGAGGGGCTGCACTGTTGTTTTCAGAGCTTTTTCTACAAGGCAAGCTCTGCCACACCAGTGCTCCTCCTCCCCCAAGAACCACCAACCTGGACTGTGACTCAGATCTAAGCAGGCTCTGCACTCCTGCTCTGATCCACCACTTAATTCCTCCCACCAGGTGGACCTGGGACCAGCAGCAACTGCAGCTGTAGCTCTGGAAGCAGCCTCAGAGCTGTACCACCTTCACTGCCCCTGGTGGCTGAACCATGAGCTCCTTTTACTATTTTCCCACAGCTTTTTCCCACTAACCTTCTCTGTTGTCTTTGGTGTTTGTGAGTTGAGAAGTCTGGTAATTTCCCCAGCTCACTGATTCAGGGCACTAAGGCCTGTTCCACCTGGCTCCCAGTCTGGTCGGTCTGGGCACAGCCCACACTGGGCTCTGCTCCACTCCGCTCCCATCTCTGTGTGATAGACCTTACCCAGTGACCATCTAGGCTGTCCTGGGCTGGTGCCCTGCTTCCCTCTGCTATTTCGTGGGTTCTGCAGATCCAGAATTTGTTCAGAGCCATTTTTTATAGGTGTTTGGAGGGTCTTGGGGGAGAGCTTTAGGCAGGTCCCTGTTTTTGACCCCCCATCTTGGCCCTGCCTCCTCAGGGAAATTCTATAAATGCATTTTACCTATATTTGAATAGGCAATTGACAACATCTCTTATTCTAGCCTTGTAGAAAGTATGGAGAAATGTTACATATAATAATAGATTTCTCTGGGCCAGAGGAGCCAAAATGGTGGAGTAAAAGCAGCCACTGACCAGTTCTCTCCCATAAATTCTGTTGAATCCCTCTCAGAAGTGAATCTGAACAAATTTTGAGGAGGCACAATCCATGGAGAGATAGAGTGTGGCAGTGTTCCAGCCTGGAACAGGCCTGGAAGGTTGAAGAGAAAGACCTGTTGCACCTGGCTGGGAAATCACAGAGTGCATTGGCTACACCAGCGCAGACTCAGGCACAGTGTAGCAGAAATGTGCCTGGCCCTGGTGATCTCAATCACTAGTAGCAGTACCAATCCCCAAACCTCTCAGTGCAGGACAGGGGTCTGTCAGAACTGGGTGAGACAGAAGCATAGGGCCTTTGCCAGCAGCAACAGCTGCTTCTGTGGAAATCAGGCAACACACAAGTCACATACTTGAACTTTCTGGGAGCCACAAAAGCAGAGTAAAGTAATTGCTCTCACTCCCTGCTTGTTAACATAGAAAAACCCAGAGAATATTGCCCCAGGAAAATCCTGGAATTGGAGCATAGCAGTCTTTTAACTCGGGAGGCTAGGAAGATCAACAAGAAGGGTCCCTCCTGAGGTGGCTAAAGGGGTCCAGGGCAGAACAAGATTCATTCCAGCAAGTCCTATCTCAGCAGACCAGCAGGAGATCCTGAGCTCCAGTGGCATGTACCCGGCAAGTGCCAATGCTAGGACACCAGACATGCCTCTGCACAGCCAGGGGAATCATGGATATCAGCACAGGTGTCCACCAGTGGCTGAGCCTATCCAGCTCAAGGGGAGGATGTGACTTCTAGCAGCCAGACCACTCCTCTCTGACTCCTCATGCTGTGAGCTTCAGTGTAACCCCAGGGAAACTGAGAAAGACCTGGCCCCAGCACATACCAGCTAGCTCCAGCTCATCATCAGGTGAGTGCATACATACACACATACATACATACACACAAATATATACATGTATATATACATGTGTATGTATATATGTACATGTGTATATGTGTACATACATATATGTGTGTATGTGAGTGTATGTGTATATGTATGTGTATGTATGTGTGTATGTATGTATGCATGTATATATACACTCAACTGATGCTGAGCTGGATATACATATATATACATATACATATATATATATATGTATTTCTCCTAGCTGACAGAACCAGAGGCTGCAGCACACAAAGGTAGTAACCAGGACACTAGCTCCCACAAAAGAGGTGTGGATAGAGAGCCCACTCTGTCCTGAATCAGATATCCATTTTAAAAGCCAGGAAAAAGGCAACCAGCGTGAACAAGAACCAAACTAGAAAAGTAAAGCCCATAGAATCTTACTGTGGGGACAGGGAAGATGAAAATATGAATTCAGAGGAGGACAGCGTTGATACTGTACCCACATCTGAAATGTCAGAAGGGAATATGAACTGGTCTGAAGCCCAAAAAGAATTCTTGGAAGAACTGTGCATAAAAACCTCACAGTTCAGTGCTGAAAGGCAGAAATAATCAATGCACCCTTTTCAGATCATGATGGAATAAAAATTATATGTAATAAAGGGCCATGGAAAGAGAAACTACAAATTAATTGGTAACCAAATAATCTAATCTTAAAGAATGAATGGATCAAATAACAAATCATAGAAACAATCAATAACTTCATTCAAGAGAACGACAATAATGAGACAACATACCAGAACTTATGGGATGCAGTGAAAGAGGTGCTTTGGGGAAGTTTTATATCTCTGCTTACGTGAATAAAATAGAGGAAAAGGAGATCAATGAATTGGCCATGCAACTGAAAAAGCTAGATGAAGAACAAATTGACAATCCCCAATTAAACACCAAATTAGAAATACTGAAAACCAAAGGAGAGACTAATAAAATTGAAATTAAGAAAACTATTGAACTAATAAGTAAAATAAAGAGCTAGTTTTATTAAAAATATAAGATTGATAAACTTTGGTTGAACTTGATTAAAAAAAAAGAAAGAAGAAAACCAAATTACCAGTATCAAAAATGAAAAGGGTGAATTTACCTCCAATGAGCAGGAAATTAAAACAATAATCAGGAATTATTTTGCCCAATCGTATGTATATAAATTTGACAATCTTAGGGAAATGGATGAATATTTACAAAAATATCAACTGCCCAGATTAACAGAAGAGGAAGTAAAATACTTAAATAACACCTTCTCAGAAAAAGAAATTGAACAAGCCATCAATGAACTACCTAGGAAAAAATCTTCAGGGCCAGATGGATTAGCAAGTAAGTTCTTTCAAAAATTTAAAGAACTCACATGTAAAACCATCTGGCCCTGGAGATTTTTTCCTAGGGAGTTCGCTGATGGCATGCTCAATTTCTTTTTCTGATATGGGGTTATTAAGAAATTTCACTTCCTTCTCGGTTAGCCTGGGCAGTTTATGTTTTTGTAGATATTCATCCATATCTCTAAGGTTGTCAAATTTATGGGCATACAGTTGGGCAAAATAATTCCTAATTATTGTTTTGATTTCCTCTTCATTAGAGGTGACCTCACCCTTTTCATTTTTGATACTGGTAATTTGATTTTCTTCTTTCTTTTTTTTAATCAAATTGGTCACAGGTTTATCAATTTTATTGTTTTTTTCATAAAACCAGCTCTTTGTTTTATTTATTAATTCAATAGTTTTCTTGGTTTCAATTTTATTAATCTCTCCTTTGATTTTCATTATTTCTAATTGGTATTTAATTGGGGGTTTTCAATTTGCTCTTTTTCTAGCTTTTTCAGCTGTATGCCCAGATCATTGATCTCCTCTTTCCCTATTTTATTCATGTAGGCATTTAGAGATATAAAATTTCCCCTAAGAACTGCTTTTGCTGCGTCTCATAAGTTTTGGTATGTTGTTTCATTATTGTCATTCTCTTGAATGAAATTATTAATTGTTTCTCTGATTTGTTCTTTGGCCCACTCATTCTTTAGAATTAAATTATTTAGTTTCCAATTAGTTTTTAGCTTATTTTTCCATGGTACTTTATTAAAAATGATTCTTATTGCATCATGATCTGAAAAGGATGCATTGACTACTTCTGCTTTTCTGCACTGGATTGTGAGGTTTTTATGCCCTAGTACATGGTCAATTTTTGAGTATGTGCCATGTACTTTTGAGAAGAAAGTATATTCCTTTTTATCCCTATTCAGTTTTCTCCAGAGGTCTATCATAACCAGCATAATTGATCATATCAACAACAAAACTAGTAGAATCCATGATTATCTCAATAGATGCAGAAAAAGCTTTTGACAAAATACAACAACGATTCCTGTTAAAAATACTAGAAACCATAGAAATAAGTGGATCCTTCCTTCAAATTATAAATATCATCTACCAAAAACCATTAGCAAGTGTTATGTTTAATGGGAATAAGCTAAATGAGTTTCAGTAAGATTGGGGGTGAAACAAGGATGTCCATTATCACCACTGTTATTCAACTAGAAATGTTAGCATTAGCAATAAGAGAAGAAAAAGAATTGAAAGAATTAGAATAGGCAAAGAATAAACTAAGTTATCACTCTTTGCAGATGATATGATGATATACCTAGAGAATCCTAGAGAAACAAGTAAGAAAAACTATGTAAAATAATAGATTGCTTTAGCAAAGTTGCAGAATATATAATAAACCCACATAAATCCTCAGGATTCCTATATATTACTAAAAAAAGCCCAACAGCAAGCAAAGCAATAGAAAGAGAAATTCTATTTAAAGTTACTGTAGATATTATAAAATATTTGGGAGTCTACCTGCCAAAAGAAACCCAGAAACTATATGAACACAATTATAAAACACTTTGCACACAAATAGAGTCAAATCTAAATAATTGGAAAAACATCTGTTGCTTGTGTTTGGGCCAAGCTAACATGATAAAAATGACAATTTTACCTAAATTAATTTACTTGTTTAGTGCCATTCCAATTAAACTATCAAAAATTATTTTATAGAGCTAGAAAAGAATAATAACCAAATTCACCTGGAAAAACAAAAGGTCCAGAATATCAAGGAAATTAATGAAAAGAAATGATAGGGAGGGTGGCCTAGCCATACCAGCTATCAAACTGTATTATAAAGCAGCAGTCATTAAAACTACTTGTTACTTTCTAAGAAATAGAGTGGTGGATCAGTGGAATAGGTTAGTACACAAGGCACAGTAGTCAATGAGTATAGTAATCTACTACTTGATAAACCCCAAAACTCCAGCTTCTGGATTAAGAACTCACTATTTGACAAAAAATGCTGGGAAAACTGGAAAGTAGTATGGCAGAAAATGGGCATAGACCAATATATCACACCATATACCAAAAGAAAGTCAAAAGGGGTTTATGATTTAGATATAATGGCTGATACTGTAAGCAATCTGGGAGAGCAAGGAATAGTTTACCTGTCAGATTTATGGAGAAGGAAGAATTTATGACCAAACAAAAGATAGAGAGGGTTATAAAATGCAAAATCAATAATTTTGATTACATTAAATTGAAAAGGTTTTGTACAAACAAAGCCAATGCAACCAAGATTATGAAGGAAGCAGAAAGTTGGGAAAGAATTTTTACAACTGGTGTCTCTGATGAAGGCCTCATTTCTAAAATACACAGAGAACTGAGTCAAATTTATAAGAATACAAGTCATTCCCCAATTGAGAAATGGTCAAAGGATATGAACAGGCAGTTTTCAGAGGAATAAATTAAAGATATCTATAGTCATATGAATAAATGTTATAAATTACTATTGACTAGAGAAATGCAAATTAAAACAACTCTGAGGTATCACCTCACACCTATCAGATTGGCTAATATGACAAAAAGGGAAAATGACAAATGTCAGAGAAGATGTGTGAAAATTGAAACACTAATGCATTGTTGGTGGAGTTGTGAACTGATCCAGCCATTCTGGAGAGCAATTTGGAACTATGCTTAAAGGACTGTTGCATATTCTTTGATCCAGCAATACCACTGCTAGGACTGTATCCCAAATAGATCATAAAAATGGGAAAAGTATCCATATCTACAAAAATATTCATACCAGCTCTTTTTGTGGTGGCAAAGAACTGGAAAGCAAGGGGATGCACATCAATTGGGGAATGGCTAAGCAAGTTGTGGTATATGAATGTAATGCAGTACTATTGGGCTATAAGAAATGAGGAACAGACAGACTTCATAATAACCTGGAAAGACTTACATGATCTGATGCTCAGTGAAGGGAGCAGAACCAGGAGAACATTGTACACGATTACAGACACACAGTGTCTGTGATGACTACCTTTGATAGACTTGGCTCTTCTCAGCAATGCAAGGTTCTAAAGGCAACTCCAAAAGACTCTTGATGGAAAAAGCAATTCATATCCAGAGAAAGAATTAGTCTGAATGCAGATTGAAGAAAACTATTTGCTCCCCTTTTTCTTTCTGTTTTTGTTTCTGTTTTGTTTCTTCTTTCTCATGGTTCATTCCATTGGTTGTAGTTCTTCTTTACAACTTGATTGTTGTACAAATGTTTAGTGTGAAGGCATATCTAGAACCTACAATGGATTGCATGCCATCCTGTTTTGGGTGGGGACGGGGGAGGAGAGGAAGGGGGAGAAAATTTGAAACTCGAAAACTTGAGGAACTGAACATTGTAAACTAAAACTAAAAATAAATAAATAATTTTCTAAAAAAATAGATTTCTATGGAAAATGAAGTCATTGGAATGCCCCATGTATCTCTATTCGGCCCTATGATGTTTAATATTTTAATCATAACCTTGATAAAGGCCACAATAGCATGCTTGTCAGATGTACATCTTTGTATCCAACAACCTGGATGTTAGTGTCAAGACCCAATAATGATGATGATGATGATGATGATGACGATGATGATGATGATAATGACATGCTAGAATATTAGGCTGAATCTAGCAAGATGAAAAATAATGGTGATGTAATCAATATTCTTTCTTGTCTCATTGTCCTACAGTCAGGCTCCTTACAGCTCCTCAGGATTCTAGGCATACCCTACTCTAATGACATTGGCTTGAGCACCCTTTCTAAGTTTATTCTCCCCACGGTTAGCCACCACTGACAAACATACCAATTCCATGAAAATGATTAACAGCAACTAGCTTTTGCAAAGTGTTAACTATATATAGTGTGAACAAAGTATGAACATTTGTCCCAAACACTTTAGTGGCAAACACTTCCTTATTAATTTTCAACTAGACTCAGCTGATTTAACACAGTTTACACATAGCATTAGTTTCACCAAGTTCATGTCTAAATGTGAGATTGCCACCACTCGGCTGGCTCCTAAATGTTTCCCTTCATGGTGTCAACCCTAGACTAGCTTCAAAACATTTTCCTGTACTCCTAGATAACTGAGATCCTGAACCTCAGCTGGATCACTCACCTGACCTTTTAAAACACACAAGGTTTTCATCTCCAAATTTCTTCACCCAAAAGCAAACAACAAAGACCGAGGCAAATAACTGAGGTGCACATTGACAGACACACATTGACTTTGACTGGGAGAGAGCCAGATGCTTTAAGGGCATTGTCTCTTTCATGATGTGGTCTAACAGAAAATCACCTGAAATAAAGTGGCCCAAAAAACAGAAAGAGTTCAAGGCTGACTTGGGCTGTTTGAATGTCATAAGCCTTTTATTCTGTGTCCACAGTGGCTGCCTGTCATGAGACTTCTATTCAATATGCAGGTAGCAGACTAAAACCAGTTATAAACTGTATATATGTGCTCCCAAGGATTTCTAAATTAATCTTCTTTAAGGGCAAACTTGACTATGTCCTCCCCTTCCTGCTTTCAATAAACTTGAGTGCTTCACTATCACCTCTAGGATCAAATATAAAATCCTCCATTTGGCTTTTAAAGTCTTCATAACCAATCTTTTTACTAACCTTAATAGTTAATCCCATACCTAAATTCTCTCCATGTAACCCAGTAAATGTTCTTACATTTGATTTAAAACATGACTTAAGAAATACAAAACAGAAGAAGTATATTTACATAGTAGTTTATCTGAAAAAAACTTTAGTTTTGGGGGAATAAAGTTGTAATATGAGCCAACAATGTGACATGGCAACTAAAATTCTAGTGTGATTTTGGACAGCATAAAGATAGACGTTAGTTCTAAGAAAAACCCATCTGAAACAATTGTGTTTGATATTAAGAACTACATTTTAGTAGGAGAGTTGTTAAACCATGAAACATCCACTGAAGGGGAACTAGGATGTTACAGGGTCTCAAATTCATCATGTATGAGATTTGGTTAAAGGAACTATAGATGATTTGTCTAGAGAAGAAAAAAAAACAGGAAATGTGTTAGCTGTCTCTAATTATATAGAATATGTGGGAAGAAGTATAAGTTTAGAATTGTTTTGTTTGGCCACAGGAATCAATGATGGACCCTACAAAAAGGAAAATTTAGGCTTAATGAAAGAGGAGTGGGGATTTCCTAAAGGATTTCTTTGGGGAAATGATGGGTTGGCTGTCATTGGAGGTCTTCAAGTTAGTAACAGATGACTATTTAGGGGAATGTTTTGTAGAGGGTATGGAGTCAAATATAGGTTAGATCAGAGTTCACTAAAATTACTTCCAACTCTGAAAAAATGTCATTGGATGATTTTGTGATTTTTAGGATAGATACTTAAGGATATAAATAGGGAGTGGATCTGTGATTTAATTGCATAAGAATGTACAAATGAGAAAATTCTTCTAATATTAGTGTAGAACTTCTCTGAAACTTAAGAGTCTTAGAGAGTTTCATGGAATACTGAGTATCTACATATTTCAAAAGCAAAATTTGAATACAGAGTTTTCTGACTCTGAAGCCCATTTTCTATTCATTTTCCAAGATATCTATTTATCTATCTAACTAACTAGCTAGCTAGCTAGCTATCATCTGTCTATTTATCTATCTATCCTGTCAAATATACATATTATGTATCATGTATGTACACACATATATACATATATACACACATATGTAAAACAGTAAAACTTCTTAATAACATTTTGTTTATTAGATTATTATCTAAATTAATTTTTAGAGCTTTGAATTAATTAATTCTCATGAGATTATGATCGTGTATATTATAAAAGAGTACCTATGAATAATAGGCACTGATTACATTTTTGGTAAGTGGATTCATGTTAAAAATTAGTGCCAAGATACTTGACTACATCTTATAGGAAAAAAACCCTCACATGAGTCTTACCTTTAAAAGTGAGAGGAGAGGGGCTCGAACAGAGAAGATCATTCAATTAAATGTTACAAATGAAATCAAGTTTTGTACCATTTCTTTGCAGAATTTAATTTTGTTTCATGAGGAATGTGATAGAAGTCATGACTTGTTAAGGAGACCCAATATTCTGGTGGCAATCATGTTTATCCCTCTGCACCATCCAAAATAAATAAAAGCACACACATACTTGTATTTTGCTATATACTATTTTTGCAGAAAATAATTATTTTCAAATTTTACAAAATTACAAAAAAGTTATAATTTACAAAGATAACATTTGCCATGCCATAAAATTTATAAACAAGATTCAACAGTCCTAGTCACATTATAGTTAAACTTTGACACTGCGATAACAAAGAAAAATCTTCAAGCCTTTAGAAATAGAGTAAAATGATGTATTCAGTTGCATCAGTGTGTATCACAGCAAACTTCTAAGAAAATGAGGATGATGGGAAAAAACTGAAATAAAACAAAATTAAGAAGTTTTGACAAGAAACTCAAAATCATGTATAAGATTTTATATGTGATATGAAGGAAAGATGGAAATTTGTGAAACACTTGAAAACTGAAAAAGTGCAAAAAGATGGATGTTTCAGGGTTTCATTTTTAGTATTTTATTTTTTCAAATACCATGTTAAAATTTCAATATTCATTTTTTTTTAACTTTGAGCTCCAAATTTTCACTCTCTCTCTCTCCTTCCCTCTCTGCACTACTCATTGAGAAGGCAAATAATTTGTAGAGGTTATACATGTGCAGTCACATAAATCATATTTCCATATTAGTCATGTTGTGAAAGAAAACACATACAAAACCAAGAAAAATGAAGTTTTTAAAAAATTGTGCTTTGATCTGCCTTCAGACTCCATCTTTTCTTTTTAGGTGGATAGCCTGTTTCGTAATGAGTCCTTTGGAATTACCTTTCATCATTGTTTTGCTGAGAATAGCTAAGTCACTCACAATTGATCAACCTATAACATTGCTGTTACTGTGTACAGTGGTTCTGCTCACTTCACTATGCATTGGCTTATATAATTCTCTCCAGGTTTTTCTGAAAGAATCATCATCATTTCTTAGAGCAAAATAGTATTCCACTACAATCATATACCACAATTTGTTCAGCCATTCACCAATATATGTGCATCCCCTCAATGTCTATTTTTTGCCAACACAAAAAGAGCCCTTACAGGTCCTTTTTCATCTTTTTTCTCTCTTTTGGACAGAGACCTAGTAATGCTATTGCTGCAAAAAAAAAAGATATGTAGTTTCATAGCCCTTTGGGCCTACTTCAAAATCACTTTCCAGAATGGTTGGATCAGTTCGTAACTCCAAAAACAGTGAATTAGTGTCCCAATTTTTCCATGTCCCCTCTGCCATTTCCTTTCCTGTCATATTGGACAATTCAGTAGGTATGAAGTAGTATTTCAGAATTCTTATAATTTGCATTTCTCTAATCAATAGTGATTTTTACTATTTTTATATGACTAGAGACAGCTTAATTTCTTCTTTTGAAAACTGTCTGTACATATATATTTGACCACGTATCAATTGTGGAATGATTTGTATTCTTATAAATTTGAATCAGTTATCTATATATTTGAGAAAGGAAACCTTTCCCAGAGAAATTTGCTCCTTTTCCCTAGTTTTCTCCTTTCCTTCTAATTTTGGCTACATTGATTTTCCTTGTGCAAAACCTTTTGAATTTAATGTAATAAAATTTATCGATTTTTACATCTTATAATCCTCTCTATCTCTTGTTTGGTCATAAATGCATCCCTTATCCTAAAGTCTGAAGGGTAGAACATTCCAAACTTCCATAATTTCCTTATGACATCACCTTTTATGTCCCAATCTTGTGCTTATTTGACTTTATCTTGGTATACAGTGTGAGGTACTATACTATACCTAGTTTCTGCCAAATTGTTTTCCAGTTTTTCCAGTTTTATTTTTTTAAGAGTGAGTTCTTGTCCCAAAAAATGGATCTTTGGGTTTATCAAACACTAGATTTCAATGGCCATTGCCTTCTGTGTATCATGTACCTAATCTCTTCTACCCATCCATCACTCTATTCCTCACAGTTTCTTTTTTTTTTTTAAATAAAATAAACAAGGCATCAAAATAAGAACTTAAAGAAGTCGCAGTTTTCAAATAATGATTAAGTAGTTCTTCAATAAATATAATAACTTTCAAAATATTGTATTGAATATACTACTTCTTTAAGGGGAAAAAATCAAAACAAAACAAAGAAAAAAAACTGAAGGTTAACAGGTAAAATGTCACTTATCTTCAATTAAAATGAAACCTAATGGTTAAGAAATCTTTTTAGGAAAAAGCACAGGCATAAAACATTTTGTCTTATGCTTTGAGTTTTTGGGTCCACTTTTGCACTATTTTGACAGATCCAGATAAATATAAATCTGAAAGAAGTCATAAAGAAAATGATAGTAATGTTATATAAAATATACTAGAAAGAGGGGATGGATTACAGCACAGTAGAACATTGGAAAGGATATTATCTCTGAGTCAGAAAACAAAGATTCATTCGCATTATCCCTATGTGACCTTGGGAAAGTCACTTAAACTCTCTTCATGTGTAATAAATATTTCTGTAGACCCTCCTAGCTCTAGTAATGTGATCCTATGATAATAGTTAGCAAAAGAAGAGAAACCCAGGAGAAAAGCAAAGAGAAGACATTCTTTTCCCCAAAAAAATTATAAAAAAGATTTTTTTAAAACATTGGTTCACAGAGAAGGTGTGGTAAAAAAAGTAGAACCAGAGAGATTAAACATACCTCGTTTATTGAGCATGAAGTAAAAATGTGATCAATAAATAACGATATTGTGAATAAAAGGCATAGGCATAAGTGGAAATGTATTAAGGTATCTTTTTACGTCTTAACATTGACTTTCACAAATGAGTAGAGGGTACACAATTAGGTTCTAATTAGTTTTAAATTGAGCTTCAATCTCAGTTTCTCTAACACAGACAGATACTACATATAAGTGCACATTGGTTTACATTTTAGCTTTTTGAACATTTTAAAATTGATTACATGTATAATTTTACTTCATCAGAGAAGCTATGTTAATGAAATACTAATTTTAATTCTTGCTGAATTAAACTTCAAATTAATAATTTTATATTTTTATTCTAGATTAATGGTGCATGCATTGTAAAAGGAATGCTGTGTGGTGTGGCAGGAAGAGTGCAAAAATCAGAGTCAGAAGTGGTGAAACTGAATCTCAGCTTTCCAAGTTCCTAGATGTATGACTTTAGAAACTCAATATCTGCAAGTCTTAGTACACAGATTCTGAGTTGAACAGGCTTTCAGAAGTTCTAGAGTATAATCTGCCTTTAAATAGAAAATCCATTTTAATATCTGTCACAAGTGGTCATCTGGTCTCTGCTTGTCTTCCAGCTAGGAAAAACCCAAACACATTACTTTCCAAGAAGGCCAATTTCACTTTGAGAGACTTCCAATTATTAAGATTTTAGCTGAGTCTTGAAGGAAGTCAGGGAAGCCACGAAGTAAAGATAAGGAGGGGCAAAAATCTGGGAATGAGGGACATCCAGTGAAAATGTCTGTCTGAAAAATAACAAGGGGACAAGTTTTACTAGATCTTGGAGTAGATTGAGAGAGGTGATAAGCTCTAAGAAGACTAGAAACATAATGCGGGGTGCACAGTTTATAAAAGGCTTTTAATGTCAAAAGGAGGCTTTTATTTTTTATATCAGTATTTTAAATTTATATTATACCCTGGAGGGAGGTATTGGAGTTTATTAGAGTTGGGAAGCTGGTGGTGATATGCTCATATTTCTGCTTTAGGAAGATGATCACTTTAAAAGGATGGACTAGAGTGGGAAAAGACTTGTTGCATGGAGACCTACCAGCAGACTACTGCAATAGTCCATATATGTGACGATAAAGACCTGCCTCAAGGTAGAAGTAGTGTTAGAGAAGAGAAGGGGGGATACACAAGAGATGCCATGAAAGTATTGGCACTGTATTGTATACAAGGAATAAGAGTGAGTGAGGAATCAAGAATGATAGTTTATGAGCTTGAGTGATTGGGAGGATTATGGTGCCCTCAACAGTAGTAGGGAAGTTAGGAAGAGGGAAGAGTTTTGGAGAGTACAGATAATGAGTTTGGTTATGCACAGATTGAGTGTAAGATATCTGTGAGACCTACTGCTTGAGATGTTCAAGAGCAGGTGGATGTGCAAGAGTGGAGGTCACCAGAGAAGTTACGGCTTAATGATGATATTTGAGACTAATCAGCCTAGAAATGATAATTAAATTCATGAGATCTAATGAGATCCCTAAGTGAAACAGTATAAAAGGAGAAGTGATGAGGACATAGGACAGAACTTTTTGGGACACCCATGGTTAGCAGGTATGATCTGGATGAAAATGCAACAAGGGAGACTGAGGAGTGGTTAAATAGGAAGGAAGAGTGACAGGGGAGAGTAGTGTCATGAAAACCTAGAGAGAAGAAAGTGATAAGGAGGAAAAGGAGATATATAGTGTCAAAGGTTCCAGAGAGGTTGAAAAGGATAAGCATTGAGAAAAGGCCATTATATTTGTGGATTAAAAGATATCCTCAATGGTACTAGGACCTGGAGTAACCAATTCTAGTTTTGTCAGTGCTATAGTGTAACCTCAACATTTTACATATCACGAAAATGAGATCTTGAGAAGGTGCCATGATATTTATAGGGGCAAACTGAGTAAATGCAGAGTAGGGACTAGAGGCCAGGTCTTCTGATTCATCATCTACTCTATTTTTGGTGGGTTTTTGTTGTTGTTTTTCCAAAAGTCTCTAATGCTAAAGAGGTGCAAGTCTTCACCAGTGAAGCAGGGATTCCCTGCTTTACCTAAAGTCTAGCTCAGTGGATGTTCCTGAGTTGATGCAGTTCTATCAGACCCCAGATCCACCATGTGTATCTCCTTCTGAATAGTGAATATAATGTGGCTGATTTGCAGAATCCCCCAACAAGCTTTTAATTTGACAAGATTTATTTTTTATATATAAAACACAGGGCAGCTAAAGTGCTGCACCTGGAGTCAGGAAGACTCATCTTCCTGAGTTCCAATCTGGCTTCAGACATTTTACTAGCTGCATGACCCTAAGCAAGTCACTTAACTTTATTTGCCTCAGTTTCCAAATCTGTAAAAATGAGCAGGAGAAGAAAATGGCAAACCATTTCCCTGCCAAGACAACCTCAAATGTGGTCATAAAAAGTCAGACGTGACTGAAACAACTGAAGAACAACAATAAAACACTCTGTAAGATTATAAAGATAGGAAGAAAAGAAATTAAACATCCCTTACCTTCAGGGAACTTATATCTTAACAACTATGAATTTACTCTAATTAGTGAAGGGTCTTTGAATCTTAAAGCCTTGTATATCAAAAGTTAGGGCAGTCACTATGGTAACACTCAATTGACCTGTGCATAAATCTTCATTCATCAGTGGAAACTTATACAAAGAAAAGTTTAGTGTGATAAATGGCTTCGTGTGTGCCTAAACCCTTTCTGCAAATGGTCAACTTGGCCTTGATTCTTGTCTAACACTACCCTGTCCAGTGCACTATTTTTTTTTTTACTGCCTGTAACAATTGTCTGCCTGACTCTCAATAAAGTCTGGCCCCTGTTCTAGCCAAGAAACATGTGCTATATTCAAACAAGAATGATTTTTCATCTACCCAACTCTATATTCTTTCTAGTACCTGGGATTATGCTGACCTCTTCGTACAAAAGCTGCCACAGTCTCAGCCTTACTTGCACCCTTGCAGTGACCTGTAAGTCAGATCTTCCTTTCTCAGACCTCTCCACTAAGCTGGAATAGAGCCAAAAGCAGCCAGAATTCATTTGATGTTTCTGTTCTCTCCTTTTCAACACTCAGCGTACTATTTGCAGCATGAATATCAAGCTCAAATTCTCTAGCCGACTTTCTGCCTTTGATGTATTTTAAAAATGTCTTGTTACTGGTTTTGGAATCCCCTGCAAGGTTAACTTAGCAGCCAGTCAATCAACATTTATTGGAGATCTATTCATTCCATACAAAGCAGTATACTGCGTGCTACAGGGAAATATAAAAGAAGGAAGTAATATCTCTGGCTCTTTCCCTTAAGAAGTTTATATTCCTATCATGCTGCTTCCTATGTTTCTCAAGGCTTTTTATTGTGTATAAAACAATGGATGTTCTGATACATATTATATGTCTAATTCTGATCCTCTGATTCCAACATAACTTTAATCAATTAAAGCCAATGTTTCTAGATTCCTTGCATCATTTCTTCTTAGGTTTCCTCTAGCCAAAAGCGGAAAATTTAAACTCAGTGCTTTTAATTGTACATTGAGTGTGTGTGTGTGTGTGTGTGTGTGTGTGTGTGTGTCTTTTCTCCATTGTCCAACTTTCGGAAAATAGAACACATGAGTTCTTGAGATATTTTAAGTTAATTTACCTTCATTGCATATTTTTAAATCACAGAAGCAAATGAGAAATTAAAAGATAAATCTGCAAAGTAGCAATGACTTTAAGAATACATTCTTCTCTGACACAAGTAACTAGGCCTGACTCTTAGCTTGCTCTCTCTCTCTCTCTCTCTCTCTCTCTCTCTCACCCTCACCCTCTCTCTCACCTCTACCATGACCTAGATCTTATTTAGTTATAGCTTCTTGGGGTCATAGAGTAGCCTGACATACAGTAGGTGCTTAATAAATGTTTTTTTTTAGATTTCGGGGTACAGAGCCAAGATGGCAGAGTAAAAGCAGGGATTTGCTTGAGCTCTCCCCCAAACCCCTCCAAATATTTGTGAAAATGACTAAACAATTTCTGGAGCAGTAGAACCCACAAAATAACAGGGTAAGACAAATTTCTGGCCCAAGACAACCTGGAAGGTTGACAGGAAAGGTCTGTTCTACCATTCTGAGAGAAGAGAACAGTTAAGCATGTGCCTGGCACAGACTGGGCTAGAGCAGGCCTCAGGGGACTGAATCACTGGCAGATGTGGCAGATTCCAGACTTCTCAACTGACAAATGCCAAAGACAAAGTAGAAGGTCATTAGGAAAGGTCAGTTAGACCTGGGGGAGAGAGGGGCACAGTCTTGTGCCAGCTCCAGGGCAGTGGTGGCAGCAGCAGCAGCAGTGGCAGTCGCTGCTTCTGGAGCTCTCAGCTGGGGATGGAGCAGCTGATCAGAAGGTGATTGCAGGGATCTCTTTGCTGGCACTAAGGCAAGATTTCTCTTGCTCTGCCTGTGTTTCCATCTGGGTCACAATCCTGGGTGGTGGTCCTGGGGACCGTGGCATGGGAGAAGTTCTGGCAGTGCTAGAGAGGGAATCCTCCTCACAGTTCAAGGCAGAAAAGATTGTTTGTGGTCATTCACAGAGCAGACCATAGACGAAGAGAGGAGTAAACGCCTCTCCTGCTATCATACCACCTTAGAAGAACTGAAAATTTACAGGTCCCTAGAAATATCTCTAAAAACAGCTGCATAAAACCGCTGAAACCTGGCACAGTGGACCCTCCACTGTGGAAGAAGAAACCTACCTTAATAAAGAGCTAAAAAGTCAAGTAATTGTCCAGGAAAATGTTGGGGAAACAAATGAAAACCTCAGACTATAGATCTTACTTTGGTGACATGGAAGATCAAAACATAGGAGAAGACAACAAAGTCAAAGCTCCTACATTCAAAGCCTCCAAGAAAAATATGAATTCATCTCAGACCATGGAAGAGCTCAAAAAGGATTTTGAAAATCAAGTAAGAGAAGTAGAGGAGAAAATGGGAAGAGAAATGAGAGTGATGCAAGAAAATTATGAAAACAACAGCCAACAACTTACTAAAGGAGACCAAAAAAATTGCTGAAGTAAATAACACCTTAACAAATAGATTAGACCAAATGGCAAAAGAGGTCTAAAAAGCCAATGCGGAGATGAATGCCTTAAAAACCAGAATTTCCCAAATGGAAAAGGAGGTCCAAAAGCTCACTGAAGAAAATAATTCCTTAAAAATTAGAATGGAACAAATGGAAGCTAATGGCTTTATGAGAAATCAAGAAATTATAAAACAGAACCAAAAGAATGAAAAAATAGAAGACAATGTGAAACATCTCACTAGAAAACAACTGACCTGGAAAATAGATCCAGGAGAGATAATTTAAAATTATTGGTTTATCTGAAAGCCGTGATAAAAAAAAAAAGAGCCTAGACATCATCTCTTAAGAAATTACCAAGGGAAATTGCCCTGATATTCTAGAACCAGAAGGGAAAATAGATTGTGAAAAAATACACTGATCACATCCTGAAAGAGATTCCAGAAATAAATTCCAAGGAATATTATAGCCAAATTCCAGAGCTCTCAGGTCAAAGAGAAAATATTGCAAGCAGCTAGAAAGAAACAATTCTAATATTGTTGAAACATAATCAGAGGGGCAGAGCCAAGATGGTGACTGCAAAGCAGGGACTAGCATGAGCTCCCCGCCAAGTCCCCCCAAATACCTATAAAAAATGGCTCTGAACTAATTCTAGAACTGCAGAACCCACAAAATAGCAGAGGGAAGCAGGGCTCCAGCCCAGGACAGCTTGGATGGTTGCTGGGTGAGGTCTTTCGCACATGGAGCTGGGAGCAGAGCGGAGCATAGCCCAGCTGTGGGCCATGCAGACCAACCAGACCAGGAGCCGGGCGGAGCAGGCCCTAGCACCCTGAATCAGTGAGTTGCAGCAGTTACCAGACTTCTCAACCCACAAACACCAAAGACGAGAGAAAATTAGTGGGAAAAGCTGCTGTGGACAGGGGGATAGAGTTCCTGGCTTGGCCACAGCCCCAGGGGCGGCAGAGGTGGGGCAGCTACAGAACTACAGCTGCAGTTGCTTCCGGCCCCAGGCCCACCTGGTGGGAGAAATTAAGTGGCAGATCAGAGTTGGAGTGCAGAGTCATTTCGAAGATCTGAGTCCAGTCTAGGTTGGGAGTTCTTGGGGAAGGAAGGAAGGAGAAGTGGCAGAGCTGGCTGTAATAGCTCTGAAATTAACAGCTCATTCCCCTGGCTTGGAACATAGAACTCTTTACCCTATAAGCAGTCATACCCCGCTGAAAAACTCAAGGGTCAAGTAAGTTGGCTTGTAACATGGCCAGGCAGCGAAAACGCTCCCAGATTCAGTCTCAGACTTTGGAATCTTTCTTTGGTGACAAAGAAGACCAAAACATACAACCAGAAGAAGTCAACAAAGTCAAAGACCCTACAACAAAAGCCTCCAAGAAAAACATGACCTGGTCTCATGCCATGGAAGAGCTCAAAAAGGAGTTGGAAAAACAAGTTAGAGAAGTAGAGGAAAAATTGGGAAGAGAAATGAGAAGGATGTGAGAAAACCATGAAAAACAAGTCAATGACTTGCTAAAGTAGAACCAAAAAAATACTGAAAAATATACTGAAGAAAACAACACCTTAAAAAATAGACTAACTCAAATGGCAAAAGAGCTCCAAAAAGCCAAGGAGGAGAAGAATGCCTTGAAAGATAGAATTAGCCAAATGGAAAAGGAGGTCCAAAAGGCCACTGAAGAAAATACTACCTTAAATATGAGATTGGAGCAAGTGGAAGCTAGTGACTTGATGAGAAATCAAGATATTATAAAACAGAACCAAAGGAATGAAAAAATGGAAGACAAAGTGAAATATCCCATTGGAAAAATCACTGACTTGGAAAACAGGTCCAGGAGAGATAATTTAAAAATTATTGGACTACCTGGAAGCCATGATCAACAAAAGAGCCTAGATATCATCTTTCAAGAAATTTTCAAGGAGAACTGCCCTCATATTCTAGAGCCACAGGGCAAAATAGAAATTGAAAGAATCTGCTAATTGCCTCCTCAAATAGATCCCAAAAAGAAATCTCCTAGGAATATTGTTGCCAAATTCCAGAGCTCCCAGATCAAGGTGAAAATACTGCAAGCAGCCAGAAAGAAACAATTTGAGTATTGTGGAAACACAATCAGAATAATTCAAGATCTAGCAGCTTCTACATTAAGAGATCGAAGGGCTTGGAATATGATATTCCGGAGGTCAATGGAGCTAGGATTAAAACCAAGAATCACCTACCCAGCAAAACTGAGTATCATGCTCCAAGGCAAAATAAGGATTTTCAATCAAATAGAGGACTTTCAAGCTTTCTCAGTGAACAGACCAGAGCTGAATAGAAAATTTGACTTTCAAACACAAGAATCAAGAGAGGTATGAAAAGTTAATCAAGAAAAAGAACAAGAAAAAGAAATAGCAAGGGACTTACTAAAGTTGAACTCTTTTGTTTACATTCTTACATGGAAAGATGATGTGTTTGATTCACGAGACCTCAGTATTAGGGTAGCTGAAGGGAATATGCATATGTGTGTGTGTGTGTGTGTGTGTGTGTGTGTGTGTATGTATATGCATGTATATGTATGTGTATGTATATATATATATATATATATATATATATATAGGGAGGGGGAGAGAGAGAGAGAGAGAGAGAGAGAGGGCACAGGGTGAATTGAAGATGCAGGGATGATATCTAAAAGAAATAAAATCAAATTAAGGGATGAGAGAGGAATATATCGAGAGAGGGAGAAAGGGAGAGATAGAATGGGGTAAATTATCTCGCATAAGGGTGGCAAGAAAAAGCAGCTCGGTAGGAAGAGAAGAGAAGGCAGGTGAGGGGGAATGAGTGAATCTTGTTCTCATCAGATTTGACCTGAGGAGGGAATACCATACACGCTCAATTGGGTATCTTACCCCACAGGAAAGAAGGAGGAAGAAGATAACAAAACGGGGGGATGATAGAAGGGAGGGCAGATGGGGGAGGAGGTAATCAAAAACAAACACTATCAAAAAGGGACAGCGTCAAGGGAGAAAATTGGATAAAGAGGTATAGGTTAGGAAGGAGCAAAACATAGTTAGTCTTTCACAACATGAGTATTGTGGAAGAGTTATACGTGACACGCATGTGGCCTATGTTGAATTGCTTGACTTCTTAGGGACGGTGGGTGGGAACGGAAGAGGGGAGAGAATTTGGAACTCAAAGTTTTAGAAACAAATGTTCGAAAACAAATAAAAAAAATTTTTGCATGCAACTGGAAAATAAGATACACAGGCAATGGGGCATAGAAATTTATCTTGCCCTACCATAAAGGAAGGGAAAAGGGGATGGGAGGAGAGTGGGGTGACAGAAGGGAGGGCTGACTGGGGAACAGGGCAACCAGAATATACGCCATCTTGGAGTGGGGGGGAGAGTAGAAATGGGGAGAAAATTTGTAATTCAAACTCTTGTGAAAATCAATGCTGAAAACTAAATATATTAAATAAATTAAACAGTAAAAAAAAGAAACATAATCAGGATAACACAAGATTTAGCAGCTTCTACATGAAGGGATTGAAGGGCTTGGAATGTGATATTCCTGAGGGCAAATGAGCTAGTTTTAAAACCAAGAATCGCCTACCCAGCAAAACTGAGTATAATACTTCAGAGGAAAAAATATATATTCAATGAAATAGATGACTTTCAAGCATTCTTGATGAAAAAACCAGAGCTGAAGAGAAAATTTGACTTTCAAATGGAGGAATCAAGAGAAGCATGAAAAGGTAAACAGGAAAGAGAAATCATAAGGGACTTACTAAAGTTGAGCTGTTTACATTCCTTCATGGAAAGATGATATTTGTAAGTCATGAGGCCTTTCTCAGTATTAGGGGTATTTGGAGGAGATATATATTATGTGCATGTGTGTGTATATATAGATATATAGATGTAGATAAAGATGCACACAATGGACTGTCCAGTCTTATATGTGTACACACACACACACACACACACACACACAGAGGGCACACAGGGTGAGTTGAATATGAAAGAATGGTATGTGAAAAATCAAATTAAAGGGTGAAAGAAGAATGTACTGTGAGAAGGATAAAGGGAGAGGTAGAATGGGGTAAATTGTCACATCAAAGAGGAAAGCAAAAGCTTTTACAATGGAGGGAAAGAGGGGGGAAGTGAGAGGGAATTAGTGAATCTTAATCGCATCAGATTGGATTTAAGGAAGGAATAACATGCACACTCAGTTGGGTATGAAAATCTACCTTAGGAAAGTAGGGAAGCACGGGATAAAAGAGGGGGGGATGACAGAAGGGAGGGCAAATGGGAGGAGGGGCAATCAGAAGCAAACCCTTGTGAGGAAAGACAAGGTCAAAGGAGAGAATAGAATAAATGGAGAGGGGCAAGTTAGTATGGAGGGAAATATAGTTAGTCTTTCACTACATGAATGTTATGGAAGTGTTTTGTGTGACTACACATGCACAATCTATATTGCATTGCTTGCCTTCTCAATGAGGGTAGATTGGAAGGGAAGAAGGGAGAGAAGGTGGAATTTAAAGTTTTGAAAAGAAATGTTAAAAAACTGTTTTATGAGCAACTGGGAAATAAGATATACAGGCAATAGGATATAGAAATCTATCTTGCCCTACAGGAAAATAGAAGGGAAGATGATAAGAGAGAGGGATAGGGCACTAGAAGAGAGGGCAAATTGACTGAAGTGGTGATGAGAATCCATACTGTCAGGGGATGGGAGCAAGGGAGAGATGGGGAGAAATTTTGGAACTCAAAATCTTGTGAAAGTGGATGTTGAAAACTAAAAATAAATTAATTAATAAATGAAAAAATGTTTACTGATTAATTGATGTTCATGAATCAATAAAGATAATCTGGATTAATCTAAGCCACTTAACAAGTCTATTTTGCTCCAACTAAAAGTTGTGGGAAAATGAACTTGCAGTTCAGACATTACTCCAGACCTATTGAACAAAATTACTGGGCATATATAACATGAGTTCAATTGGTCTTCTGGATATAAGAAATTATATTCCTTATTATCCAACCCTCTTCCCTGATGCATGAAGGGATTACTCCAATTTTTCCCACATTTTTATTTGGACCTATCTAGATCCTTGTTCGTCTACTTGTGAAGCACATAAGGACCATCTTTCTAGGCTTATTGCCCACTTTTTTTTTCATTTTTCATACACTCTATGTTGCATTCATACTGACATACTTGCTGTGTTATGTACTTGGCATTGGATTTTTCATCTCCAATGCTTTGAATGAGTTTTCTTTTATATCTAGAATGTATTTTTTCATTACCTCTCCCACTTAATATCTTTAGCTTTCTTCAAAGTTCAGTTTAAATATGTGGGTTATTTCCTCATAGAATGTTACCTCAATTAAGGCAGCATCTCTTGTGCTCTTCTTCTCTTAGATAAAACTTATCTCTATAAAGGTCTCTCATTTCAAAAAATATTTCATATTAGGTTTTTCTGTCCATGCCATTATAATCAAGAACTTTTCTATAGTTATCCTCCTCTTTCCATTTTTTCTGCTCTCCAGTCAATGAATAATCTCTTAGTTTTCTTAAGTGTAGTAGTTTCTTTTGGCTGATTCTGAACCCCTTGTAAGCAACCATTAGTTCCACTCTCCTTGGCTCAACTTAGAGGACAGCAGCTTCTTTTATCCATTATTGGTTCTAATTGCCTCAATACTGTCATTGTGGTAGATGTGACACACGTATGGATGTGATACATCCTTCATAGGGGAGTGGTTTACCAGGTCCTAAATATAATTAGAAAACATCAGTAGGAAGAGAGTACACAATAATAAAACTTTATACTCTTTTACACAAGTAAGTCCTCATTTGTCATACCCTTTGACCCAGTAATACCACTTCTAGGGTTGTATCCCAAAGAAATCACGCAAGCGGGAAAAGGACCCATATGTACAAGAATATTTATAGCAGCTCTCTTTGTGGTAGCCAAGAATTGGAAAGCAAAGGGATGCCCATCAATTGGGGAATGGCTGAACAAGCTGTGGTATATGAAGGTGATGGAATACTATTGTGCCATAAGAAATGGGGATGATGCAGACTTCATAACAACCTGGAAAAACCTACACGACATAATGCTGAGTGAGCGGAGCAGAGCCAGGAGAACGTTGTGCACAGCCACAGATATGTGGATTCCACGAGGACCAACCCTGACATACTGCGCTTCTCTCAGCAACCTAAAGGGGCAAGGACAACTCCAGGGGACTCACGATGGAGAATGCTATCTTCATTCAGAGAAAGAACTGCGAAGTTTGAATACAGACTGAGGCACACTACATGCTCGCCTTTTCTGCTTCTCTTTTGTTTTTGTTTTTGGGGTTTTTTTTTTGTTTTTTTTTTGGTTTTTTTTGGTTCTGTTTCTTCTTTCTCATGATTCATTCCATTGGTCAAAATTCTTCTCCACGACTTGACTAGGGCATAAATTAATTCAATGCGAAGTTATACATGACAGTTATATGAGACTTCATGCCGTCTTGGGAAGGGAGGGGGGAGGGAGGGGAGAAAAACTGGAACTCAAAACTATGTAGAATCATGTGTGGTAAACTAAAAATAAATAAAGAAAAAAAAATAAAACAAAAAAAAATTAAAAAAAAATATATATGGACCTTTAAATCATTGGAGGAACCTTGGGTGTGGAGGGTGGGGGTGGGGAGAGGTGGAGATAAGAGAGAAGAATCATGTACAAATCTAAGTCTTCTTTTACTAAGAAAAGATAAGTTATTGATAAGTTGATTGATAAGTTATGACTAGGCCACAGGTAGTAGAGCATGTCTATAACCTCTGCAAGGCTGAGATTGAGTCTGGTGGATCACTTGAGTTCAGGAGTTCTGAACATTAAGTCCAGAAACAATATGGTGAAAAATCTACAGGTGTATTCATTAAGTCCAGAAAAAAGCATGGTGAAAAATCTACAGGTATACAAGGTACCATTAGACTGCTCATGTCTATTGGAAATAGAGTTGGTCCAAGTTCATGTGCTGCTCAGTAATGTAATTGGCTCCATTAGTGGTTCCTTTCCTTGTAGACAGGGCAAGTAAGAAGAGCTAGAATTTTTATATATCTATATCTAATCTATATCTATATCTAATCTATATCTATATCTATATCTATACCTATATCTATCTATCTGTATACATGCACATATATACATATATGTGTATGCATGTGTGTATACATGTATAGTATATACACACATGCATACATATAGACACATATGCATAAATGTATATACACACATACATACACATATATACACTACACTACTATACAATATATTATATATACACATATATATGTATATACATATGACTAGATAGAACTACATAACAGAACGTTGAATTTTTCATTCCTCTTTTTTTAACTTCTCATCAAAACATTTTTAATAATTGTACTGTTCCTTTTTCACAATTTGAATTATGGTATTTGAATTATTCTTAGAATGTAGAATATAGAAAATTATTTTATAGTAATGAGCTGAAAAAACAGATTAATAGAAGCAAGTCTTCTAAGTGGATTTATTAGTTCTTCTTAGTGTGCTTGTACTTAAGTGACATAACTCTTTTTATAAATTCATAAATCCATAGGACTGCACAGGACTTCCTGAGGCCATTTTATCAATCCCAATCTCTAAGAAATTTATTAACACACATATACATATGTATATGTATATATGTGTATATATATATATATATATATGTGTGTGTGTGTGTGTGTGTGTGTGTGTGTGTGTGTGTGTGTGTGTGTATTACTAAGAAAAAGACATATTCTCCCCTGATAATATATCCCACTCAAGAAATGCTTTCTGAAATCTACCTAAGCTCTGTTCAAGTTGCTTTCTCTCTCAAGGGAGGCAGAAGTTAGCTTCTCCTTAATACCCCTACATTGTCCTTTCATCAGAGGGTAGGCTCTAAACTAGAATAATATGAGAATTTATGGAGGCTCAGTAGAGAGGGAGGGACTTATCAGTAGAAGGTGGAAAAGCTAGTGAGCCCACCAGTTCCTTTGTAAGATTCCTTTAAGAGCCACAAAGCAGGATATACCAGTTCTGCCCAGAATAAGAAAGACTAAAACTAAGTTAAAGTGTTTGGATATTATGCTTCTTGCAAAAGAGAACCATTAAAGAACCATCAACAGACTGATCACATCAAAATGACTTTTTTTGAGAGAAGAATTAGATAATAATGATTAGGTTGGACTGATGGAGAAGGAAATGGAAAACCACCCTAGCATCTTTGCCAAGAAAACCCTATGGAAAATATGGCCCATGGGATCAAGAAGAGTCAGCCGTGACTGAAGGAGGGAACAACAAAGGTTGGACTGAAAGGGCGGAAAGACTAAATGTCATTAGCATATTCAATAAGTCAGCTCTTATGCCACTGCAAATGTACGATGCTACACATCTAATAGAGGAACCAGATACAATAGAATTTGTGCAGAAAGGCAATATATTATTTGGTAATTAAGTGTAGAAAACAAAGCAGAGGAAGAATTTAGAAATAAAATTTAAAGCTTGGTTTAACTGGTCAGAAGAATCTTTGGCACAGAATCCTTGTATCTTTGATACAGAACAGTAAACAAAGAGGACTCATATCCCTTAGAAATCCTAAGCCTCAGGGCACCAGAGTTACTAAAGGACATATACTATTCATCATCATTGAGCCTGAAGTCAGGAAGATGTGAGTTTAAATCCTGTCCTCAGACATATACTAGTTTTGTGACTATGGCCAAGTCATTTAAACAGTTTCCTCAACTATGAAATAAGCATAATAATAGCACCTGCCTTTCAGGATTCTTTTGAGGATAAAATTAGATATTTCAAATGTGCTTATCACATTATCTGACACGTAGTAGATACTTAATAATTGCTTGCTTCATTCTTTCCTTTCCAAAGATGTCTCTTTTCCCACCAACTTATGATGGGGCTCGAAGGGTGGTACTGAGCTTGAATTCAAACCAGTCCTTAGCACTAGGTTTTAATGGACTCATATACCTAGACAGAAGCCTTTCTTCTTCTTCCTCCTCTCTCCAGTTCTCCAGCATTCAATTAAGGAAACTGATACTACCATCACTGCTCAGTTCTAGATTATCTTTGGATCTTAAAGACTGGGGACCCAAGACACCAATTATTTGGTCCTCCACACAACTATTAAAGTGATTTCCCTAAAATTTGGTTCTGAGTCCACGTTTTTGCCTTATTCAATAAATTCCAGTGCCTAATTATAGCCAATAGGATCGAAGATAAAATCCTTTTTGGTGCTCTTAATGCCCTTAGCCATCTGTTTCCTTCCTACCTTTCCAGTCTTCCTCATTACTGCATGCTCTTTAGAGACACATTACCATTCTTCACAAAATTTCCAGTTCAGCCAAATGGTCTTAATCTTTCTCATGCATACCAATGTATCTCCCATTTCTGTGCCTTTGCACTACCTGTTCCATATGTCTGGAATCTCATCCCTTCTTATTTCTATTTCCAAGAAGAAATTGATTTTCTTCAAAGCTCAGTCCAAGTACCACCTTCTGCATGAAGCCTTCCCTGAATCCCACCCCACCTCCACACCCACCTAATAGGAAGCTACTAAAACTTTCTCTTGGAATTATCTTATATCGACTTTGTTTATAAATACCTACATATGTATATGCTGTTTCATCCAACTAGATTGTGAGCTTTTTAAGGGGAGGACCATTTCTTTCATTTTTTTTGTCTTTGTGTTTCCAAGCACCCATCACAGTGCTTGACACATTGCAGGTACATACTAATGCTTTTTGATTGCTTGCCTTCTTGTTTGCTTGATTACAACCAAAGTCTCAGAGACATAGACTCATATTTAATCATTTGTCATGTATTGTCATTTTTACCTATATGTTTTCATATTCTTCCCTTTCTACTTGCTGAAATGACCACCAATCTAATCAAGGCCCACATCACCTCTCACATTTAGGATTTTCGTACAAATTTACTAGTCTTTTTCCTTGGTTCCATTCTCTAGCTCTCTAATCCATCCTCTACACAAATACATATAATCTCCCTAAGGCACAAGTTTGATAATATCACTAGACTAATCATAAGCTTTCTGTGGCTCCTTTTAGCCCTGGGATAAAATAAAATAAAAAATTCAATCTGGCATTTGAGTCCCCACTATATGCCTGCAAACTACCATTTCAAACTTGAATCTTATTACTCCCACAATTGACTGAATAACTGACTGAAAGACCTAAAGTAAAGAGGCAGTTTGGTACAGTTAAAAGAGTTCTGAATTTGGAATGAGGAGAACTATTTCCAGTCCCGATTTTGCCATTTACAAACTTTGCGACCCTTTAAAAACACTTCACCATTAGGGACCATGGTTTCATCATCTCTGCAATGAGAGAGTTGGAGCAGATCTCTAAGATCTCTTCTAATACTAAATCCCTGGTTCTATAACAACTAGCTTCCTTCCAAATTAATCATTTCCTTTTCTACCTCTGTACATTCGCATAACATATTCCATGTGCTTAAAGTATGTTCCCCCTTCGTAACTTTTTTTACAATCCCCATTTTCCTTAAAGGCTCAGGTCTGCGCCATGTCTTATATGAATGTTTTACTTATCATCTCCACAGTTTTTAATGTCTTCTGTCTCCTCAAAATTACTTTTTTTTCTCCTTTATAAAACATAAGCTTCTTGTTGACAGACACTACTTTATTTATGGTTGCATCATCAACACATAACACAGTGCCATGTACAAATAAGCACTCAATAAATATTTGTTACACTGTCATTGAAAGTGATGCATTATATTTTAAACATTGATATTTTAGATGATACAGGAACATACAAATGGAAATGCCTAAAAGGCAGTCGCAGATTTGATTCTGGAAATGGATAAATTATTCTGTGTAAAAATTAAAAAATAAACATTACATGTGGTGATATCTCTATTTGGAATATTCAATTTAAAAACACATTAAACATTCTATAATTTTGGTCACTATATCAAAATTAATAGTCAATTACTCAAAGTCATAGACTAGAGAATTTTAACTTAAGTCATCCCTGCCCTTTGGACATTACCATGTGATGCTGAATAATGAAGATAAGAAATGGAATCATGACAACTGGGTTTGAGTCCCAACTATGTATGATATTTATTAGCTGTGTGACCTTAGACATGCCATTTGCCTTTTTTGCATCAGTTTATTTGTTTGTAAGATGGGGAAAATGGCATCATGGTGCAACGGATAGAGAGATGGTCTTGAGGTCAGAAAGAAATGCGGTTCTTCCCTTTGATGCATATGGACTGTGTGACCCTGGGCAAGTTACTTAACCTCTCAATGCTCTGTTAACTCTGTGATGCAGACCAGATGCTAATTTCCCATTAATGGAAGGAATGTCCTTATTAGGAAGAAACAAGGTCAATGAAATCACAAATTTAGTTTCAGGCGTTTTTTCTTTCTTTCGAAATGGGAATAAAAACACAAAATATCTTAAACACAACTCTCAGTATAATTTCTTTCATAGTACTATTGCAAGTGTGGCACTTTCTAAAACCTATATATTTTTGAGATATTATCTTCATCATTATCATCTTTACTACAGAGGGTAGTCTCTTTTAAGGCAGGCGATGTAGCAAAAATAATAAGAAGCATAGAATCATAGAATTCATGAGCTGCAAAGGACTTCAGCAGCCAACTAATCCAACCCACACATGAAAGAAGAATGCCTAATTAGGGAGTTTATATCCTCATCCACCCAGTAGCCCTTGGCATTCATGCTGGATGGCACTGCTGTATTCTCTGTGCACATTACTGTTTCAACTTGGGTTACCATTTGTCTTTAGGCAATGTGGCATGATGACCAGCTTGAAACAATGCCCTCATTTAAGCCTAGCATTCAACACAGCCCTAGAAAAGACCCTGGAACCAGTCTGACACCTATGTAGTTATTATGTGACTCAGAATCAAATAAACCTAACAACTATTCTCACTTTTACTTTGCATCCTTATTATATTAATAGTGATAGTGATAATAACAATAATACTGATAGATAAATGATAGCTAACATTTCTATAGCACCTACTGTGTGTCAGGTACTTTACAAGTATTATCTCATTAGATCTTTGCCACCCATTTCACAGATGAGGAAACTGAGACAAAGAGGCTAAATGACTTGCCCAGGGTAACACAGCTAGTCAGTGTCTGAGACCAGGTTTCAAGTCAATTCTTTCTGACTGCAGGGTCAGCATTCTATGCCTTGTTGCACCTAGCTGCCTCCGTGGACAATGAAGTTGGTTATTATCTTTTATTCTCAAAGAGGACCAAAATGACATCACTACACTAGAGCCAAATTAGTGTGCCTGACTGTGGCTGATCAAACCAATATGAGCCTGGTATACTCTACCGTAGGTCAGGCACAAATAGTCAATATGATGATTAACTAGTCTACTATGATAAATCACTTCATAGGCAACAGGGTATACAGGAAAGAATCCTGGATTTGGAATCAGAGACACTGCATATGAATCCATCTGTACTACTATTCCCATTGTGGCTTTGGGCAATTCACAGCTTCTCTCAACCTCATTTTCTTCATCTGTAAAATGAGGGAGATCAAGTAATGAGTAAGTTTCGTTTCAACTCTAAATCTTATCAGTCTATGATCTTATATCCTATTCTAGGTCTAGATTCCAGGAATGCTATTCCATGTCTAATTGCCTCTCTTAGTACACTGCTTTCTACCTCCCTCTTGTGTCCAATTCCCTCCAGAGCTGTTTAAAAAAAAAACAAAAATAATAATAATTTACTTCTATATAACAATTATTGAATTACATAATAGGTAATAATTTATGGCATTTATATGGCATTCATTTGCATTATTCTCTCTTTACCTTTTATATGTCACTTTGTAGTTTCCAAAGCATGTTGCATGTTTTTTCATTTGATCCTTACAACAGCAATAGGGAGTAAGTACCATCAAAATAACAGTGGAGAATAAGTACTATTATAATTGTTATGCCCATTTAAAAAAAAAAAGAATGAAACTAAAGGAAGTTAAATGTTTTGCTCAAATTCACATAGTGACTAAATTTTTGAGGCAGGTTTTGAACTCAAATCCTTCTGACCTTGTCAGAAACACAAGCTCCCTTGTGCTCACCACTGTTTTTATGTACTATAAACTTACCTTTATTACCCAACACCTATGGCTGGGTCCATCATCTTGTATAAGATATACCCGATGCTGATTACACACTGTTGTGGGTCTCTTAACTCATTTTATGCCTTAATTTCTCATTTGAAAATATCATCTTCCTGTCCATCATTGGATATCTTTGAATCAGACTGGCTACCAACCTATATCTCATTTTTGTGCATTTCTTACTAACCTACAACCTCAAATTCCTATCCTTACTTTTATCCAGTGCCTACTGCTGATATCTTCTGATATTACCTAAGCTACCTTTTGCATAGCTACTTAGACTCTAAGTTCTACCAACTCTTAGGATGTGACACTCACTAACCACTGAGCCTAGGTTTGGGAAGGGAAATTCTAGGAATTGGGAATTGATTCTGGGAAAAGGGAAATTGATATTTTGGGAAGGAATTTCTAGTGTCACTTAGTTCAAATGTATTGTACTTTTCTTCTATTGGGGCTTAGCAAGCCCAATCGGGCTGGAGCATTGATCTCAGTACCTCAACTAAAATGTTTCAAAAATTTGAATTGCATGTTTGAGCACTTTTAATAATCAGCCATTTCCAAAATAAAATGGGTTTCCTTGAAAAGTAGCAAGTTTCCTTTCCTTCCTACTTGAATTCTTCAATCAGAGGCTCTATAACCAATCCAATATAATCCAGTAGCATTTCTTATGTGTCTAATATATATCAGAAACCATGATGGGCATTGTGAATTGAAAGACAAAATGAGAAATACTACCTTCCCTCAAGGAGCTTACAGGACTAACAACATAACCATACACAAACAGGTGAGCAATTCTTGGAGGAAGGAAAAAAACAAAAACAAAAACTGGCAATCAGGAGGATCATGAAAGGTTTTCCATAGGAAGTTGTGCATAAACTGAGGCTTGGGAGATGCTAAGAATTGTCAAATACAGAGATAAAGAGGCATTTGAGGAATATGAGACAGAATTACAAAGTGTCAGAGGCAAGAGAAAGTACTCTGAGTTCAGAGAACATTAGGTAGAAGTTTAGATATATAATATTGCTGGCAAGATAACCTGAAACCAGGTAATGAATGGTTTTAAATGATAAACAGAGGAAGTTATATTTTATTCCAGAGACAGTGAAGAATTTTTGATAGTAGTTGATATGGCTAGACTTGCGTTTTCAGAATGATAATTTTAGTAGCCTAGTACAAAGAGGTATAGATTGGAGAAAGGAGGAACAAGAATCCTAGAATATAATTAGAAGTCTTTTGCAGCAGTTCAGGAGAGAATTGATGTGTGCCCAAACCAGAGCAGTGACTGTTTGAAGTGTGTGTGTGTGTGTGTGTGTGTATACACACACACATATAGATGTATTATATATATGTATTTTATATATGTATAAAATACATATATATAAAACATATATACACATAAACACACATACATATACAGACATATATACACACATATGTATATCTGTACGCATGTATATGTGTATGTACATACATATAAACATACGCATATGTACATATATGTATGTGTGTATATATATATACACACATATACATACACACACATACACACACACACACACACAGAGGGATTAGTAACTCCTGAAGAAAGAGGTGGTCAATATTATCAAATGTTGCAGAAAATTCAAGAATGATGAGGATTGAATAATGACCTTTGAATTCAGCAACTTAAAGACTATTGGAGATATCAAATTTAGTCAAGTGGTTAGGTTAAGAGATGGATTGAAATAGTTTGAAAAGTAAATGAGAAAAGAGGAAGATGAAACAATCCACGTAGATGGTTTTGCTTTGTTTTGCATCTCACTCCCTCAGCTCCTTGATTGGGGAAATGGACAAATCATGTATAATAGCTTAAGTGGTTGGTAGTGTCAACTGAATGGTTTATAAGGATAAAAAGGACATGGATATGCTTGGAGCATCAAGTATGGTGCCAGTAGAAAGGGATTAAAGTTTAGAGAAATGTGGTAAAAAGAGGAGCATAGGATCATAAGAGAAAAGGAAACGTATTGAATTTTGAAATAGTAGTGGTGCCTTTGGAAGTGAGAAAGACTACCTCTTCATTGGATGCTGGAAGAAAGGAGGAGAAAAGAGGATGTAATGTTGAGATGTTATGAGATATAGAATAAAGGGAAACGAGTGGATGGTAGAAGATGGAGCCTAGGTCCTATTATGAGACTAAAGATCATAGCCTAGGGAAGGTTAAAGGAGAGAAGATTTTAGGAAATAGTTGGCTGTGAGTTAGAAAGAATTAATAAGGGGAAAATAAAATGATTGCTATTTAGCAGGCAGTTCCCAGATTAGATAAAGTTATAGTTCATTAAGTAAGCATGTTTGTGTAACATCCTAGAATTCCTTATAGAAGCATCTTAGTAGAAGCAGAGAAGGCAGTTGGGTAACCTACAAATTTTGTTAGGACAGTCACATCTATTCCAGAAGTAAAAGTGAAAGTAACTCCAAAAATATGACTCTGAGAGAACAGATAACGAATGGGATCACCTATACCTACCAAAAATGTACATGAGCAGGAAAAGTGTGAGGAGGAAAAATAGTTGCTATGGATGCTAGAACTGAAGGATCATAAATTTACAGGTGTATAGCAAAAGTTTTTTTTTCTCCTGGAACAAAGCACCTGGGGTATAATTTCATCAGTGAAACCTTATTTTAATTAAGCAGCCAATGTAGTTGACAAAAACTAATGTCAGTATCTGGTTTCACTGGTTGGTTGTCTTAGCAGGTTTTCTAGAGCTATCTCAGATGAGATTCTCCACATTCCTTTGTTTTTCTGTAGGAAACAGATCTGACCTGATTGGTTTAGATTGCTTAAGGAGGTAACTGAAATGAATTGAGATTTACTGACTGAACTAATTAATCTCATATCACATGTCTCTGAGGTTCCAATTCAAAGGAACTCTAACCAATAGGATGAAACACTCTTAGGGTTATGTCTATAGACCCTCCAAGCATTTCCATCAGATTTTAAAAAAAGATAGCAAAATCAAAATAAATGGTACTCATTATCCATACATAATAAATTACATTTTCCATGATGTAAAAACCGTCCTTCATGAGTTAGAAATAATTGATCAGTCTAAGTTTCAAATAAAATTCAGCAAGCTATATTCTGCCAGAGGTTTACCTTCATCCCTCAAATTTTCTAATCTTTTAAAAAAGATTTAAGATCCATAAAAAATTCACCAATTCAAAAGTATATTCATGTTTTACAGTATAACACAACTCATGATTACTGAGAGACACTTCATCATAATTTTCTACCTGGTGCTGACTATAAACTGGGACATAGCATTCTATGAAAAAAAATCTTTCAAGATGTTTTGATTTATAAGAGGAATGAAGAGTTTGACAGCATTAGGAGGGGAGAAATATTTTAAAAACAGGTGTAAAGTAGACATCTATAAGTGTAAGCATAGTGGATAATTTTAGTAATTATCCAGATAAATTAGGACCAAAAATGAAGCAACAAAAAGTAGATTCTTAGGATTCATGATTGGTCTACACCAAACCCTTTGAGCCATCCAACCAGCCACCTTGATCTCTGTCTCCCTCTTGGCATCTTACCTTTATCTAAACTTCCAACTCTTTCCCAGAACAAAAAACCTCTATAGATACTATCTTGTGTGAGTATGTGTGTGTTTGCATGTGAAAATGATTCTTGAAATTAATATAGTAACGTGTGAATGGTTGGTAACCTGTGTTAGTATAAATAATGCTCAGAGATATAAAGTTACGGATCTCTAAAGGTATGGATTGTGGATCTATATTGATTCCTCAATAATACAATAATAATAATGAGAGAGGGAGTAAAGAAAGAAAAGGATACAAAGAAGAGCCTTGGGATGCAGGTAAAATTAGTGGGATCTGAATGAGGATCCAGCAAATGAAATTGAAGAGTAGCCAGGAAAGTAAAAGGAAAACCAGGGAAAAAATGTATTTAAAAAAACAGGGATTAGTAACTCCTGAAGTAAGGGGTAATCAATATTATCAGATGTTGCAGAAAATTCAAAAATGATGAGGACTGAAAAATGTATTATTCCTCTTGGAAATAGTAAATTTACTCAAGTGGTTAGGTTAAGAGATGGATTGAAATAGTTTGAAAAGAGAGTGAGAAAAGAAGATGCAGCAGTTCATGTAGATGGTTTTTCATTGTTTTGCATCTTACTCCCTCAGCTGTTTGATTGGGGAAAGGGAGAAATCATATATAATAGCTTAAGTGGTTGGTAGTGTCAAGCAAAGGTTTCATAAGGATAAAAAGGACATGGATATACTTGGAGCATCAAGTATGATACCAGTAGAAAAAGACTAAAGTTTAGAGAAATGTGGCAAAAGGAGTGTAGGGTCATAGCAGAAAGGAAGGGAAGGCATCAAATTTTGAAATAGTAGTGGTGCCCTTGGAAATGAGAAAGACTACCTCTTCACTGGACACTGGACAAAAGGAAGAGAAAAGAGGAGATAATGTTGAGATGTTTTGAGACATAGAATAAAGGGAAAAGAGTGGCCAGTAAAAGATGGAACCTAGGTGCTATTATGAGAAGAACATTGCATTTACATTATAGCAAATTTATTTAAGGGAGGAATGAGGGAAATTATACCAACCTTCACTTGTGTTACCAGAAATACTTTTATTTCTATTCTTGCTGTACTTTTGCATTAAATGTCTCTTGGGTACAAGCTAATTGATTTTAATTGATTAAATAGAATTGAGATGTTAGATGTTAATCAGTGATGGTTAACAGTGGAGAAAAATTTACCAGACTAATGTCTAAAACTGATAGCATTAGAGAAGAATCACCTTGACCCATCAAGATTGTGCCTAAAACCTTAAAGAAATCATATTATTGGCCTCAATCTAGGAGGGTAAGGGCAGTATCTCACCACAGATTTATAAGGAGGGTAAAACATACACGTGAGAGCACACGCACACAGAGTTATAAACAAACACATTAGAAGCAACATTTTGGAAAATATTTCCATATCTTGGCAATTGAAAGCAAAAAAAGATGCACTCTCCTTAAGCAATACCCCTATTTTATGTTATTTATGCTAATGCTTTTTGGATGAGCTGTGATGCTAAAGGGCATGATTTCACTCTATTTTCATAGGCAAATATAGCAGTGAAACAAGAATTGAATGAATTCTAAGTTCTTTTTTCAGGAGTGGATCTTAGGAACTACGTATTTTATGCACAGCCTCAGAATACTAGGAAATGCTCTCTATAATTACAAATTACAGGATGATATCTGGGGCTTTTTTCTTATCATCCAGGCTCTGATTTGTCTATGATGCTTTAATATGTTTATTCTTACATCTATAATTCTAAGTGAAATTCTTTGCCAGCATGTTAAATGTTCTCCACGTTCCATCACTGCTGGCAATGGAAAATTTGTATCTGTGATAATACCTTCTTAATAATTTATGTATGATGCTCTACATTCAGAAATGTGCTTATTCACAGATAGCCACACCTACCTAAGGTTGAGCTACTATCAAATCAGTGAACCATTTCTCCTCAATGCTGATAACTCTCCCTAAGAATATGAAACTTTTTATCTATCACACTTGGATACCATGAGACTAGACCAAATGATTTTTACAGCATTCAAATTGCCTCTTGCATACCTTTTCTTTTGCTGTTTAAGAAAGAGCAGCACAATTTCTATTGAAGAACAACTTCTAATCACAGTCTCATATTGGAACAGCATAATTCACATGGTGATATGAGGAATTTTTAACACAATAAAATTCTATAGAAGCTGAAATATGAAAGTTATATTTGCTTTTAAAATGGTTTTAATGTGTTTGAAGTGGTATAATGTAAGTAAAGCACTTTGTCATCATTAAATCAGTATATAAATGCTGTCAAATTCTTTCATTACACTCAATTGATTTGTTTTTTCAGGTCACCAGAAGGTTGGCCCTAAGATGATAACTTTCTTTTTGTTTATGTGTGTGTGTGAATGTGAAAATAATTCTTGAAATTAATATAGTAAAGTATGAGGGGTTTATAACCTGTATTAGTATAAATAATGCTCAGAGATATAAAGTTATGGATCTCTAAAGGTATGGATTATGGATCTATATTGATTCCTCAATAATCATTTCAATCTATAATACAATTTGGAGGTATAAATGAGTTTATATAAAAATGGATCTGACCGGCAAATACCTCTACTGTGTGAATGATCTTTCATGATCCTCAAAGGAGAAATGGCTAAAACATGTCAGGAGAGGGGACTTAAGAAAATAAAAAGCTTAGAGCTGTATAAACACATTCCCTGAAGGTGACATTTCAGGCTTCCTTGAGCCTGCATATAATAGTTTCTAGGATATAAATATGTGATATCCTTTCATGCTTACCCCACAAAAGAGAACAGGACACGTAATTTGGCAAATCCAGAAACTAGGGAAAGGCAATACCCATGGGAGAAAGGAATAAGAGAACAAATTCAAATAAAAAATCTACATCAGGTTGATACCCAAATGTGAATAAAATATCAAAATTCAGGAAATGAGAAATTCATTTTATAGGGAAAGAAAATATTTAGGCTATGAATTAGGAGGAACATTACAGTTATTACTATTGAATCTGATCCTTTGCTGGACTCAAACTTATTTCTCAAAGCTTTAGTCTTTTTATGGCAACACTTTTGATGACTTGGTGATTTGCAAAGCCTACCAAGTCTACTTCTGAATCTGCTGCCCCAATTGAATATTGGACTTTTGCAAATGAACCTCCAGCACTGACTATTTTTTTTATATTCATCTGATGGAGTAAACAAGAGGGTAGTAAGAGAACATTTTAATTCCATTAGAGATGGAAGGGCATATTTCTAGGTCTCCAAGGGATGAATGAAAAACAGGCATATTATCCTACATGACAGAATATCCCTTCCATAACCATCTCTATTTTCTGTTAGGTTCCTTTAATTATTACTTTAGAACAAAAGTTTTATTCTGCTTTGACCCTATTGAATGTATTTCTAAATAATAATGGAATTGAGAGCATTATCCTTATTAATATTAGTTAATATTATATACCTTTTGATAAGTTATATCTATATATGTATATATATATATGCATATTTATGTGTGTGTATAATTGTAGAAAAATGTTTATCCATACTTCTATTGAGGACATGGAAGGTTTACAGCTTCTTAATGAAAAACCTTAGTTCTCAGAGCTAATGAAAAGTTTCACTTCCCCATGAAGCAAATAAAAGTGTCATCATTTGAGGTCAGTTCTAGAAGAATCCGGAGACAAACAGGATAGAGTGCTTGGCCATGAAGCCTCTGTCACTGACAAGGTATGGGACATTGGGCAACATTGAACAGGAGGGTAAGCAAGGCACATCAATTTACAGATCAGACAACCAGCTTCTACCATCTTACACTATTTTCTAAATAACGCTATTTATTTTTGGAGGGGAGAAGGCAGGGTAATTGGGGTTGAATGACTTTGACACAGCTAGTAAGTCTGTCAAGTGTCTGAGACCAAATAGAACTCAGGTCCTCCTGATCTCAGGACCCGGGCTCTACTCACTGAGCTACTTAGCTACCCCAACCCTATTAATTGAGAAAAAGGTGAAATAATAAACTTTGACATTAAAAAGAGCTTTAGATCACACCTGCTTCTTTTAAGAACATGAGAATATCCATGATTCACTGTAAATTAACCACAGTGAAGTATCTAATAGATACGTAGCTTGATGTGCCATATAGAGAAGATTAGAATCAAACGTTTAGGCCAAGGTCCTGATGCTAAAAGATAAAATAAAATTTTGGGGGAAAAGGGCATGTAAAAATATCTAATCAGTATGATCCAGTCAGACTTATAATTGGACTTTTCTAACCTTTAGCAAATTTTCATAACCATTCAAGACTATTTTATTGGAATTCAAGGTTGAAAACTATATTGAACTTCAGAAGTTAAATTCATCCACACTTTCTGCAAAGTACACTTGATGAGGATGTCACCTTAGTTGAGTATTGAAAATGCCATAATATAGTACATAGTATTTTGTAGATAATATCTGTAAGTGCTTTCAAACCTTAAAACATTGTACATACATTGGTTCTATCTATCTATCTATGTATCTATGTATCTATCTAGATCTACACATAAATACAGTACTATACATAATATATTCATGTATAGATGTATATAGATAAATGTGTATACACAAACATCTGTATAATATATACATATACATATATATACATATATATATATATCCATCCAATACATGTATAATGCTTTAGAAGTACTTACAGATGTAATCTATAAAATATTATATACCCTATTATGGGTTTTTAATACTCAATCAGGTGACATAGTATCTGTGCATATATATAGATAGATACATGTGTATATGTATATATATATATATTCAAATATACATGTGTGTAGATAAAAAAAGTTTTTTAAAGCATGACAAAGTGATTTCAAGTCAATTATCTGAATCTCTATTGCACATTTTTTGGTTTCTGGACTTGTGATGTCATTTAGTATGGGTAACTCTGAGAGAGGAAATAGTCTACCATGCAGATTAGCAGCTATTACACTTTTTAAAAAAATTCTATAAAGTTTTCTTGGGCATTGAGAGGTTGGGTGCCTTGACCAGAGCCACAAAACTAGGATATGTCAGAAGTGGAACTTAAAACTAGTTTCTTTTTTTTTCCTGGCTCTACATCCAACACTCTCTTGACCATATTATGTTGCTTATATAATTAAAAGGTTAAAAAAGATTCTTGATTACAAATATATTTTATTAGACAAAGGATTTTTATTGAACAGTAGCAGCCTTGAAAATAGGGATAAATAACTTTATATATATATATGTATATGTATATACATATATACATATATATATATATATATATATATATATATATATATATATATATATATATAATCTGAAGACAACTTGATTCATCCAAAAAGAAATAGTAGTTCTTCCACCCTTCTATGATCCCTTGAAACTCTGCCATTAGTGATTTATTTCTCTGGATCTTGATTTCTTTTCTCTCTTCCTATCAAAATGCAAATACTCCTGTAAGAGGCAACACCTCAAGCCCTTATCAGTTAGCACCTTACTGAGGATTATTTTTCAACTATGATAGATAATTCAGAATGCTTTTGAAAGCATGACCCTTTGGAAATAGGACTTCTATTACATATCCACCAAATAGTGGTAAGAAGGATGCTGAAAGAGAAAATGGGAAGATATCTATATTTATATCTTAGATTTTTGCCTAAGGATAGCATTCTTCAGGATCAAATAATAAAAGAATCATACCACACACATTCATGTATTAAAAAGTGCTTCTAGTGTTGTAATGAATACATCAGAGAAAATTATGAATAAATAGAGGGAAGAAAATACTGACAAAAACTAACTGAATCCTCAAAATGGTTAATGTCAATGACAGACAGAGGCTTTTGGGCAAGTAAGCAAAAGAACTCTCTGAATTCTACACTATATAAGCACTGTTTGAAGAACATGTTAATTATATAAAATTTTAATAATGGCATTCTGATTTTTTTTTCTATTTCAACTACACTATTTAGAAAGATTGTCTTGAGATAGCATTACGGATGATTAGTAATGGTTCTTTATTTTTAAGTCTAGGACATAAAGTTGAAAAGCACTCATCTTAGTTTGAAACAATTCCTAGTCAATTATAATCTGTCTCATCTTGTCCCATTTCTATTTTCTCATTATTCACAACATCCAAGAATATTCTAACACCAACTCCTCATAAAACCAGCTGTTCTGCTCTGCAGTGAAATATTGATGGTTTAGTGGCATGCCAGATGGCAATCACAGGTACCACTGCTGCCAAAAAATATATGAAGGGAACATAAATTTGGTGGGTTTTTTATTCCAGAAAATTCCATTAATGGAAAAAATATGATCACAATTATAAAATATCAGTATACTCTTATAAGAAACAAGAGGCAAAGATATAAGGAAAACCAACATAAAAAGGGGAGATTTAAGTCACAAACAAATACAAAACTAAGGCACAAGGGGAAGAGAAGAGTAGGAGTAGAATTGTCATTTTAAAGAAGAGGATATGGATATAACTTAACATTTAACTGGATTAGTCTTTCCACATGAATTCATTGAAAAATTTCCGATTTCATCAAATGGCCACATTTCCCACTGAGGAGAAGAGTATCGTGTCCTGTCTTCTTATCTAGCAAGGTTATTGCCTATGTTGTCCAACTCTAAATTTTTCATACAGCATCTACACAATTTATTGTGGACCTTTTTAATTTCTATTTTTTTTTGTACCTCCAAGTTTCCTAGTAAAGAGGTTTCCTAGAAGAATCATAATTGGTAGGAAATGAAGTAGTCACATGCATTGAAATTTAAACTATTCATAGTTACAATTATGAAAAATATGGTAACTGGTTCCAGCCCAAGAGAAATTTGCAGTATGAATTAAACTATGTTGAGCAATGGAATAATTATGTACACAAACTGAAACTGAATTATCTTTTTCCCTATGTTCTACTCCTTCTTTTGAAATCAGCTACATACAGGTGATCACACCTTTGACCTTGAAATCACCCACAGGTATTTCTGTTCTATTTTCATGAACTCCAACAGATAAGACTTTAATCATTTAATCTTACCTTAAATCTGTTTTCTTGCTCATTATGATGACTATTACCTCCACACCTTAGTTGTTTCTTCAGAGAGTATAAGCTCCTTGAAAGTAGAGATTTTGTCATTTTTCATTCTGTATCAATTTAAGGGATCACAGAATATGAGACCAAAACTATTTTTGCCAATTTTTAGAATTTGTTTCCTCCAAAGACCAGCACACTGACTCACATATAGAAAGCACTTAATTAATACTTGTTGTATTAAATCAAATTCATGTGGGATGAAAACATACAATGACATAATGACAGCAAAATTCCCTAGCAGTTTATGGTCTAAAAGCTGAAACTGGGCATCTATTAGTTGAAGAAATGGGACACAGGTTAGAGCAGGAAAATATTAAAGAATGTCATTCACTCATTCATTTCCTCCCCACTCACACACATACACATGTGTAGACAGACACACACACACACAACACACAAATACACACACGCAAAGGCACTATGAAAAAAATTTAAGGATTTTTTAATAGAGAATATGAGGAAAAGCATCTGGGTACATACACCAGAATAAGCAACAATTTGGTATATATTATTTTACCCCATTCAATAAAGATTTGTTGAGTAAGTATACAAAGAAAGTAGAGTTGGAAAATAACAAAACCGAACATGATTTTAAAGATGATGTTGTCCAAACCTCTCATTTTGCAGAAGAAAAAATGATGTCTCAAAATGGAAATTAATCTGCCACAGGTCACATAACTTTGTAGTGGCAATGTGTTGTGTTTTCAAGCTAACAAGCTATGATAAAGACAAAACAATGATGACTTTAGCATTATAGGACCTAGGTCAAATGTCAGTTCTGCCACTTAATACTATTTTAACACTGTTCAAGTTACTTAATCATCCTGGGAGTCAGTTTACTCATTTGTAAAATGAGTGGGTTGGACTATAAGACTTCTAAGGACTCAGCTCTTTAGAATTTGCCTAAGACTTTATGATCTCCAGTCATATGAGTTCTGACGTTATTAAATGCATATGTTTCTTCCAATTAGTTCAGGATCTCTTAACCTGGGGGTCATGTGTAGAAGCCAAGAGGTCCCTGAATTTGGATGGGAAAAATAATATTTATATTTATTTTATTATCATCTCACTGAAATATAGCATTTCTTTCAATTACATATTTTTCCCACAATAAAGTATTCGGAGAAAGGTTACATAACTTTAGCAAACTGCAAAAGTATTCCATGATACAAAAATGATAAGAATCCCTGAAGTAGGGCTTATCCTTAATTTGTGTAGTTAAAAAAAAGAAGTGTGATTCATGTCTTTGGCTGGTTAAACCAAATCACTCCATGATATACCATGACAATTGAATTGTCTTTTGTAACAAAGAAAAACAATTAATCAACCAATTAAAATATTTCTAATATAGTATGTAATATTCCAAACCTTTACATCCCAAACTCTTCACCTAAAGGAGAGAAATGGGTTTCTGCTATTTTGTCTTTATCAAAAGACTTATGGGAGGATCTTAATAATTTTTAGCCATAACACTAAATATAAAAATGTATTATTCATAGCTGACATAGGCATAATTACATGAATATGTCATTTATGTTACTGTAAATACATCATAGGTATATTTTGATATGTATTCATTCCTTTTTTATTCCTATGAAATGGAATTTTAATTGTTGTTTTAATCTTGATTTTATGTGTGTGTGTGTGTGTGTGTATACAGAACTTTTTTCAGTCTGTTATTGTTTCAATGGAAATAGATTAAGGCTTTTATGATTAATACTTCAATCAGAATTTTTAAAGTTTCCCAAAATTTAAGAAAATTATTGTCCCATAATCACTTGAACTTCATGAAGTAATATGTTAAATTCAATCATCCTTCTTCTGCAAGTATTAAAAAATCATCTGTTCTTCAAATAGTGTACTTCACTACTTCAAAAAAATCACTGTGGGTACACTCTCCACAAAGTACAATTCACACTAGCTCTTTAATAGATGATTTCATAGGTTGATATGACATCAAAATTTCAGCACTTGTTGAGCAGCCCCCAACTGTTAAGCCTCTTCTCCTTAGGTCAGGTGGTCCTCAAATGGCAATCACACAATTCATTATTTGGGATTTTCTCACAATCTTTCCAAATTTGTCAGGCATGCCAGAGCATATTTTTCTCTAGCTTAGGCTTTGAGAACACAGAGTCATTTTAGACATCAGAGTAAGATTTTAATGAAAGTCTTAAATTATATGCCATTGTTTTAATTCTCAGAAGAATGAAAAAGTAGTGTCCTGGCAACTGGTAGATAAAATTGTTCCTTATGATGTCTGGTTGCAAGAGACATTTTCCCCTATAAGCCAGCTTTTCTTTGAAAGAACACATAAATGTCAGCCTGCTCATTATCCTTCCATGAGCCGCACGTATGAAAAAAATTTGGTAGTGGGCAGGTCTGATGAAACCAAGGCAAAAACTTAACTATCTTTAACAACATACTAATAGCAATGCACAGGTTCTATACAGATTATGTGAAACAGATGATATAATTAACAATTAAGTCATATCCCAATGCTGGATAAGATTTTCTGAAAATTCAGAAAATCCAGGCATCCTAAAGCTAAGTACTAAAAATGAATTGTAGATACATTATGTACATAATGCATGTAGGTATAGTATTTCAGGAGTTATATGGCTAAGAGTAATGTAGATTTCAAATGGAAAGTTCTCTATTATTAGCAGATTTTTTTCTTAGATTTGAAAATATATTTTCAAGAGAACTACTTTTGAAAAAATGATAAATTTTAGTGGAAAATGGGGATGCCAATGAAATGTTGGTAGAGTTGTGAACTGATCCAACTCTTCTGGGGAGTAATCTGGAACTATGCCCAAAAGATTATAAAACTGTGCATGTTCTTTTACCCAGCAATACCTCAAATAGGTCTACATTCCAAAGTGATTTTTTTTAAAAAAAGGGAAAGGACATATATGTACAAAAATATTATAGCAGCTCTTTTTGTGAGGGCAAAGAATTGGAAATTGAGGAGATGTCAGTCATTTGGAGAATGGCTGAACAAATTGCAGTATATGATTGTAATGGAATACTATTATGCTATAAGAAATGATGAGCAGGACTTCAGAAAAATCTGGGAAGAATTATATGAACTGATGCAAATTGAAGTGAGTATAATCAGGAGACCATTGTACACAGCAGCAGCAGTGTTATACAAGGATCAGCTGTGAATGACTTAGTTATTTTCAGCAAAACAATGATCCAAGACAAGTCCAAAGGACTTAAGATGAAAATGCTATCTAGCAATAGAAAATGAATTAATGCAGTCTGAAGGCAAATCAAAGAATATTTTTAAACTTTATTTTTCTTGTTTTGATTTTTTTCTATTTTTTTCTTTTACAACAAGGCTAATATGGAAATATGTTTTGCATGACTACACATGTATAGTATATTAAATTGTTTCCCTTCTCAATGTGGGGGAGGTGAGGAAGGAGAGAATTTGGAATTCAAAGAATGTTAAAAATTATTTTTACATGCTATTGGAAAAAATAAAATACAAATTTTTAAAAGAGAACTATTTTGAGGGTCTATGATTAATGAAATATATGTATATATACACATATACATGTATACGTGTAAAAGTATGTACACACACACACACACATATATATATATATATACACAGAAAGAGAGAGAGAGTCATATAAACAAAAAGCAGTCTTCATTTAACAAAATCTTTTGAGTGCTGGAATGTTCTTTGACTTGAAAAAATCAACAAAATGACATTTGTTAAACAAGAATATCTGGAAGAGTTCACTATTTACAATAAATTCACCTTGTTTATGGACCCTGTCCTGGACATCAACAAGATGAAATGCAACTATATCAAGTTTTTTCTTTATAAACAGAAAACAATAAATACCATGAAATCAGGCAAGTCTACTACAGGAAATCCGTGACTTCTCTTAGACTTTGTTCTAATTATCCTGAGGGGAGACACCAAGTTGTTTAAAAATGCCAGATTACAATTTGTAACTGAAGACCACAGCCCAATGAATGGATCCATCAGTACATCATCTGGAACCAGTTCAGTAAATTGGCAATGAATTGAATCATGAAAAGGAAGAGGAATGGGAGGGAAGCAGAAAATTGGGGAAAATTTTTACAACCAGGTTCTCTGACAAAGGCTTCATCTCTAAAATATACAGGGAACTGAGTCAAATTTATAAGAATTCGCCTATTGAGAAATGGTCAAAGGATATGAACAGGCAGTTTTCAAAGGAAGAAATTAAAGATATCTATAGTCATATGAAAAATTGCTCTAAATCACTATTGATTGGAGAAATGCAGATCAAAACAACTCTTAGGTACCACATCTCTCCTATCAGATTGGCTAACATGTCAAAACAGGAAAATGATAAACGCTGGAAGAAAATTGGAACACTATTGCACTATTGGTGGAGTTATGAACTGATCCAACCATTCTGGAGAGCAATTTGGAACTATGCCCAAAGGGCTATAAAAAGGTGCATATCCTTTGACCCAGCAATACCACTTATAGGGCTGTACCCCAAATAGATCATACAAGGGGGAAAAGGACCTGTACATATAAAAATATTTATACCAGCTCTTTTTGTGGTGGCAAAGAATTGGAAATCCAGGGGATGCCCATCAATTGGGGAATGGCTAAACAAATTGTGGTATATAAATGTAATGGAATACTATTGTGCTATAAGAAATGAGGAGCAGATTGACTTCACAAGAACCTGGAGAGACTTATATGATCTGATTATGAGTGAAGGGAGCAGAACCAAGAGAACATTCTACACAACCACAGACACATTGCTTCTGTGATGACTAACTTTGATAGAATTGGCTCTTCACAACAAGGCAAGGTTCTAAGACAGCTCCAAAAGACTCGTGATGGAAAATGCTATCCACATCCAGAGAAAGAATTAGGGAGTCTGAATGTAGATTAAAGCAAACTATTTCCTCTCTCTTTTCTAAATTTTATTTTATTTCATTTTTGGTTTTGTTTCATCTTTCTCATGGTTCATTTAATTGATTATAATTCCTCTTTACAACTTGATTATTGGGAAAATAAGTTTTATGTGAAGGTATATGTAGAACCTATATCAGAATACCTGCCATCTTGTGGGAGGAGGAGGAGGGGAAGAAAATTTGGAACTCAAAAACTTGTGGAAATTAGTGTTATAAACTAAAAAAAAAAGAATTAATCAGTTAATCAATTAATTAATTTTTTAAAAAGGAAAAGGAAGAAAATGATCTGGGTTGCCCTTGGGCACAATGCTTTTAATAAACCCAAGTTTCTACCAGAAAAAAAAAATGGCCTATTTTTTTAAAGCAGTATCTGTATGATATTATATGGGTCTTAGTCAAGAATGATAGTCTCTTAAAAATTAAAGTTGTAGGTCTCCCAAAAGATAATGAAGGAGTGCACAATGGGCGTGAGTGAACTTCAGTATGTAGACAATGAAGAATAATTGTCTAAGGCTTGCAGAAGAACTAAAGTTGCTGCAGATGACTGTAAGGAAGCTATTTTGCTCATTTTTTTGTTTTTCATGTCACTGTTGTGTAGGGATTCCATTCCATTTAATTTTGTGCCTTAATTCATGTTTTTGAGTTCTTGAGATATGGTGGTGGCTATGTAGTTAAACACAAACACGCAGACATACACACACACGCGCACACACACATCCAAACGAACATCATTTGAGTACTTTTTATTTTCTTGTACTACTGTTTTGTAGTCATTTTCCTCTAACCCCTCTAAGCTATAAGCAAACTAAGAGATTCATTTTCCCCTTGTTCATCTTGAGAAATTTCTCACTTCATATCCTCCTTCATACTGTTCCTAATGTTTGAAATGCCTTCTTCCCCTTTATTTGTCAGTTATATTCCTCCTGTCCTTTAGATCCTGAATCAAAACCTCCCTCTTTTATGAAACCTTCCTTGATACTCCATTTTCAGTAATGACCTTGCCCCTCAGACATCAAAAACACTTTGTTTTCACCTCTCTAATATATTTAGCATGCAGTATTGCACATCATAAAAATCTGTATTTGGTCTTATGTCCCTTTTTGGTTTCAAGTTCAAGAATACAGGAGCTTGCACGTTGCTCTTCAGTTGACTAATTCATGTAAATAAGTCCATTTTTGTCGAATAAAAGATGAAGAAAAAGCTAACTGAAAGCAATCTGCTACAAATATCATGATCTTTTTTTCCCTTGAATTCTAAATAACATAATATTTTCATCACTAAAGTGTTTCAGGACAAGTCTCAGAGAAAATTTGTACATAGGTTCTACCTTTACTTCTAGGAATTTCCATTAGGTAGTACCTCTTTAGAACAAGGTAGAAATTGTTCTTAGACTTGTTTTAGACACAGATATCTAAGGAAATTGGACCTATATTAATTAAAAGAGTTATGTTTGAAAATAAAAATGTATTTAGAAAATCACACAGAATTTTCTGAGGTGATTATATAATTTTAAGCTCCTTGAGCCACAGGGGTTGTCTTTCTGTCTTTCTGTCTATTTATTGTATCCCTGGGGGCATAGTGCATGGTACACAGAACATGCTTAATAAATGTTTGTTGGATTGGATTGGAAACTGACTGACAAGTTCAAACCTCTCGAACATGTGAAAAACATGGTGATAAAATTATCATGGGGACTTTGAAGCATGCTAATCTTTGAAGTATGTTAATCATCATGTTACTGGTTCCAGTCTGCTAAAGACTTGATGAACAGGATCACTTTTGGTCAGCTTTGGAGCTAGAATTAGAATGTATTCAAAAGAGTTGAGGTAGCCAGAGCTTCTTCATTCCTGGCTTTTACAAAGGGGTAGTAGGCAAGGTAGGCTTTAATGTAGGGAAGGACTTCACGTTTTTATGTTCCTATTGGGGGTGCCACAGTATGGTCCATGAGAATATAGCCCTGGTATTGTTGCTGTCATAGGTGAAGGCCACTGAAGATAGCTATGTCCTTGTGAACTTTTAAAGGTCAGAAGATCTAGTGATCAGGAGTCCAGAAGAAGATTCCAAGTCATGCTTAGTAACTAGCCAGAACAGCCTTGTGGGAGGAACAACTTTGGGATGCAGTCCAGTAGGGGCTAAGACTTGGACTTACCCAATAGCTAAACTGTACTTGTAAAGGAAGTTGGTGGGGAAAAACTATGTAGAATTTGAGTCAAACCTGAGTCCATTCTACCGAAGGACTGAGGTGTTACAAGCAACAATATATCCTCACAATTATTAGTGGAATGAATACCTCCATTTTTGCTGTCTTTAAAGTAAATACCCCTTTGGAAAAGCTGCTGGGTAATAACTAGCCAGATGGAACTGGGGCATTCATCATTGACAGCTTACAAGGGAAGAACACACCAGAATGCAAGCTTGGAGTCTTAAGATTAGAGAAAAAATCACCTCAGTGCCCCTCAGGAGTACCTCTAAAACCCAGGGCAGGATATGTCATTAATCTAATCCTAAAATGGTGAGCACAGCATGGTGGCTACTAACTTCCAAATATAATGATTTCTCTAAATATTTCTCTCAAGTAGAGAAAGGCCTGAGCTATTTTTAGGGGGTTTTGATGGTCTTATCTATTTCAGCTCAAACCTGAGGTGCTAGGTGGAAGGTGCTGTTTTGTCCAGACCTGTGATTTCACTCTGCTAAGCTGACCAGGAACAGGACCTGTTTTGCATTTTATAGTTATAAAAGGTTGTATGGAGACATTCATTGAGAGGTTAGGGGACTTGTCTATGGTCAGTCAGCCAGAACTTAACTTGTTGGAAATGGGACCTGAAAGCAGGTCTTCCTGATTCTATGACAAATTCTCTATTCACTTTTTCCAAGCTGACTGTTGTAATGCAGATGTAAAATGCCTCATTAATATCCATTTTATTGTAAAATCTGTGCAATAAATGCCCTGAAGTAGAGTTCTGTTCTCTGGATTAAACTATATCTCCAGTTATAAAACTCTTAGTTTTTCCATTTGATTTTATGCCTTCTCTGATATTTAGTTCCCAGCCTTGGGATCTGGTCTCATTTTTATTTTACCTCTGCATTTTTAAAGGATAGGCCCACAATTCATGACTTCTGTGGCCAATGGCTTTTAATTTCCTCATACAAAATTATTCTCTTTAACCCAAAGCATAATGCAACCTGACTTTCTAAAAGGGATGTATAATTTTTCAAACAAGCAAAATGCAACATCAAACCCAAATATGAACCTTAAGTTTTCAGTTCCTTAAATATCTTTCAGATTCATACCCTTATCACTGTGCTACAAAGTGGGAAGAGATATACATATGCTCGCATGTTAAGACTTTGAAATCATAAAATCGTAGACTGTTAGAAATGGTAAGAATACTAGAGAGTAGCTGGTCCTAATCCCTTTTTCTACAGGAGAGAACACTTGAAGCCTGCTTCTCCAAAGTCACTTAGCTAGTTAATATCAAAGCTAGGACACTAGGTCTCATTTCTTTTTATTGTACTGCACTATCTGCTTTTGAATGTTAGACAACCCTATTGATTATGGAAGATATGAATAATCCATTACAATTTTTCTTCTCTCCCATTTCTGAAGCACCAGTCAGTGAAAGAATAATGTCATGAGACTTATTCACAGTAAGAGAACGTAATTGTTAGCTTTATTTAAAAATCTTGCCGATTCAAATCTAAAGTCCAAGACTGCTTGAGAATATCAATTAAAAGTTTTAGAAATGTTTTTGATTTCTTCCTATCCTTTCATGAGAAATGTGAAAATCTGATACATGGGAAAAAAATGATCAATGACCAAAAAATATTTCAGAAATATGAGTTGTGCACATAGGAATTACATTAAAAGTTACTTTGGAAATTTAACAAAGTAGATGTAATGCAGTGTAACAAAGTAAATATACTGCTTCATGAAAGTTTTCATTAGTCTATAATGCCCCAGCTTCCTTCTGAGGTCAAGGATGTTGTAGAGTTGAATTACCTAGGGAGTCCTTCACATGTTATGCCCTTTACTTGTGACGAGGGAAGAAAAGCTTCTGTATCTACTGCTACAGGCAATGAATTTATTAAGTGTTTTAATCATCCAAAGATAAACAGATGGCTGCTGTTCAAGCCAAGCCAAGCAGTGATTACCCACATCTGTACACTGCCAATAAACTCTAATACATTCAGCAGCAATTGGCTGCCATTTCAGAGAAAGGCAAACTTAGTAAAACACTTGGTTTATCTTTGAGCCATTTTTATTTAAAAACAATGAAAACTCAAAAATTTGTATCATGAGAAAGAGAGAAAAGGGGCATATGTTTGACCAGGGTGGGAAAAAATGTATCCTGAATATTTGTCAATCACAATACTATGCATTAACCATTACACCAAAGTCACTGTCTCCTCCTCCACCCCACTCCCCCACACCTTTGTGTGCCAAGAAGCATTTGCTCTTCTATTTGGAAAGCAAAGCTGTTATTTACTATAATGTTTGAAGGAACTGCTAAGTCCCCATCATCAGGGGTAGGGTAAGAATCACATCTTCCAAGGCATGCTGAGAACACTGGCCTCCAACAAAAGTGCAATAGGGTTCTCTAGTGTCTAAACCCTTCTTTCGGAGCTTTCATGAACAAGCAGAAATGTCAACACCTAAACTAGTTTGTTGTCCCTCCACATGAATGAACGGCAGCTTGGCCATCTGGATAGACACTTTGAAGGTTTTTATTGACCAATTGGTTTCTTCCTATCCTCTTATGCAATCTGTAGATACTGACATTCTCTGTCTAGAAATGTAAATGGATGCTTTCATTTTTGGCAGCTAACTCAAAATGATGCATTTTGCATAGTTTGCCTGAGACACTTCTGCCAACCAAAGTCATTTCATTAGCCCAGTTACAAAGACATACATAAAATCTGGATTGAACCACACAAATTCAATTCCCATTACTAATCTTAATGAGTCCAATATGTTATTCTACCATAGCACATTAGAGAAGCTAGCCTAAATTTAATCTAGAACTTAAACAATTCTATGAATACTTTGCACATTGTATAAGTCCAGTACAATGGAATAAATTTAATTCTCCTGGTTATCTAAACCACCTCTCAGATTTAGTACATATGTGACCTTGGGCAATTCACTTAATCTCCTTAAACCTCAGGGCCATCATCTGTAAGATGAGAGATCATATTAGATAGACTCTGGATCTCTACCGGTATTAATCTACTTTACTTTAATTCATTATGTATTCATAATACATACCTGTAGCAAAATATGTGTATATATATGCATATATACATATCTTACCACTTAATATGTTATTAATTATTATTACACAGGCAATGCAGTGTTTAAAAGCTAATATGAGAAATCTGAACATTTATTCTTGTGACTTATGTCCCAAAATTCACTTTATTTTCTCCGTGGGTATCATTCAAATCTAATACAAAATGTGCAATTATTAAATAATTTTACATTGAATAAGCACAGCTTTTAGGGCTTTGCCTATATCTCTGTGTCTAAGTTTCAAATAGCACATTTTTGGCTTTAATAAGGAATGTTTTTATTGAGACAGCTACATAATGTAGGGGGTAGAGTACTTGGCTTGGAGTTAGGAAAACATGAATTCTGATTTAGCATCAGACATTTACTTGCTGTGTGATCTTGGATAAACCAATTAATGTCTCTTTACCTCAGTTTCATCATATATAAATGGAAATAATGATACCTATATTCTAGGGTTGTGAGACATATGAGATAATTATAAAGCAATTAACACAGTGACTGGAACATAGTAGGTGCTTTATAAACATTAGCTATTATTATTAATAATAATGTTACAACTATTCCAACATATGCCTCACTGTAGGTAACTGCCTCATTGTGATTCTTCAAGCAAAGGCTACATAGCCACATGTCAGATATGTTCATGTTCGTAGTTGGACTATGTGTTTTCTTTGGTCTTTTCCAGTTCTACAAGTCTATGCGATAGTGACTCTCAAGTGAAAAGAAAGAACCCCTGTTAGTAAGAAAAGGCAGTTATTTTGACCTTGAATTGTCAATATTGGTATAAATTCTTGCTAGGAAGGAAAATAAATTAATAAATTAATAGGTAGATAAATTAATGAATAAATATGTACACACATATTTACTTGCATATATGTGTGTATGTATAGGGATATAAACACATATTACATATAAAGAATAAAATGTATACATATACATAGTTGTATGTGTGTACACTTATGTTTGCATAACACTTTGAAGTATACAAAGTGCTTTTCTCACAATAAGACTATGAGATAAGTAGTACAAGCATAATTACTTCCATTTTACAGGTGAGGGCACTAAGGTTCAATGTGATTAAATGACTTGCCCATAGCATATAGCTATTCAGTGTCAGAACTATTATTCAAATCTAGGTTTCCTAATTCTGTGTCTAGTATTCTTTTCACTACATGATGTTAAAAATTCAAAGCAACATGCGCTGTCCAGATCCAAAAGAGTTCATCAAAGATGTATGATATGGTCAAGGAAGACTTCATGGACTAGACAACACTTGTGAGTCTTGATAGACAAAGAGAATATGAATTCAATTTGGGTTAACTATCAGCAGTAAAAATTGGGTAAGAGGTAGGGAGGGGAATCAGGGTTTCCAATGGTATCATTGGTAAGTCTCAGCAAAGAGCAGAGTGATATATATATATATATATGCATGTCAATTTTAGATCTATACACATAGAAGTTCATGTGGTGCCCAGTTTTTTGGTTAAATATATTTGATTTCATAGGTTAAGTGTCAAGTAGCTTGACAGCCTAAGGATTCTGGACTTATCCTGTAGGCAACAGGCATTGAATATTTCTCATCCGGAAAAAAGCATGATGAAAATTATTTTTATGAAGATTAATCTGGCAATGGATTACAAGATGGATTTGAGGGTAAAGAGATTAGAAGCAAAGAAACAAATTGGTTAGCAAAATATCCCTCTATGCTAGGAAGAGCCATATACTGAGCTTGGACCAGAGGTGCCAGCAGACCCTGGAACAGCGTTCTCATTGACTCTTTCTATGAAAAGGAAAAGTGTGATGCAAATACTTTTGACTCTAACTGTGATATAATGAGATCTAGTGTGGTCACCACCTAATTGGAAATAAAATGGCTGGTAAGAGGAATGCTTAGAAGTCAATATGCGCAGAATATGGTAACAGAATGGTTTAGAATTCTGATTAGCTATAACACATAAATAAGCTGAGGATGGGGTAAAAGAAAAAAAAATCTCTCTTTTCAAGTTTATATGCCAAGGAGAATGCCAGTGCCAATGGTTGTTGGATATAAGGAAGTCAAGTAGTTTTCAAAGTTTGTAGGGAAAGATGCTTAGTTTAGTGTTGTATATGCTATGTTTGACATTGAAGCTGGCAAATGGAAATATTCGGCAGTAAAGTGGGAATGTGGCAGTATATGACTTCTCAATTCTATACTGCCTCTTGCATATATGGAATTAGTAGTCCTTTCCCTTTGAAATCATCTTCTATTTAACTATATATATGCATGATCTCCTCCATTACAGTGGGAGATCACTGAGAGCACGTATCACATTTTTGCCTTTCTTTATATTTCCAAGGCTTAGCACAATGCCTGTCACATAGTAGGTATTTAGTAAATTCTTGCTAAGTGACTAAGAACTAGTTATAATTGTGTGGTACATAATATAGGATCAATTTCTAACATTGTGGATTTATTTGGGAATATATGAACATTCTTAGGTAAAAGACTTTTTGAAAAGATAAAAAAGTAATAAACATGATTAATATTAGTGAATATAATAACTTCTGAATATGAAAACATTTCAAGTACCTTAATAATATTTTGCCTTTATACTAGCCTAAAGCTTCTGTTAACATTATTAGGTTGTGGCTGAATTTGTTTCACTTGTTAAAAAAAAATTAGTAGTGAATTTCTAGGTCATACTTACAGGGCCTTGGTTTGGGATCCACAAAACCTGAGTCAGAGTGCTCATTAAATTGCTAACTAGCTGTGTAACCTCTTTAATTGTGAACAGTTATTTAATTTTGAGAAAAATCCTCAAAGTGACCTCTTACACCTCACTGGAATTTATTATTGCTCTATGTAAAATGAAGGTAATTGCATTCTTTTTACATAGAATGTAAACACTATATTTTTATAGTCTCTTCCTTCATTTATACTGTGATTCTCCTGCAAATGCTAGGCTTCTTTAATAACCTTTTTGTTAAGTTTCATAGGGATAGGGGCTAATCTCCACCCTTCACAAAGCTTTCCCTGAGCCTCCCTTTGGTAATTCCCTTTTTCCATTACATTTCACACTGTACACTATTTCACACCTTTCTTATTCACTTATCTTGGATCATTGCCTTTCACATATTTATCTTGTTCCAATTATCCATTCCCCACCTTGAGTACCTTGGTTCGAAATCTAGGTCTAAAACTTACTACTTATATGACCTTAGACAAGTCACTTCTAAACACTTTGGGGCTCAGTGTCCTCATTAATAAAATGAAGGGGTAGACTGGTTGATCTCTGTGGTCCCTTTCAGCCCAGTCTAAGCAATTTACTTGTTTTATGTCCTTATTCATTTTTGTAATAAATAACATTGAATAATGTAATAGAATGTTGTAACAGCAACCATGTTGGTATACTCAGGATGGCTGCTAGCACAGGTTCTTAGATCTGCTTTACTAGGAAATAGCTGTTTCAGGGGTCAACAGTCTTCTTTAATTACATAAAATACAAACAGAGGAATTACAGAGAAGAGAAATAAAAACCAACAGACGGGGCCTGAATCAAAACAATACTGCTATACATACTTTACATTCACCACCGGATCAAGAGACCCTTTACCTCCGAGCAGTCAGGAAGCTCTGAAGATACAGTCGCTCAAAGTCTCAACCAGGGAATCACAAGATCCTTCTTGTAAGTAAACCCCCAAAGCAAAAGCTCACCTCTCAGAATGTATACCCTTTCAGCTAATAGGCTCAGAGCCAGAACCCTCCTGACTCAATGTCTACTTAGAAGTTAGCAAAAAGTGTGTAAGCCTTCCTACAACAAGCTAGCTTCTCTTAATGGGCTCCACACGAGGCCTATTAATGGGCAGGGAAGATCTTATTCCCCATTAGCCTTACAAATGTCAGTTATACTACAGAACTTAAAAGTAATCTCAGATCACAAGAATGACTCAATATAAGCACTTGACCTAGAATGAGGAAGATGTGGTTCTAAATACAGCCTCAGATACTTACTACCCTTGTGATTCTTGGCAAGTTTCTTAACTTCTGATTGCTTCATTTTCTTCAACTGTAAAATGAGGATAATAATAGCACTTAATTAACGGGGTTGTTGTGAAGATAAATGAGATAAAATCTGTAAAAAGCACTCAGCACAGTGTTGGGAACATAGTAGGCACTACAGTCACGTTCATTACCTTCCCTTCCCATTCCTTGATTAACCTAGAAATTTGAACATTTACTCTCTTTTAAGCTACATGATGCACATGCTATGTGAAAAATAAACTGAACAAAAATAAACTGCATATAAGAACATAAAAGTCAATGCTGTAATCAAAATTTACAATACTGTCAATCTAACATATTTAATGATATTCAGTAACTCAGAAATTACTAGGAATGGGTCCGAAGTAGCTCCTTCTGGACTAATCAATGCTACAAAACTCATTTACATTTTAACACTTTGGAACACTGAGAACTTTTTTTTTTTTTTTTGCTTTTTGGCAGGGCAATTGGGGTTAAGTGACTTGCCCAAGGTCACACAGCTAGTACTTGTGTCAAGTGTCTGAGGCCGGATTTGAACTCAGGTCCTCCTGACTCCAGGGCCGGTGCTCTACTGACTGCGCCACCTAGCTGCCCAGCTAAGAACTCTTTTAACTCACTTGTACAGGTCTTCCTTCCACTGATGCAAATTGTGATTCTTAAGTTTTTCCCTTATGTCTTTCTGTAACTCTCTCTATACAGGATCCATACAAACCACTAATAATATTTCTCTGGTTCCTTTAATGCCTCTGTGGAACCATGAGAGGTACTTCAACCATAGAGTTCACATTTCAGCCATCTGAGAAGAAAGTACTTCAAGCAGAACTTAAATAGATGTGTCTCAAATAAAGTGGGTAATGACTTATTCTTTAATTTAAAACACCTATAATAAGAGTTTATGTTTATAGAGTGTGTTATGGTTTGCAAATTCACTTGTTTTATGTCCTTATTCTTTTTTGTAATAGATAATGTTGAATAATGTAATAGTGTTGTAACAGCAATCACACTGGTATACTCAGGCATGTTTCAAAATTTATTATCCTGAGGATATTAAATATTATACATATTACACAAGTAAGCAAATCAGGGTTCATAAAGGTTAAGCAACCAAGGTCACAAATTCAGGATATGAATTCAGTTATTCTATTTGTGAGCCAAATATTGTTTCCACTGCATCTTCATATTGAGCACAATACCAGGAATTAGGAGTCCTGGATCTTAGTAATACCTCTGTCAAAATTAGCTATGTGATTTTGGGTAAGTGTCTCTGGGCCCGAGTTTCCTCATGTTTCAAGTGAGGTGGTTGAATGTGATAATCTGTAGGGTCCTTCCAACTATGAAAGGCTATATTTGAATAATTCTAAATGATGTTGTTGTTGATTAAAACAATTTCAAAATACAAACAGACAGATATGTTCTGAAGCCTTACTCTGCTATCTTTTGCTTTTTCCAATATGATATGAGGGAAGTCAAGAAAGATACCACTATTTTCATAACAGATGCATTGACAATGTATTAAGGGACCTGATTTAACACTTACTTTTCTCAATTCAGGGTCTATGCAATTATAATCAATTGCTAATTATAAATATTTCAATTACAAGTGAAACTTCCTAAACTGGTAAGGACCAACTCTGTTGTGCTTCTTGCTAAAGAGAAGACAGGGCATATTTTCCACAGAACACATGCTACTCACATCTGTTCTAATCCTTTATTCAGACAAAGTTTCTTTTGTTTGCTTGTACATTGAAGTGATTTGGTCCATATCAAGAAGCAGTTCTGAATGTCTCAGACAAGTCTAATGTCTGTTGATGATAACTGATGTTGGCTGCCGTGGAAATGCTAATTTGGTAGCAGTCACTGTCAATCAGTCCCCTTGGGTTATTGTTCTTTCAGTTCTTTCCAGATGTGATATGTGATGGCAAATGTAGAGTCTGTAGCTATAGTAATTGACTTTAACTGAATAGGAAAAGCCTATGTTAACTTAGACCTGAGCAAGCTGATTCAATGGGGGATGAGTAGGAAGGGAGAGAGGAAGAAAATAGATCCAACTAAATAAAATAAATATAAATTAACCTCTGAAAATCATTGCATTGCATCGAGATATTTAAGGTACATTTCATAAGGCCCTTTGAAAAGTATTTTAATATAGAGAGACCATTGTATAGAGAAACATATATTGGATTTGACATCAGAAAACTTAGGTTCTCATGTTCGACTTGCTGCTTAACATGAGTGTGACCTTAGGAAGTCCATGCAATCTATCTCTCCTTTAGTTTCATTATCTGTAAAATGTGTGTATGTGTGTGGGGGAGGTAAAATTATACCACCTAATTACTAACTAATATTATTGAGTTGATAGATTAATATAGTCAATTAATTCAGGAAATATTGTGTTGATTTAGATAAAGCACTCTCATACTTACAATTACTGTAAGAATATAACTTATGATTACAAGTATTATATTCAAATGAAGGAGTTAGATTAAATAATCTTTAAGTCCCCTTAAAACTCTCTAACTACTATCTAATTTTCCTATCACGTGGACTGTACAAATTATTCATAGAAATGGGGGGGGATTTCCCTTTATTTTCATTCTGAAAAGAAATTACACCAAAGTTCAGATTTTTTTTTTTGCTTTCTTGCTCTGTTTTGCATGGTCATCTATATAATGGTAGTAGTATTTATGTCTTTTATAGTAGTTCCTTCCATACCGCTCCTGGGATGATGGAGTCAGATTATAAGGAAACTTCATGTTCAAACTTGCCTGGTTCTTAATGGGTCAGTAATACAATAACAAGGATGGGTTAGTAATTCAATAAATATCAAATTCTATCAATTTGGCTACCCATTCAATGGGTACAAATAGTTACTTAAAGAAAAGCAGAAGTTTGTAAATAAAAACAAACTGCAATGACCCCCCTAATCATCAATTTATTATTCTTGATAATTAAGGCAGGAACTTTACTTGGCTGAACTGAAGTCTAACCTTGTGGAGATTTTAAATTATTAAGTGAATGGTACAAATTACTGGTGTAAATAAGATTAAATGTCTATGAGGGAGTGTTTTAAACATTTAAGAAAACATTGTTTTGCCTAGCTATCAATGACTTCTAAAGCATACAATTACGTATAAATACTGGAATGACAGTTATCAATCATTACTAGGTAATCATCATTTAGTCTCAAATAGCCTTATGTGTTGGCAATCGAAATGGGCTCTTAGCACTCAGTTCAACCAATTGCCCTTGAATTGGCTTTTGTTTTTTTGATTAGATTGGGAGTCCTTGGTGACCTCCTAGCCTCAGGGGAGGGCCTAGTTTACATTGGTTTGAGTGGCATGTTTGGGACATCAGAGGCTTTTAGACCACGTGGGTTTAAGTTGCCTCTTCTTGACCCTGAAAAAAGATAAAAAACCAGGGATTGGCTTTCTTTTTGTTTTCAGAGCTGTTACCCACAGCCGTGGTGGTGTGAGTGACTCTGGACCAGAACCTTGTTATGAGCTCCTGGGCTGAACTTAGATGTTGGTAACTATGAATTGTATTTGGTCTGTCTGTCGATGTTTGTAATTTGTTTGTATTTTGCTTTGAATTTCAGGGTGCTGGCCTTTTCCCCTGAACTAGGTGAATGGTATTTGTTTGCTGGATTAAAGTAAGCTTCTTAACCCCTTAACATTGCTTTCCTTAGTAAAGCAGATCAAAAAACCTGGGTTTTTGCAGCATGCTGGTAGTGTGCTTGTTGTTGGGCTTGTGTTGGTCTTTCACCCCCACAACAGCTGCTGGCCGGATTATTGAAACACCTTATTGTACAAATATTCTTAACTCTAAAATGAGTTGCCCAATAATGTGTGTGTGTGTGTGTGTGTGTGTGTGTGAAAGGGAGAAAGAGAAAGGTTACATTTTGAAATTATAAAATCCAGACTTTTCATTAAATTTTTATTTAATAATAATTTGATTGAATTAATGGAAGTTTTTGATACCAATATTATTCTTTGTATACTACTAAGAAGTGCATCCTATTGCTTACCTTATCTATGACCTCATCAGTGTCAATGCCATTATCACTACTATCTTTACTCTTGGCCTGTGAAATTGTCCATGTGTTTCAATAAATCCCCCATTGCAGATACTCAAGGCCAGGTAAGGTAAATCAAGGTAAATCAAACAAAATAAATTCTATGGTCCTATATATTACATGTATAACCAGCTTGAGACAGCTTTTAAATATCATTTTACCTTTTGATTGGTTAAAAAAAAAGATATTTGACCAAATCACATTTTTCACAGGGTCACACAAATCAGCTTTGCCCAGCTTAATTTAATCCTGTAGGGGCAGGGGGAGGGAGGGAGGAGATGGGGAGAGAAGCACAGTTATGACTTTTCACTATATATTGAAGGAAGAGATTACATCTGGCTAAACAGTGAGGTCATGATTAGTGCAAATGATACATTCTGGGAAGTGGTCTCATTCATTCAAATTCAGACTATTTAGAATTATATTTGTATAAAATATTCTAATTGATTCTAGTCCAGCAATTAAATTTGAATGATGAAACCTTTTGATGAGATTTATTTGCACTGATGGGCCCTAGTTATATCTAGTCTGTTTCTGTCACTATACAGAGCCTAGCATAGTAGTAAACAAAAGTGAAAAAATGCCTTTGATGAAGATGCAATAACAGTACCAGTCTTTAACCTCTTAACTACTTTTTTTTTAAATTAGAAGTAACATTTAATATACTAAAAGCTATGAAATTGACCTGAGGGACCATTGCAGATCTCTCACCATTTAGAACGACAGTTATGACTTGTAGGATAGCAAGTTAAAATTGTTTAATAAAGAAGGAAGCCACTTGTGTGCTAATGATTCACTCAGACCTTTTCTGTGCCTTGAGGAGATCCAGCCTTCAATCCATTCTCTGTGAATAACCTTGAAAAAATAATTAACTTTCATTATTTGAGGTTCCTCATCTACAAAATGAGGAGGGTGGATTTGAAGGCCTCTGAGGTCCATTCTACCTTCAAATATGATCTTATGATCCTTAAGCCTACAGAGAAAGCAAGTAATCCACTGTTACTTATCCAGCAAGGGAGTTTAATCAAGCCAAGAACAATATATCAATTGTCCACCAGGTGGCAGTCTACCTGAGCCATCAACTGAGACTTTGTCACTTACTTCCTTGGCATAGTCTGCAAGATAGAGCTTTCCTTTAGAAATTTCAGTGTCTCCACTGATCATCAGAGAGTACTCAGCCTGTAAATGCCTAGGCTGCTTCCCTAAGCCCACATTGATGTGACCCTAAGGTAACTTTGAGGAACCTCTCCCTACCTGAACTTAATTCACTGAATCCATGAAATACTTCTTGAAATATATCTGACTCAAAACCCATGCCCTATATGTAAAGGTATATTCTATCTATTCTATCTCTATTCTATCAATTCTATCAATTCATATCTCATTGCATTCATAGCATGCTGATTTAGTACAGTATCATTTTATCTTTCATTATGCACAGAATAAAATGAAATTTCATTGTGCATAGAATACATTTGAAAAAGAATTTAGACCAAATACTCCTATATGGAGATAGTCATCTTCTACTAATCATCACACCACTCATTTCCTGTTTCTCTTTCCAAGGCCTTCATAGATATTTTTTGGTATATACAGGAGGAAATCCAACACTCATCCACCTGCAACTCATGAAAGAAAATATTTGAAAGAGATGTGTACTCAACACCAGGGAGTCATGGGCTAAAAAAGAAAACAGCTCCTGAAGACTAACAAGCCAAATGAGATTCATAGGAGTTGGCATTCTCGGTACTTCTGAATCTCTCTTTTGCATATGGCTCCCTTCTGGCCATCAGACTCTGTTCCAGCATCAGCATCTCTTTCAGCTGTGATAGCTTCACCCCAACAGTCTTCAAGGTGCCTGTAGGCAAAGGGAATATTAGTAGCTGATATACCTCAGTTACATCTGACCTTGTAAGTAATGGTGCTAGTTACTTACCATTTAGTCCCTGGTCACACTATCCATATGCCCTTCTCTTAAAAATCCAAACTTTATTATCAAGAAAAGGAAGACAGGAAGCCAAAAGAGAATGCTGCAATGTGCAGATAGCAATTTATCCTATCATGTTACTTCTGCCTCCAGTGAAATCAAGAGTTTCATGCAGATCTTATATATGGGGTAATCGCTCTCTTGGGCCAGGATCATCAGATATTGCTCTGCCAGTCCCTCAAGAAAAAAAAAGATGAATCATTTCCTTATCCCCCCCCAAAATTCAAAAGGAGCAAAGGCTGCACATGAATAGATATTCATGAATGTGGTCACCTGGTATTTCATTGCTAAGTTTGACTAGGACCTACAGCCTAAGTCAATTATGTATGAACTCTGGAAACCAAACTGAAAAGGCTTCAGATATAGGCCCAATAACAGACTATCCATTGCTAAATTCGGAGAACTTAACACTAGGCTGACTATAGAATGAAAAATCTGGGGGCCAGAGAAACATTCAAGGCTTATTTCTCTCTTTTCATTTTTTTTTAATTTTAAACTTAAATACAAAAAAAGAAAAGAAAAAAAGAAACAAACTTAAATACTAAAACTAAAATAATACAAAATAAGAAAAGAAAAAAAAAATGTATTGCTATGTGCACAGAAGAAAATGAGAAAGGATTCAAAGTATACAGCAATAAATTTCCATTTCAAGAACATCTGTATAATAAATATGGTATATTGTGTTGAGAGCTGCCCATCTTTTCTTTGCTTCCTTGTAAGTTTTCTTTTGTTCTCTGCTGTTCACTTTTTACTTTGTTCTTTTTTTCTGCCTTCCTCCCCTCCCCCTAGAAGGCAACAATTCAGTGTGGAGATACACTCATAGACACACGTGTGTATGTATATGTATGTATATGTGTATATGCACACACATATTTATACGCGAACATATATACATAAAAATATATGCATGTGTATATCTCTATATGCGTACATATACAAACATACATACCCATATACATACACATATAGACACGTACATATACCTAAACACACATGATCCTGTACATAATACACTTACACATACACATACTTAGATATTGATAATCATAGTCATATATAGACATATACATTCTGATGCATCTGTGTAAGAATGTATTCTAATTATTCTTCATTTCCCTGAGTGTGAATAGCCTCTTCCTTCATAAGTCCAAGTCTTTCCATATTTTTCTAAGTCCACCAACTTGTCATTTCTTACACTATAGCAATATTCCCACTTCATACTGTCTACTTGTCTTAAATAGTCCAAAACGATGCTGATAAATATGGTTGACAGTGTAGTTTTGCTTTTTTTCTCTTTTGATTAAATCTATTTCAGGCTCAACTTTATAAAAGATCATGATAACCACTCCTGCTCCTTTTTCCCTAACAAATTCTATTCCTGATCTTTATTTTTTATTTGTGGTTATCTCTTATTTCCTATCCCTCGTGAATTCTCTATTTCACTTCCACCCTCTATCTTGCCCTTTTTTTTCTACTTAACCAACCCCCATTCCTCCCTTATCCATCCATTCCCATAAATCTAAACACCATTCTATACCCCCCTCTAACCGTCCCTCTCCCCTAAAGATCCCTCCCTTATCCTTTTCTCCTTCCTTATCCCTTTGGCGTTTTATTTCTTTATGAATTTAGAAGACTTTCATACTCTTCTAAATATATGTGTATTGTTCTCTCCGGAACCCATTCCCAATGAAAGTAGGTTTCGAGAACAACGAGCTCTCCTCATCCATCTAATTCCTCTGTATCAGTTCTTCCTCTTGCACCTCATTTATATAAGATAATTACTCTTTTAGCTGTTCTTAAATGATTTTACTTTTTAAAATCATATCATCTGCAGGTCTACCCCAATCTTTCTGACGAACTACCCAACTACTAGTAACAATCTTAGATATACGTTTTGCATTTTACATGTATAAAGGTAAACAGATTGTCCTTATTTAGTCCCTTGTAATTAGTCTTTAGTATTCACTTTATATTTCTCTTGGCTCTTTTATGTCAAATCTTATATTAAATTCAAGGTTTTGGTGTTTTATTTATTTTTTAAACAAAATCCTGAAAGTCTGACAATTCATTAAATATCCCTTTCTTTGCCCATTCAGGATTGTGCTCAGCTTTGCTGGGAATGACATTTTTGGCTAGAGCTGCAGTTCTTTTGCTCTTAGATATATAATGTTCCAAGACCTGCGGTCTTTTAGTGTTACCACTGCTAGGTCTTATGTAATTCTAATTGTGGCTCCACCATATTTGAATTGTTTTTTTTTTCTTGTTTTTCATAATATTGTATCCTTCAGCTGGGAGTTTTAGAATGATTGATATTGTTGTGAATTTTCCTTGTAGGATCTCTTTCAGGTGGTGGTGAGTGGATTTTTTTTTTTCTATTTCTACCTTCCCCTCTTGTTCAAATGCTTCAAAACAATTTTTTAAATTATTTCTTGTATAGTTGTATCAAGATTCTTTTTTTATCATAGCTTTCAGGTAGTCTCATTATTTTTATGTTTTCTCTTCTTAAACTCTTCTCCATATCAGTTGTTTTTATTATGAGATGTTTCACGTTCTCTTCTATTTTTTTTTCATTTTTTTTATATTTTGTTTTGTTATTTCTTGATCTCATAACTTCATTGGCTTCCCTTTGCCCAATTCAGATTTGCCAGGAATCATTTTCTTCCTTAAGATTCTGGCTCTTTTTTTTTTTTTGAAGGGGAAAAAACTTTTAATTGAAAAATAAATCATACATCTCAAATAAGACAGTGTGTTTTACAACATACAATGTAATTGGTTGAAGAGAACGGTTTTCCTAAGTGGTATGGTGAAATTTAAGCATTTCAATTTGAGCATCAACAGTGCTCCCCCTCCCCCTACTCAAGTAAAAATTGTGATACTTTCATTCAGAACTTACATAGTAAACCCATTAGCCCTAGTCCTGCCTTAATTCATTAACAAATGGAAGGCATTCTGAAACTACCATTTCTGATTGCTTCAGTCCCTTTGTTCCCAGTCTTAGAATTTTTGTTCCATACCCAGGGATTTTGTACCTGAATAAACCTCCTAGGGTAGTGATATTATTAGCTCTGTATTCTCAAATAGGAATATAAAACATTAACATTATGTTTATGTAAAAGTCTTATAAAGAGACAAGGTCACCTCAAACATTACAGATATTTAACTTGGTCACAAACTAAACAGGCTATAGTGCTTCAAAAGGCAATTCTATCAAATGAACTACCAGCCAACTTATACACCATAGCCAATTGGCCTTTAAAGTTCTCCAAGTCTCAAAATACTTTGATATATTTAAATTATTCAACTATTGAACTTATTGCTTTAAACTGGAAAAGAAAAATAGGTCAATGTCTTTTTTAAAAATTATCATTGTAATTCCAAGGGTACATAAGCAAAATGATAATGTTCAAGTATGTAGTTAACTCACTCTTTGGAATGACAGAACAGAGGCTATGCTCATTTACGTGTATGGCTTCCTATGTGATTATTGCGGACACCCATTGATTAAGTTACTCTAGGTTTGACTGAAAAATTTTTTTTACAAAATACCACTTCTAAAATTAACATCTTTATTAAATCTGGCTCTCTTTTTACAGTTGGTTGACTTTCTTTTCTGAATCTTTTTGTTTTTCTTGTATTGTTCTTTTTTTGTTTTTCCTCAGTTTCTCTAATTTGATTTTTAAAGCCTTTTTAAAGTTCTTCTCTAAATTCTTTTTGGGCAGATAAGCATTTGACATTACAATTTGGGATAGAAGAGGGTTTCTTTTCTTCAGTATCCTCCTCTGAAAATGAATCCCAGTCTTCTCTCTTCTCATAATAATTCTCTATATTTGAATTCTTTCTCCTTTTCCTGTTCTTTCCCCCTTCCCCTCCCCCTCTTCCTTCCACTCTGTCTACCTCTACCTCTCTTGCCCTTTCCCCTCCTCCCCCCACCTTTCTCTCTCAGTAGCAGCTTAGCTTTTTTTGTAATCCCCTCTAGTTCAGGGATATGGGGGATGGTGCCTCTGGCCTCAGATGCTCCTTTGGTTCTTCCTTCTGGCATGGAACTGAAACCAAGACCTCCAGCCTCCTGTAAGTGCTCGCACCCACTGGGCATGTGCTGGTTCCTTCTCACTCCCAAGCCCAGCTATGTTTATACAGCACAGCTGAGTCTGGCATTCCTTGTCACCAGAGTTTCCCTCAATCTTTGCTGACTCAGACATTCAACTCTCCTCACTATCCTGGGGCTAAAAATTACTGTGTGTAGGGGAGGCAGCCTCCCAACCCAGCTAACCCAGGGCTTGTCTAGAGATGTTTACTCTTCACCGGGACCAAATCTCATCCTATGATTTTTCTTCAAATCTCCAATTGTCCCAGCAGGACCACTGTTCTTCCCCTACTCTTATTTATTTTTACTGCTCTATGTTAGCCCTGAGATGTTATTGTGATCTTGTTTGTGGGAGAAATCTGGAGAGCTTGGAATTTTCTGACCTACTCTGCAATCTTCCCAGAATCCTGTCCTCCAAAGTTCATTTCTCAGATCACTGAGGGGCTCTGCTGTGCATCAGTGGAGGGAGTAGCCATGCTGATGAAATCATAGAAACTTGAAGTATTTTGGTAAGCAGTTACTTTTTTAAGTAATGACATATCAAGAAAATCAAGAAGTATTTTCTACTTAGCTGTAGCAATATCTAGGCTTTTGGCATATAAGGGTCTAAATTAAATGTTTCAATAATTTTGATTTAACTTAAGTGAAGTTAAACAGACTAAATGTTATGACCTGGGCCTGAGTAGCCCAACTGTTATCTAGTCTACATATTTAGGATCTGTTTGCCAGGGCAATCCACTAAATTCTGAGTTTGGGAAAGTAGATTACATTTGGCTAACATAACCCTAAAACAAGAACAGAAAATGAGCCCTTGCTGATGTTGTTTTTTTCTATATGTATCTAGATCCTTCCCTCTAGAAACTGTGGCTTTAAAAACTTTGTTTTAGAGGTCTACCTTTCGAATGTATCACCCAGCGACTAGTCTCACGAAGTCTGGTGGCCCTTACATTTGACAATCAATTTCTGCAGTGTGTTTTATAAATAGTATTTTAAAAAATTTATTCAACAATTATTCAGGAAAGGCTTTCTTCCTATATAGAACTCACCATGCTAAATGCTCCATGTATAGTAAGATATTTAAGACATGTCCTCTCTCTCCATAAATCTCACCATTTAGTCAGAGGTTTGTTGGTTATAGAAAGTAGGTAACCTGATCTTAAAGGTAGAGGAGGTGGCATGGGTGGGACTTATGTATACGGTCAGGGTGTCCTAAAAGCAGACCCTAAGATACCAGGAAATCCAGGTTCAGAATGAATCCCAACTGATCTTGAATCAGGGAGTTAGTCTTGCTCTTCTAGATGTCCATATGGGTTTTCATAGGCTTACCTAGCTTGTCCTCTGAGGACCTGTGAATATCTTCATTTCTTTTAGCAGTGGAAGGAAGAGGAAGCCAAGGCTTGGCATGATCCATTTTGTGTGCTAGTTCCCAACTTCTTAGCTGTAGTACAACAACCAAATGACCCTTTGGCCTATAACAACTGACCCCAGCATAGGGGTTACAGAATCAGGACCTAGCAGAGACAGCGAAACAGTGCTCAGACAAAACTTTGTACCAGCATAGGGTAGATGAGCTTGGACTATGCTAGCAATAATTGCAACAGCACAGGAGATAACAGTTAACTGTGGAAAAACAGTCATCATGAAGAGATGCATGGCCTAGTCACAGTGGCTGGAGCATCAGGTAAAAAGTTGGGTCTTATTGAGACTGTCCAGCAGTAGAACCCAAATGCAGGGGGCCGGTGATAGGCAATAGTACAATAGTTTCCAGTGGCAGTGGAAGCCCAGCTGTAGAAGAGTAGGCAGTGGCTTGTGAAGTGGTAAAAGAGGCTTTGCTTCCTAACATTGCTCACTATAAAGTAAAACTGATCTCTCCACTTTACTGCCAATACAACTCCCTTTTAGGACTAGAAGTACCATTACTGATAGGGAGCCTTTTGTTCTGGTAAGAAGAGGGAGATGACAGTCTTTAACTTCCACAGAAGAAGGAGACAGTCCCTCTCAGGCCTTCTCATAGGACAAAGCGTTTTTATTGTTGTTGTTTTGTTTTGTTTTGTTTTTAGTTTTATTTTGTTTTGTTTTCCCACCGTCCCCACCCATGTGGACTCCATGGTTGTTTAGATTCTGGATTGGATATGGCAAGATGGTGGCATGGGGTAATTCTTTCTTCCTATCTGATAAGAATGGATGCTTATGCAGGAAATGTCACTATCTTTTCAGTAGCCCTAATTTTCCTGGTGCCTTCGCTGCTTACAGTCACCTTTTTATATAGAAAAATCAACTATGCCCATGTCCTTCTTCAGTGAGTATATCCCGCATTTTACTGGGAAAACACTTCTCTAGATCTTTTGATTGTCTATTCTTTTCCAATCATGCATTTCTTGGAAGATTTTTTTTAAGTTGCTTTCTATAGACAGTTTGTCGTGTAAGTATTATACAAAGAGTGCCTTAGAGGCTTTAGTCCTTTTGTAATATCAGAGGAGAAATGCATTTTTTTAACAATAAAGCCCATCTTTATATTCCTTAATAATAGTTGACTATTTTAAAATATTTAGCTTTTTAAAATTTATTCCATTGTATGGAAACAATTCAACCTTTGTATATGAACACGCTAAGACTCCTTTGTCATTGAAAAGATAAACTACATGAAATACAGAAAGTATATTTCCTTTCTTCACTCCAAAAATTCACATTTACTTGGAAAGAAGAAGAAAATAAACATTTATGTAATGCCCACTCTGTGTCAGGCACTGTGCTGAGTGCTTTAGAAATATTATATCAATTAATCCTCACAATAACTCTGTGAGGTAGGAACTGTTATTTCACATTTGAGGAAACTGAGGCTGATGGAAGCTAATGAGTCTGAGGCCAACATTTGAACTCAGGTCTTCCTGACTTCAGGCCCAGTGCCCTCTCCTCTGTGCCATCAAACTGCCTCTTAGAAGTGAAAATTTCCACTCACCTATTTTAAAGGCTCGGTGACTCTCCCTTGCTTGAATTAAATGCAAAATTCTTATTCCAGCATTCAAAGCCATCACTATTCCCTTTGTGAAGGCACTTTTCCAGCCATATTAAACCACTTATCATTATTTAAATGTATTCTTAGCTTCCTTACCTCTATAACTTTACTTATGCTACATACCTTTTCCTCTCTCTCTTTTTCTTCCTGTCAAAACTCTCAGCACTGTTAAAAGCCCAGATCAAATACCACCTTCTCTTGATGTTTTCCTTGATCCAACAATCAATTTGGGTTTACTGCCTAATCAGAAGTGATCTTTCTTTTCTTGAAACTCCCTGGAACTCGCTTGTACCTGTCTTATGGCTTTTATGACATTTTTTGTTACAGCTTTTGGGGTTCATTTATTATATCATTAACTATATTATAAATGGACATAATTCTTTTTGAGCTTCAAAATGATTACTAGTAGACATTAGGCGTTCAGTGTATATTTCTAAATGAATATTGAATCAATAAATAAATGGATGCTTTTCAAAACTCACTGGTAATTGGTTAACTTGTGTTTGTAATGTGTGGTATTTTAAACAAACCTAGAAATACTAATGGCATAACAGAAAATAAGTTAGACCGGGAGCCAGGAAGACCTAGGTTTCAATCTTGATTCAGAAATTTATTAGCCGTGTGATCCTGGGCAAATCAATTAACCTTTCTAAGCATCAGTTTCCTTAAATGTAAAGTGAGGGTGAAAATAACAACTACTAAATTCTATTACTGTGAAAAGCAACTAAGGTAATATGTGTAAAGCATATGTGGGATGCCTCATCACTACCAAAACCATCATCATCACATGGTTATAATTTGAAAGTACATTTACAATATATAAAAATACTCAAATATTAAAATAACACTAAGATAAATGCTTCACAAAGAGGAAGTGGAATACCACCATTCATGATGAAATATGGGCTAAAATACTACTAAATTTCATTCCTAAAAAGTCAGACTATGTGTATAGTCATAAAATGTTTAGCTTATCTACTCTTCCCTGTATTCAGCTAAACATGTAAATAAGCTTTCTTCATAAGAACATAAAGTTAATTTGTCCTCAGGGATTGTAGTGATTCAATCCATGCGTTATTGTACAAGCTGATTCTAATTTAGTTAAAACCATGAATGTCAGATAACCTCAGAGGACTGACATACATATTGACCTGTGGGTATGCCAATTATTTTATTCTATGAAATTTTACCTGCTTGAAGAAGCAATGATCGGTCTCTAATATCATTTCTGGAAGTGTTGCCTTCAGAATGATTCTGAAAATAAATTACATTTCTCATCTGAAACGCTAATCTGCTCTGGCTACATGAAAATTTTCTTTTCTTTAATTCTGCCTTCAAGATAAAATTTCAGACTTCTGAAAATGATTTATAATTTCTAGGCTTGGATAGGAAAACATCAAATATAAATTGGACCAAAGAAATTACTTCTGTTAAGATATTCTGAATTCACCTCATGGTAAGGAAAATGTCTCTCATTTAAGCACTGATTATCTATGTAGTATGTCAAGTATTTGGACTGGCACTCACTAACTTGTTAGAAAGTGATGAAATAAGAGGCAGGGTGATAGAAAGGGCCCTGAACTGGAATATCAGAGCTGGTTTTAATTTTAGGATTGTCACTTGCCAGCATTGTTAAATAAACTTTAAATATTTGAATCAACATTCTAGGACTAGATTTCATCATCTGCTAAATTAGGAGTTAAAGTACATGATCTCTAAGGTACCTCTCAACAGTAACATTCTATAGTATAACTTTAACCTGTAGATCAACTCAACATAGGTAACTTGTATTTGGTTTTGATAACATATTTTATCAGTCTTGATCCTATGATAAATCACTGTCACTTGAAGCTGTTGGATTGGGATGTTTCATCTCAGAACAGCCACAATTTATTGTTTGGACAGGCATAGGACTTGGCCTATGATTTCTATTGGTATAGGGAGTTCCAACTAGATTCTTCAAAAATAATTCCATGGAGGGATTATAGAATTAGTTAATTAACCAAAAAGCATTTATTAAGCACCTCCTATATGCCAGTGACTTGCTACGTGCTGAGGATGCAGATAAAAAGAGTGGAACAGCCCATATTCTTCACAATCTTTCCTTCTAGATTTAGTGCCAGAAGGGATTTCAGAGGCCATCCATGCAGTTCAAAGCACTTATATACAGCAAGAAAACAAAGACTTATGGTTTTAGATTGTGTACTGGCATACATATGGTCACATAAGTAGTAAGCCTTAGAGGTGGGATTTAAACCCAGAAACTTAGACTAGAAAGAGCCAATGTCCTTTCTTCTTTACCATACAGCCTTTCTATAACTGGAGTGAGTGGTGAAGAGAATATAAAGATTTAGGTAGGGGGGATGTTGAAGAAAGAGGGAAAAGGTTTATTTATATACATAAACATATGTGTGTATATATATATATATATAATATGTGTATACAAGTATGTGTATATACATATTTGTGTGTACATATATATGTATATACATATATATTCAAAGAATAATAAGGGGGAAAAGATTATTAGAGGAGTTAAAATGGTCATGTGAAGAAGTCAAGGGAAGATAGGCTGACAATTTGAGTGAATCAATCAATCAGTCTTGCCCTATTACAGTCTGTCCCAGGCCTTATGCAGGATTGCTTCTGGACCTGGCACCAAGCAGCAAAACCTTTCTCTTTCATCTGCTCAGGTTGCCCTGGGCCCATACTTGACCTCCCCAAGAATGCCTTCTTATGTTTTGCCTTATTGACTGACCACCCCACCCACAATTAACCTGGGACTTGAGGTAACCTAGAATCCTTGTTCCTTTTCACCTTTTGGCCTACTCCCCTTTCCCAGGGGTGGTGGGCCTTTCTTTTTTTCCTTTGTTCCCTAAGAGGCAGATATTCTGATATATTCTAATGACTCCTAGGACTTGTCATCCATCCTTAAGACGTCTGGGTCTTTCCATCTGACCTGCAGCTGAACCATACTATATGTATTGTCTCCATCAATTAGAGTGTAGATTCTCTGAGAGCAGGGAATGTCTACTTTTCTATATGTCTCCCCACTTTGCAGCACTGTTTGGCACTTTAAATGCACTTAATAAATGTTTTTGTTTTGTGCGTTTATTTACTTGTCTCCTTCCACCCTCACCCTTAGCCTCTTGGGTGTCCAGAGAAAGCTAAGAAGAATTCCCTGTGGCAAAATTATGGGACAAAATGAATAAGAGCCACAGAGGATATTGGTATCTCCATTGTTGTGGGAATATCCAAATTGATGAGATCACATATCTATGTGTATATTTGCATATGCTAGGAAAGGTATTATGATGTAAAAACAAGCAAATTATATCTGATTATAAGGTTGATAGCAAAAGCAAAAAATATTGGTGGGATGTTTCCCACCAATATTTTTTGCTTTTGCTATCAACCTTATAATAAGCCTTAAGGTATTTATGTTGGGAGAAGAGACAGATAGAAAGAAAGACAGAGACAAAGAAAGAGAAAGACAGAGACAGATAGATAAAGCAAGTCAGAGACAAGAAGACAGAAATAGAAAGATAGATATAAAAAGAAATGGAGAAAATGGCAGATATATGCTGGACATCTTAAAAAAATCAGTTCTAATTCTATAGCTAGAATCCTTTGCATTTAAATAATAGGTACCTTCAATTCCTTATGCTTAAAATAAGTTAGGCTATTTTAAATGTTCTGAAAGGTCTATATTGCATATGGAGTATGAACTCACCAGAGCTTAAAAATGTTAACTGGGTGGCACAGTTTTCAGCAGATGAATTAATTTCTAGATATTCCCTAGTAGTTCTATGGCACAGCTCAAATAGTTTCCTTGAGAAAAAATAGCCATAATTTCTAGACTTCTCTATAAAGTTACATTTCTCCTGGACAGATGATCAGAAAAGCAGCAGGATACACACACACACACACACACACACACACAGAGATACTCGTGCATACACACATATATATACATGTATATGTATGTACATGTGTATACATATATACATATGCACACACATGCATGCATGGACACACACACACACACACATATATATATATACACACATGTGTGTATATATATATGTGTCTATCTATCATATCTATCTATCTATCTATCTATCTATCTATCTATCTATCTATCTATCTACATCTATATAATCTCCTATCCAGCTTGTGGCTTAAGCTTCCTGGCCATATCTTTTGCATTGTCACTAAATACAACTTTGGCTTACTTTTGGAGCTGCAGAGCTATGGAAGCAGGTGAAGATGAAGAATAGAAATTTTGAGGAGAAAGAAATCTACACCAATATTTCTTCATGGGAATATATTTTCTTGTCTCTCTGTATATCAACGTGAGACATTATGAAACAGTCCAAAAAAACAAAATTTCAAATTTCTGATAACATTTTTATTTCTCAAAGGATTTTTAAACTATCTGATACAATGGGAGGTCTAGTGGGTGCAGAAGGTAACAAGATTGATGGGGTTAAGGGAGTGTTTACTATGTGATAATGGAGTGAAAACTCTTTAGTTATAATCTTATAAGTTTACATTTTCTGGAAATGCCCATCTAAATACTATTTACTACTTACTATCTTCAAAATTCTTCACAAATAAATATTCTCATCTTTGCTCTGAAACTGGCATTATTGAGAAAAGCTGCTAATGAGTATGTCTCTAGTAAGTCTCTAGAGGAATTAATAAGTGCTTAATACTACTAGTGATACTGTGTGAATTATTGGTGAAAGAGAAGACTTAATACACATTCTTTGAAAATGTGTTTTGGGTTACTCAGAATGGAATTATCCATGGTGTTGGTCTTACTCAGTTTTATTTTGTAGATCTGTATTTTGTAGATTTTGAAGATCTCTGAATATATATACATATGTATATATATGTATATATATATATATATATATATATGTTAAACGTTCTATTTAATTTCTTTAATTGATATTTTATTACTAATTTCCAAGAGGACAGTCATTAAGATGTTGATGCATCTTCCATCTTTCTGAATTTCAGCATCATGCCTCAGCTGCAGTCTCAACCTAGAACTCCTCTCTGTGCCTGGGATCTCCTTACTCTGGGACATACCTCTACTATTTCAGCTCCTTTTATCCACTGATAAATTTTTCCTAGTTCCTTCATTTAGGGGAGAGGTCTAGCTGTTAGACCTTCATTCCCTTTCTGACTATACTGCTTACTTTCTAGATCCTTGAGATCAAAGAATTTTTTTTTCTGACTTGCATTAATTTGTATACCAAGCACTTAGTATTAGTACTGGTGCATAATAAACCCTTCATAATTGTTTGTTACTTTGCATTATCTTGTCTTGTCTATCCATGCTGAATTCATTTGTTGAGCCAGGTGCATCATGTTTATTAATGTAAACTTTTGCATGAACTAGGAATGATTAATATTCTCTTACCAAATAAGATATTTAGAAGAATCTACGCTACAGTATAGTACATAGAAAATTCATGTTGAACTTAAAACACTTTTTTAATCAGCTATTGAAGTATTTAAAATACTATTAGTCTGGGGAGGGTGGAGCCAAGATGGGAGAGAAAAGGTAGGGACTCAACTGAGGTCTCCCAAATTGCCCTACAAACAACTTTAAATAATTCCTCAAAATGAATTCTAGAGCAACAGACCCCACAAAAGGATAGGGCAAATCAGTTTTCCAGCCTAAGATGACTTAGAAGGTTGGCAGGAAAGGTCTGTCATATCAGAGTGAGAGCAAAGGAGTTCAGTATAGGTAATGCCTGAGTAAGATATTAGCAAACCTTGTGGGCAACTGAATCAACAGTTTCTGGAGGTCTCAAACCACATATAATAGGAATTTCAACAACTTGTCAGAAGGAGATTACAGGGGTCCTTTTCCTGGCATTGGGTGGATGATTCTGTTACATTGGCCATATGTGGATCCAGGTCTCAGTCCCAGGTCACAGTCCAGGACAAGGAGGAGGACTATCACCCCAGAGCTTGTGGCCACAGTGGAGCAGGGACCCTGGTCACAGTTGCAGGGCAGAAAAGAGTACTTGCGATCGCTCACAGACCAGAACATAAACCAGGAGAATAGTAAACTCTCCTTATATCATACCACCTTGGAAGAATTTAAAACTCACAGACCCCCAGAACTACCTCTGATAAAGCTGTACAGAAAACTTGAAGCTTGGGGCAGTTTTCCCCTCCACTAGGAGAGCAAAGCCTAAATTTAACATAAAGTTAAATAAACTAGAAATAGACTGGAAAAATAAGCAAACAACAACAACAAAAATCTGACCAAAGAAAATTAGTAAGGTGATAAGGAAGATCAAACCACAAAGTCAGAAGAATACAACAAAGTTAAAACTGCTATATCCAAAGTCTCAAAGAAAAAAATGCAAATTAGTTTCAGAGCCAAAAAGAATTCTTGGAAGAGTTCAAAAATGATTTTAAAAATCAAATAAGAGAGGTAAAGGAAAAATGTGAAAATAAATGAGACAGATGCAAGAAAATCATGAAAAAAGAATCAACATCTTGGTAAAGGAGGCCAAAAAAAATTCTGATGAAAATAGCACCTTAAAAAATATAACAAATGGAAAAGGAGGTACAAAAGTTCATTGAAAAAAATAATTCCTTAAAAATTAGAATTAAGTAAGTGGAAGCTAATGACTCTATGAAACATTTAGAAACAATGAAACAAAGTCAATATAATGGGAGAAAATAGAAAAAAAAAGTGCGAACTATCTCAGTGGAAAAACAACTGACCTGGAAAATAGATACAGGAGGGATAATTTAAGAATTATTGTACTACCTGAAAGCTACCATCAAAAAAGAGACTAGACATCATCTTTCAAGAAATTATATTCTTGAGAGAAATTAATATTATACAATTATATTAATGGCTATTAATTTGTTATTGACTTTTTCTCTTACTTCTGTTAAGACCCAACCCCTGAAAAAGATCAATCAGTCTCTAAAAGGCCTGTATGAGTGATGAGATTACTCCTAGCTCCCAAGGTAAATGCTCTTTAACTAGATTAGGCAGGACCCCATCCAACTGGGAAATCTGATTTCTGTTTAGAGTGTAAACAGAATCCAGTCTAAGTGAAAAATTTACTTGAGAGAAGCAATTGTTGTCCTTGATCCCTTTCATCAGAGTTTAAGGCTACCCAGCTCATGAAGGAGAGAACTAGGCAGACAGGTAGCAGATGGAAAATGACTTTCCCTGCCCTGATGCCTTGAAACTGCTTATTCTAATGATTAAGCCACCTTTTCAGCAGGAGGAGCTAAAGCCTTTTAGCTTACCTCCTTATTATATGCCCACCAATCATGGTTGAGTTTCATTTGTCAGGGAAGTTCTGTGTCAAAATGTGCACACCTGCTTTAAGGTATTTCAGAGCTTCCCTTAATATTTTTGAGAGAAACCATTGCCCATTAATTTATTGATTATTAGGTACACTAATAAACTGATTATTAATTACATGGAAATTCTTGTCTTTCAGAAGTTTTATTTGCTACACAAGGAAAACTTCCCTGATACTCTAGAACTAGAGAGTAAAACAGAATTTTAAAAAACCCTCCAGTCACCTGCTGAAAGAGATCCCAAAATTACATCTCCCAGGAATATTATAACCAAATTGCAGAACACTAGGTCAAAGAGAAAATATTGTAAGCAGTGAGAAAGAAACAATTCAGAGTGAGCGATTTCTACATTAGAAGATCAGAGGATTTAGAATATGATATCCTGAAGGGCAAAGGAGCCAGTATTACAATCAAGAATTAGCTACCCAGGAAAACTGAGTATAATCCTTGAGGGGGAAAATGGATATTCAGTGAAATAGAGGACTTTCAAACATGTCTGACAAAAAAAAAATCAGAGTTGAATTGAAATTTTAACATTGAAATACAAGTCTCAAGAGACACATAAAAATGTGAACAGGAAAGATAAATCATAAGGGATTCAATAATGTTAAACTTTTTATAATTCTATATGGGAAGATGATTTTTGTAACTCCTAAAAACTTTATCATTATTAGGGCAGTTAGAATGAATATACATAGAGGACATGGGTGTGAGTTGAATATAATGGGATGATATCTAAAGAAATAAAATTAAGGGGCAAGACAGAGGAATGCACTGGAAGAAGAGAAAAGGGAGAAGTAGAATGGGATAAGCTTTCTCACATGAAAAAGGCATTAAAGAACTTTTACAGAGGAGGGAAAGATGGGGGACTTGAGTAGGTTTGAGCCTTACTCTCACCAGAATTATGTCAAAGAGGGATATAGAAATATATATTTGCCCTACAGGAAAGTAGAAGGGAAGGAAATAAGAGAAGTGGGATAAGCTCATAGAAAGGAGGGTGAATTGGGACCAGTGGTAGTTAGAAGCAAAAGACATTTGAGGATGGAGAGAGTGAAAGACTAGAGAGAGTAGGATAAACAGGAAGGAAATAGGATGGAGGAAATACAGTCAGTAATAATAACTACTAAAAATTCAGTTTCTCTGATAAAGGCTACATTTTTGAAATATAAGAGAAGTGAGTCAAATAAGAATACAAGCCATTCCCCAATGGATAAATGGTAAAAAAAAAAAAAAAAAAACAACAAACAGGCAGTTTTCAGGAGTAATCAAAGGTATCTGTAGTCGTATAAAAATGCTCTAAATCACTATTGATTAGAAAACTACAAATTAAAATAATCCTAACGTACCACCCCTTACTTATCAGACTGGCTAATGTGACAGAAAAGGAAAATAGCAGATATTCAAAGGTATGTGAGAAATTTGAGACACAAATGCATTGTTGGTGGAGTTGTGAACTCATTCAACCATTCTGGAGATCAATTTATAACGATGTCCCAAAGGTCTATAAAATTGTGCATACCTTTTGACCCAGCAATATCACTATTAGGTCTATATCCTAAAGAAATAAGATTGAGAAAGGAAATGGTCATATATGTACAAAAATATTTATAGCAGCTCTTTTAGTGGTAGCAAAGAATTAGAAACTGAGGGAATGCCTATCAAATAGGGAATGACTGAACAAGTTTTGTTATATAATTGTGATGGAATACCATTACACTACAAGAAACAATAAGCAAGATGCTCTCATCCTGACCTGGAAAGACTTACATGAACTGATGCAAAGTAAAATAAGCGGAAGCAGAAACATTATACATGAAATAGCAATACTGTAAGATGAACAATTGTGAATGACTGACCTGTTCTCAGAATAAAATTATCGAAGAAAATTCTAAAGGACTTATGATGAAAAATGCTATCTAGCTCAAATGAAAGAACTATTGGAGCCTGAAAGCTGATTAAGGCACACTTTTTTACTCTGTTTTTCTTATGTGGGTTTTTCTTTTGGTTTGCATTTTCTTTCATGATATGACTAATATAGAAATATGTTTTGCATTACTACAGATGTATAACATATAAAATTGCTTTCCTTCTCAAGGAAAGGTTAGGGGAGAAGACAATTTGGAAATCAAAATTTAAAAAGAAGGTTAAAATTGTTTTTACATGTAATAAAATATTAAAAATGAATAAATTACTATTAATTTAAGCTACATTTTAGGCTTTATATTTCACATTGTGAATTATCAGTGCTTTGTGCTAAAAATGAAGTATATAAGGAAAAGTTGCAGTAGTAAAATAGCTTTGTTTTTAAAAACTTAAATTCTAAATAAAATAATATTAAATTTTAACACAAAATTTTTATCATTGTTATTTATTGAGGGTGCAGTTATGATGGACTCTATGGAGTTAGAGAGAACAGATATTCCAACTGACTATTAACTACTTGCCGAAGGTCAGAACAATCTCACATAGTTTAGTGGGCTTTGCAAGGTGAGGTTTCATTTTACTCATTTCATTGGATAGTTAGTAGCTAAGAAAAACTCAAAACATTCTGCAACCAGCAATTAATTATGTGGTCTAATTATCACATTAACCATCATTTAGACATGTTCTTTAAAAAAGAAAATAAATTATAATGAAGGAAATAAATTTCATAATTGACCTGTGTATCAATTTGATGATAACCAAAATTATTTCTAGGATTTGTAAAGAACAGCATTTCTTTTTTTTTCTTTTTTTCAATAGATTTCTATACCCCATTGCCTGTATATCTCATTTCCCAGGTGCATGTAAAACAATTTTTTTTAACAATTTGCTTTTAGAACTTTGAGTTCTGAATTCTCTCCTTTCTTCCCTCCTCACAAACCCTCCTTGAAAAGGCCAGCAATTCAACATAGGTTATACGAGTATCATTATGCAAAACACTTCCATAATAGTCATGTTGTGAAAGACTAACTACATTTCCTTCTTTGCTATCCTGTCCCCGTTTATTAAATTTTCTCCTTTGACCCTGTCCCTTTTCGAAAGGGTTTGCTTTTGACTACCTCCTCCCGAATCTGCTCTCCCTTCTGTCATCTTCCCCCTCTTATCTCCTTCCCCCTACTTTCCTGTAGAGTAAGATACCCAGTTGAGTATGTATGTCATTCCCTTCACAAGCCAAATCCAACAAGAGCAAGGTTCATTCATTCCCTTTCTCCTACCCCCTCTTCTTTTCCAACAGAACTGCTTTTTCTTGCCACTTTTATGTGAAATAACTTACCCTATTCTATCTCTCTTTCTCCTTCTTCCAATATATTCCTCTCTTACCCCTCAATTTTATTTTCTGAGAAAGATCCCATGAGTTACAAATATTGTCTTTCCATGTAGGAATATAAACAGTTCAACTTTAGTAAGTCCCTTATGATTTCTCTTTCCTGTTTACCTATTCATGCTTCTCTTGATTCCTCTATTTTAAAGTCAGATTTTCTATTCACCTCTGACCTTTTCATCCAGAATGCTTAAAAGGCCTCTATTTCATTGAAAATCCATATTTTGCCCTGAAGTATTATACTCACTTTTGCTGGGTAAGTGATTCTTAATTTTAATCCCAGCTCCTTGGACCTCTGGAATATCATATTCCAAGCCCTTCAGTCCCTTAATGTGGAAGCTGCTAGATCTTGTGCCATCCTGATTGTGTTTCCAAAATACTCAAATTGTTTCTTTCTGGCTGCTTGCAGTATTTTCTCCTTGACCTGGGAACTCTGGAGTTCGGCTACAACGTTACTAGGAGTTTTCTTTTTGGGATCTTTTTCAAGAGGCAATCAGTGGATTCTTTCCATTTCTTTTTTTACCCTCTGGTTCTAGAACATCAGGACAAGTTTCCTTGATAATTTCTTGAAAGATGATGTCTAGGCTCTTTTTTTGATCATGGCTTTTAGGTAGTTCAATAATTTTTAAATTATCTCTCCTGGAACTGTTCTTCAGGTCAGTGGTTTTTCCAATGAGATAGTTCACATTGTCTTCCATTTTTTCATTCTTTTGGTTCTCTTTTATAATTTCTTGATTTCTCTTAAAGTCACTAGCTCCCACTTGCTCCATTCTAAATTTTACAGCAGTATTTTCCTCAGTGGTCTTTTGGATCTCCTTTTCCATTTGGCCAATTCTGTTTTTTTAAGGCATTCTTCTCCTCCTTGGCTTTTTGGACCTCTTTTGCCATTTGGGTTAGTCTGTTTTTTAAGGTGTTATTTTCCTCAGGATTTTTTTGAATCTGCTTTAGCAAGCTGTTGACTGGTTTTTCATGATTTTGTTGCATCGCTCTCATTTCTCTTCCCAATTTTTCCTCCACTTCTCTTACTCGATTTTCCAAATCCTTTTTGAGCTCTTTCATGGCCTGAGACCAATTGATGTTTTTCTTGGAGGCTTTTGATGTAGGCTCTTTGACTTTGCTGACTTCCTCTGGCTATATGTTTTCATCTTCTTTGTCACCAAAGTAAGATTCTATATTCTGAGTCTTTTTATACTACTTGCTTATTTTCCCAGCCAATTACTTGACTTTTGAGCTCTTTGTCAGGGTATGACTGCTTCCAGAGTAGAGAGTACTCTGTCCCAAGCTTCAGGGGTTTTGCTCTGCTATTTTCAGAGCTATTTCTATTCTGAGGTGGTATTGTACTCCTCTCTGGTCTGTGAGTGCAAGTACTCCTTTCTGCCATGCAACTACCAGGTGGACTACCCCTCTACAGCCACCACAAGCTCTGCCACACTAGCACTTCTTCTCCGCCAGGGACCTCCAACCAGGACTGTGACCCAGATCCAAGCAGGGCAAAGCAAGAGAATGCTGACTCAGTGCCAGCCAAGAGATCCCTGAACTCCCACTCTGATCAGCTGCTTGATTCCCCCCACCGTCTGTGGGCCTGGGGGTTCAGACTTAGCCACCACTGCTGCTTCTGCCCCAGCTGCTGCAGCCACCTCTGCCACACTGGGGCTGGGCCTGGACCATGCCTTTCTCTCACCCAGGTCCAACTGTATTCCCACTGACTTGCTACATTGTTTTTGGCATTTGTGGGTTGAGAGGTCTGGAACCCACCACAGCTGCCAATGATTCAGTGCCCTGAGGCCTGCTCCACCCAGTCTGCTCTGGCCTGGTCTGTCCTTCCAAGGCCCATGCTGGGCTGTTCTCCACTCCCAGCACTGTATAATAGACCCTTCCCAGCAAGTCCAGCTTGGGCTGGAGACTTGTTTCACTCTATCATTTCATGGGTTCTGTAGCTCTTAGAATTAGAGTCATTCTTTTAAAGATGTTTGGAGGGATTTGGGGGGGAGCTCAAGCAAGTCTCTATTTTCATGCTGCCACCTTGGCTCTGCCTCCCAACAGCTTTTCAGGAACATATATGTAACCAAAGTTTTACATATTACAGAAAGTGTAAGGGTGGGCTGATTGATTTACTCAAATCACCTAAAATAAGTGATGAGATGTCCAATCTAACAGCTTCACTCCTGGGCCTTACAATAAGTACAGAAAAGTCCTTCTAGCTGAAATGAGGATTCACAGGAATGTAACATCATTAGCCACACCTTAGAGTTTGTTTATAAATTGTCATGCTGATTAGAAACATGTTATTTGCAACAGTTGGAACAAGCATGTCATTCAACGCCCGCCCCCCCAGAGAAGCAAAGGGGTGTGTGTGACTGAGCTGTGACAAAGAAGAGATAAAGAGGGTTATCATCCTTATAGTCACTTCAGAGCCAAAGAACATGGCTGAAGGAAGTAGCAAGAGAGGATCAGCTCTTTTCCTTATTTCCACTCCTGGTACCTATCTACCCAAACACTCAGTGATGCAACTTGATGTTTCATTACCCAAATGTCTTCTGTATACTGCATTTTGTGTCTACCACAAAAATACTATGAGTTAACTAGAAGTAGAAATGGATGAAAAGTTAAGCAAAAAGTCAAATCCATGCCTAAATGTTAATCATTCTAGAGACTTGTAGAATTGTGACTGAACTTATAACTTTCCTTTTCTCTAAAATTACCTTCTTAAATCCTATGGAGATAACCACTTGCACCCTCAGAGTCATTATATGGCCCCTTAGGCTTAAAAAAAATCTAATTAATGCAACTGTGATAATACATATATATGTATCTATGTGTGAATGTGTGGATGAGTATATATATGTATGTATGTATGTATGTATATATGTATGTATGTATGTGTCTATTCATGAATTTATTCCCCATACTATCTTTTGTTCACTTTTTTTTTTCCTTCTTAGGTAAAGGTGTGATTCAAAAGTCATCTCTTTCCCCATTCATAATTACAGGAAGAATCATTTAGAAAGGAGGAAACTAGAAGAAAGAATGGGGAAAGGAAAAAAAAGAATCAGTGTTTCTTTTAAGCTTACATAATACCATTTCAGGGTTAATTATTAGGATATAATTTAATAGCTTAATATAAAATTTGAAAGTTATTATACTTCTTTAAATTTATGATTTTAACTGAGAATTAAGGCCCCACAGCAACTAGGTGGTACAATGAATAGAGTGCTGGGCCTGGATTCATTGACTCATCTTCTTGAGTTCAAGTCTGGCCTCAGACACTTACTTGGGCAAGTCACTTAACTCTGCTCAGTTTCCTCATCTGTAAAATAAGCTGGAGAAGGAAATGGCAAACCACTCCATTATCATTGCCAAGAAATCCCCAAATGGGGTCACAAAGAGTCAGACATGACTGAAACCACTGAACAACAAAAACAGCAAAATCCATCAGGCTGTGAAAAACAGAGAATCTTAAGAGTTACTTCCTAGAGTAGAATTCTGAAAAATGCTACATTTAGAGTCAGATGACCTTCTTTGCTGTGAATCCAAGCCCTAACAGTTTCTACTCCTTTGCCCATAAGCAAATTGCTTAAAATCTCTGGCCCTCACGTTTCTGATCAGTAAAGAAAGAGAATTGGATATCTCTTTAAAAGCAAAGTTCCTTCTAGCTCTATATTGATGATACTGTAATTTCCTCTTTTATTCACATAGAAAACAGAAATAAGGATAACCCGTACAGTGTGTTAAGATTTTTGACACAATATGAATGTAAAGGAATACTATTATGCTACAAGAAATGAGGAACAGACAGACTTCATAATAACCTATAAAGACTTACGTGATCTGATGCTGATTGAGGGAAGCAGAATCAGGAGAACATAATACATGATTACAGACACACGGTATCTGGTATCTGTGATGACTAACTTTGATTGACTTGGCTCTTCTCAGCAATACAAGGTTCAAAGATAGCTACAAAAGGTTCATTTTGGAAAAAAGCTATCCACATCCAGAAAAAAGGATTACAGAATCTGAATGCAGATAGAGGCAAACTATTCGCTCTCTTTTTTTTGTCCTCTTTTTTGGTTTTGTTTCTTCTTTCTTATAATTCATTCCTTTGGTTATAATTCTTCTTTACAACTTGACTATTGTGGAAACAAGTTTAATATGAAGGTATACATAGAATTTATATCAGATTACATGCTGCCTTGGGGGGAGGAAAGGCAGGGGGAGAAAATTTGGAACTCAAAAACTTGTGGAGCTGAGTGTTGCAAGCTAAAAATAAAAAATAAATTAAAAAAAAGATATTTGACACAGGAGTTATGCACAAAACCTAACAATAAGCAGAACAGAAAACTGAGGGTTGGACAAGTGTTTACAATAGGGAGAATTTTGCAGTGACCTAAATGGAGTAAGCATATTTGTATTTCTTCCCTAGCTAAGTGACTACAATCTAGGCTCAAAGTGCATAGAAATTTCTCTTACAAAAAGAGAAGTTAATTGGGCTCCTAGAAGACTTCTTCATTCTCCAGGTAATCAGGGAGAATGAATAGTTCCTTAAACAAAAATAAAAAGATATGAGCAAAGGCATTAGTGTGAAAACAAAGAAGAAAATATTTCAGAGAACAATTGTATTAAATGTGATGTATATCCGGAGACTGTAAGGTAGAGAAATGTGACACAAAATAGTAAAAGAAAAACACTTGGAGTTAAATAACAATTCTGAGGCTTTTCCTGACTGGGAGAGAGATGGGCCCTTTGAGGATGAAAGAATTGCCTTTCCTTCAAGGAATCATATTGTGAATCCACAAGTGCCCCTCAGGAAAGAGAATATCCAAACTGCAGATGCTTAACCTGAAGAAAGAAGAAAAGCAGGTTTATGATTACTTTCTTCAAGTATTTGAAAGGCTGTCACATGTAGGATATGGGGCTAGGGGGATTAAACTTGATATGCTTAGCACCAGAAGGTATAAATAGGATCAATGAGTAGAAGTTTCAAAGAACTTTAGGCTTGATGGAAGGTAGCAGAAATTAAAAGCCCTTCATAACAATTAGAAACATCTAAAAGTTCACTCAGGCTTGTTATGGGCTCAGTCAAGAGATATTATATTCTCCATCATTGCTGGCATTTAAGGGAAGGTTTGATGACTACCTATTAGGAATGTCATAGAGGCAATTTTAGTTCAGAAATAGATTAGACTAGATATCATCTACCTCTTATGCTCTTTGGTGCTTGATTTTAGAAAATACTCTATGTATATCCATTGTTTAATCAACAGAAACTTATTTTACTTGGTAAGAGACAAGAACTACTATTCAGTCTGAGTAAATGATCATATTTGACTTTTGGGTTCCCAGGTTGTATAAGAATTATCTGCCTGGCTTCCACAACCTTGGCATTTTTAAAGAGGCTATGCTTTTGATTTTTCCTCTTATTCAAAAACAATGAATTATACTTAGAGAAATATTTACAGCTCTCTGGATGAAAGTATAATAAGCTCCTGGAATAAATAAAAACAGTTGACTGGTAGAACATCTTCCTGAGCAGAATTTAGCATTGTCCTCCATCTTGGTCAGCCATTTTAAGAAGGATAAAGCTGGACTCTAGAATATGCACAGGAAAATGACAAGAACAGGGGAGGTTATTGCAGACTATACTTTGCCAAGAACAGTTGAAAGAACTGGAGTGTTTGACAAGAAGAGAAGACTCGGGTTGAACATGATAGCTGTCTTCAAGTGTTGAAAATGTTGTTGTGTGAAGGAAGACTTAGACTTGTTCTAAATCTTCCCAGAGGGTTGAGTGGCCTTTAGTCAAATGGCGAATTTTCATATTTGAGAGGTCATCAGGACTTTCTTCATTTCCTAATTACCTACTGAATATTTTGCCCGCCACAAATGCACTGCTGAAGGAAGTCTGAGAGCGACCCAGGAGCAATGGAAGGAAATAGCCACAAAGGAAGATTACAGCTTCAGGTCGAAAAGAATATCCTAATAATTTTGTTGTCCTCAAAGTGTCATTGTTAACTTAGGGGGCTATGAATTTATCTCTAGAGATCTTGGAATGAAGAGAGTTGTAGAAAAAATTCTTGTTCAGATAAGTGTATGGCTTTCTGCTATAGCCACTTATATCGGGAGTGATGATGAAGGGCACTTCCATGCATGCCCCATCTGGGAGGCTGGAAAACCCTCAGGACAATTGTGACCCCTATGGCCCCAAGCTTAGCAGTACTTAGGCATGTTTCAGCCTTGAATGTAAGGGTCTCTGCACAAATAGGTTTCCTTAGACTTTGGTAACAATCATTCTACAACATGAATAGTTACCTCTGATCCTCTACTTCTTAGCTTTTTTGACTTCCTTCATGATGAAGCTCAATTTCTGTTTTCCTACAAAAGGACTTTGATAGTGCTTCTACCTAAAAGTACCTTCCATCTACTGTGTATGCCTTTTGTACATACCTAGTTGTACACATTTTTTTTTCCATTTGATTCTAAGTTCCTTGAGGGCATTGACTTGACAAACAGAAGTTGTGCTTCAGTAAGATACAGACACAGCAAGCTATGCAGGGGCCTTTCACATACTAGGATAATAATAGTAACTATCTCAAAGGATTGTAAGATGGATCAAATGAGATAATATTTATAAAACATTTAGCATGATTCCTGATACATAGTAGATACATGATAAATATTTATTTTCATCCCCTTTCTGTTTCCCCACTTGGGCATGTGGAAATTCACTCACTTAATGGGTTGCACCTATTATTCCACTCCGCTCTCACCCTTGTATTTCTAAATTCTGTAAAACAGACTAGTATCACACACACTGAAACTCTCTCAGTGCCTTAGGGAGAACCCTATTGAAGGGCAGTGCACTCCCTCTTCTCACCTCAACACCTTTAGCTTTGTACCTCATATTGGGTTCCATTTTGAGTCTTTTATTCTTAAACAACCAGTTACTAACAAGACAAGAACTGCATAGTATGTGATATTTACATAACAGACGTGTAATAATGATATTTTTGTATCTTTAAACATAAATATTTATTTAACAATAAAGAAAAATAAATAATAATACTAAAATAGAGTTTCAGATATTCAATTAAATACAATACGTCTCAATCCACATATATTTCTTCCTCGCACTCTCCCATCAATGCTATCAAAATCTATGTTGAAGAATGGGCTCATACTTAGAGGAAACTGGCAGGGAAATGTATGGGGAAGGAAAACCACTAGCTTAGTATAACTCACAACTTATCACTGTTGGCTTTGATATTATTACTCAGAATTATATAACTAGATATTATTAGTCAGAAATATCTGCAGCATTCACAGCTGCATCTCTGCTCAGTGCTTGACTTGATATTCATTGCTCCTCAACTGAGCAAATTCTGTATTTTCTTCTCTTGTCAAATATAGCATTCAAAATTTCTTTTAATTTCCAATCACACTTAAAAGGGAGTTTAGAAAAATTATCTCTTGAATCTGAAAAGCAGGGGTTTTTTGTTTGTTTGTTTTGTTTTTTAAAGGCAGAGAAATCCAAAACTTATCGAATGGGCTATCTCTGGGCTATACAAACCAGCCTAGCCAGTTATTCACTCATCTAGATGCTACATTGTACAATCACAAGAGAGCTCACAGCAAAACATCCCAAAGTTGACTCTTTAAGCCACATAAAATGAACCTAACCAGTTTGCCAGAATTCCAAAGCTCAAGCAAGATTGTCGCAGTTTAAAGACCCCTCTGTTTTTCCTTTTCAAACCAGAGGTGGCAGCAGAGAGCAACACATACTTAGACACAATACCTAAACTACATCTTAGCGCAATGAAGGGGTTTTCATAGGTCTTTGTCAATTAACCCAATTCTGTTTCCCATCAATCAGAAATCACTTGGCTGTAAGCTTTTTTGAGTTGACTGCTCCTACTTTCAGAATCTCCACCCATCCATCCCCCAGGTTTCAAATCTTCAGTTCTGTTCAACATGTGCTTAAATCAAGTACTTCTCTAAGAACTTTTACCCTTACTTCATGGATATATACTTCATTGACTTAAAGAGCTCTCCAACTTTGGGCGACTCACCTGTCACTTAAAAACCATAGCTCCAAAAACTTCCCCTATCAAATCAATAATCATTTTAAAGTTCTGTCTCAGTATCCAAATGGGTCTTTGCCTTTGTCTTGTTTCAGCTTTACCATCTTCAGTCATAATGTAGTTACATTCAAATGAACTGAAGTATTCCAATCCCTGCAGTGCTAAAGGCTTCAAAATATCCAATATCTCTTTGGTGTCTTTAGAATTTTTGTGTGTGTTTGTGTGTGTTTGTATGTGTGTGTGTGTGTTGTGTCTGCTTATATTTCTCAAGCATTCAATAAACAAAAAGGTCTTTCTCTGCCATTTTATAGAAACTCAAACTGTTCCCATAAGCAAAGTGCTATTGCATATCATTCATAATGTAATTTGAGTCTTTGTGTATGTCACAATTTCTATTTTCTATTCAAATCTGTCCAAACCCCAGTGAAAATTGTTTCTTCATATATGTTTCTTCATACATTTCCCACTACTCAAAATTTACTAGGCTATCTTGGACAAGACTTACATCTATGGTGGCTCTTTGTCCCTTACTTGCTAGGAAAGGATGTTTAGAAAGATCACAAAGTCAGGGAGTTTGGAATATTAAATCACCTTTTCATTTAGACAGAGATTTATAAACCAGCCACTTACTAAGAAATACATGAATTGTCATTTGCATAGGTAATTGAATTATTTAGTGATTTTATTTAATGAAAAAGTCATTAATAATAATTTTCTTCCCACCCCTTAAATAGATGTTTGAAAAAGATATCCTGTTCAACTTCAATACCCTGATGTAGCTTGGAGGTGAGCTGAAGTTCTCAAAACCAATGCCAATGGAGCAGCAGGTGTAGCTGGTTCTTCCATGATGGAAAAGCTTTCATTATGGTCCCAGTAATGGACTAGGTCTTTGTTCTGACTAGTTAAGCATGGGGAGGCTGACACAATATCTGGCTGTACATCTGGAGAGTAATTCTTTGCCCCTGGAAACCAATGTCATGAATGTGCTGCATCTTTGGAGTGAACATCCACATTAATGAAATTATGGACCCACTTAAGTATCTGCTTCTCCTTAACACTTGTACAAGTCTATGAGAAAATCTTTCTGTTTATATGCTTTTATCCGTGTTATTTCCCCAACAAGCATTTAATAAGGGCTTGTTATTTATTCATTCAACATACTATGTTAGGTGCTGTGAGAGGATACTTTAATGCTAGCATTCTAATAGTTCTGGTGTTTAGGACTAAATAAGGTTATCAAAGGTTATTGAATAGTTGACAAAAAGAGATTTACCGTGCCCTAGAACATTGCTATAGAGCACTTAGAGTTTGGGTAGACATCGAAGATATCAAGGTCACCTACTGATTGCGTCCTGGGCCATCTCAAGTCATCTTGACTTTTCTCTTGCTACTGAACTTTGATGACTGGAAGAGGGAGAGTGAGGCTGATGACTTTGCACAACTCTGCCTCACTTAAGACATTTCGTTGGTCCTCTTTGAAAATGAGGGACAAACACCAATCTGTACGTGTATATGTGTATGTAAATATGCATATACACATGCATACATACACACACACGGAGGAGGAGAGAGAGAGAGAGAGAAACAGAGACAGAGAGCGACAGAGACAGAGAGACAGAGAGTTTTCATTACAATTTTTTGTTATCCTTTAAGGTTATCATGATGTTCATCACTAGTAGTGACAGAAATTGCATCCCTTGATGAATAATATAAACCTTTTCCTTTAAACAAAAACTCTTTGTTAGCCCTTTTTATCCCTAACCTTATACTGGCATAATATACAGTATACTTTTGTTGTTATTCAGCCATTTCAGTCATGTCTGACTCTCCGTGACCTCATTTGACATTTGGCAAAGATGGTAGAGTGGTTTGCCATTTTTTTAAGCTCATTTCATAAATGACGAAACTGAGGCAAATTGAGGGTTTAGTGACTTGCCCAGGGACACACAGCCAATAAGAGTTTGAGGTTAAATTTGAACTCAGTTCTTCTTGATTCCAGGCCTGATGCTCTATCCAATGCATCACCTAACAGTAAAATATATGTGTGTGTATTTAGGTCATTCTGTAAATATATGTACATATATATACATATATATATATATGTTTATATGCATGTATATATAAATATCATAATAATAAGAGCTTGGTAAATATTTCTTGACTGCTAGACTCCTTGCTTGATTGTTCTATAGACTTTTCTCAATTTATTTCTCTATCTAGATGTGCAAACTAGGACTGTTGTGATATATTAGAAAGAACAACGACTGCAGAAGCAGAGTATGTGGGTTCAGATTTCATCTCTGACACTTTATACTTATATCCTTAGGAATGTCACCTAATAGTGCCTGCCTAGGACCCACTTTCCTTATCTAAAAAATGAATATGTTAGACTAGATGGTCTTAAAGAAAGTCCTTAAATCTATTATTTAAATGTAGGTTAGGGATGGTATAGTGGGACTTGAACTTCTACTAAAGATAATCAGATTAGAAAGGATTTTGTTTTTGTCTTAATTTAGATCATAGAAGAGAAAGCTTTCTTATTAGAAATGTTTTGGTTGCATGATAGCTATATCTAGGTAGAGATCAAAGAATTGCCTGTTTGGTTATTTAACCACACCTGATATCATCAATCATCATCATCATCATCATCATCATCATCATCATCATCATCGTCGTCGTCGTCATCGTCATCTTTTTGTTGCTGTTGTTATCTTCATAATCACTGTCACAGAAAAAATAGAGTGTCTGTTCAAGGCACAGTGTAGAACATAATTTATTCTTGGGGAAGAGACTATTTTAAAGGATTTCAGTTTTATTTTCCCTCAAGGGAGAGTAGTTTTCCTCAAAGAATATAAAAATTGTCTAGGAAGCAATGATATAGATAATGTATGACCCTTCTTTTATGCAATTTACTTGAATTCCTCTCAGCATAGGCCTACAACCTATGATTCACTAGTCAATAGTAATCTACAGTTTGGAAATATCCTACTAAATTATATGCTCATATGGTTATTTTTATTGTATTTTAAATAAGCAGAGTTGATTTGTAAAGATAAGCTTTCAAGATTAATTTTAAAATAAACTCAATAGCCAAGAACAGGTGCATTTGTATGCTGCTGCACAGATGCTGATTTTTTTTAACAAAATAAAATTCTAGCATATTTTCAACTATATTTCCTTTGCTCAATAGTCTTCCCTAAAGAGAAATTGCATTATGTATCATCAGTAGGAAAACAAGACATTGAAAAATAGTGAAGAACCTTGCTTCAGAGGCTGAAGGAAATTTTATGTCTTATCTTTGTAGAGTATACTTGAAAACAAAGTAAATCTGGAAGGAGATAAATTAGGCATATATAGTATGACAAATCAATTCTATGTTTAATTTTGGAAGTAAGCAAATTAGAGAAAGTGCATTATCCAATTAAATTATTTCCTCTGGAAAATTGGAGTCTTTTTTAAATTGCCTTTATAATGAATCAAGTCTAACTGATTAATATAAGTATTTCAAGAAATAGAAAGAGCTGACCCATAAAAATATGCAATAAGCAGGTATCATTTAGAGAATTTTATACTCTGTTTTTCTTTTTTTTTAAATTTATTTTTAGTTTTCAACTTTCATTTCCACAAGATTTTGAGTTACAAATTTTCTCTCTCTACCCTCCTCCCAGCACCAAGATGGCATGTATTCTGATTTCCCCTTTCCCCAGTCTGCCCTCCCTTCTATCACCCCACTCCACCACCCCATCCTATTTCCCTTTACTTTCTCATAGGGCAAGATAGATTTCTGTACCCCATTGCCTATATATCTTATTTCATAGTTGCATGTAAAAACACCTTTTTTACATTTGTTTTTAGAACTCAGAGTTCCAAATTCTCTCCCTTCTTCGCTCCCCACCCAGCTACTTTGAGAAGGCAAGCAAATCAACATAGGCCACACATGTATGATTATGCAAAACACTTCCATAATAGTCATGTTGTGAAAGACTAACTATATTTCCCTTCATCCTGTCCTGTCCCCTTTTATTCAGTTTCTCTTTTGACCCTTTCCCTTTTCAAAAGTGTTTGCTTTTGACTACCTCCTCCCCCAATCTGCCCTCCCTTCTAACATCCTGACCCTCCTGTCCCCTTTTCCCTTTACTCTCCTGGAGGGTTAGACACCCAATTGAATTTGTACCTTATTCCCTCCTTAAAACAAATCTGATGAGAGCAAAGTTCACTCGTTCCCTTTCACCTACCCCCGCTTCCCTTCCAATAGAACTGCTTTTTCTTGCCAATTTTATGTGAGATAATTTACCCATTCTGTCTCTCCCTTTTCCCTTCTGCCAATATATCCCTCTCTCACCCTTTAATTTCGGTTTTTTTTAGATATCATCCCTTCATTTTCAACTCACCCTGTCCCCTTAAACTATCCTAATACTGAGAAAGGTCGCATGAGTTACAAATATCATCTTTCCATGTATGAATGTGAACAAAATGGTTTAATTTTATTAAGTCCCTTATGATTTCTCTTTCTTGTTTACCTTTTCATGGTTCTCTTGATTCTTGTATTTCAAAGTCAAATATTCTATTCAGTTCTGGTCTATTCATCAAGAATGCTTAAAAGTCATCTATTTTATTGAATATCCATATTTTGCTGTGAAGTATTATACTCATTTTTGCTGGGTACGTGATTCTTGGTTTTAAACCTAGCTCCTGGGGCAGCTAGGTGGTGCAGTGAGTACAGCACCGGCCCTGGAGTCAGGAGGACCTGAGTTCAAATCCAGCCTCAGACACTTGACATACTTGCTAGCTGTGTGATCCTGGGCAAGTCACTTAACCCCAATTGCCCTACCTTCCCCCCTCAGAAAACAAAAATCAAAACAAATCCTAGCTACTTTGATCTCTGGAATATCATATTCTAAGCCCTTGGATCCCTTAGTGTAGAAGCTGCTAGATCTTGTATTATCCTGATTGTGTTTCCATGATACTCAAATTGTTTCTTCCTGGCTGCTTGCAATACTTTCTCCTTGACCTGGGAACTCTGGAATGTGGCTATAATATTCCTAGGAGTTTCCTTTTTGCAATGTTTTCCAAAAAAAGGCAATTGGTGGATTCTTTCTTTTTTACCCTCTGGTTCTTGAATATCAGGGCAGTTTTCCTTGATATTTTCTTGAAAGATGTTGTCTAGGCTCTTTTTTTGGTCATGGCTTTCAGCTAGTCCAATAACTTTTAAATTATCTCTCCTGGATCTGTTCTCTGGGTCAGTGGTTTTTCCAATGAAATATTTCACATTGTCTTCCATTTTTTCATTCTTTTGGTGGTGTTTTATAATTTTTTGATTTCTCATCAAGTCACTAACTTCCACTTGCTCCATTCTAACATTTAGGGCAGTATTTTCTTCAGTGGTATTTTGGACCTCCTTTTCCATTTATCTAATTCTGCCTTTTAAGGCATTCTTTTCCTCATTGGCTTTTTGGACCTCTTTTGCCATCTGGGTTTGCCTATTTTGTAAGGTGTTATTTTCTTCAGTATTTTTGGGTCTCTTTTAGCAAGCTGTTGACTTGTTTTTCATGATTTTCTTGCATTACTCTTATTTCTCTTCCCAATTTTTCCTCTACTTCTCTTATGGATTGTCCAAATCCTTTTTGAGCTCTTTCATGGCCTGAGATCAATTCATATTTTTCTTGGAGGCTTTTGATGTAGGCTCTTTGACTTTGTTGACTCCTTCTGGCTATATGTTTTGATCTTCTTTGTCACCAAATAAAGATTCTATAGTCTGAGTCCTTTTAATGCTGCTTGTTTATTTTCCTAGCCAATTAATTGACTTTTGAGCTCTTTGTCAGGGTATGAATGCTTCCAGAGTGGAGAGTACTCTGTCCCAAGCTTCAGGGGTTTTGTTGTGCTGTTTTCAGAGCTATTTCTATTCTGAGGTGGTATCATACTCCTCTCCTGGCCTGTGCTCTGGTCTGTGAGTGAAAGCACTCTTTTTGCCATGTAACTACCAGAAGGACTCCCTTTCCACAGCCACCACAAAACTCTGCCACACCAGTGCTCCTCCTACCCCAAGGACTGCCAACCAGGACTGTGACCCAGATCCAAGCAGGGCAAAGCAAGATAATCCTGCCTCAGCACCAGCAAAGGGATTCCCACATTACCACCATGATCAGCCACTTGATCCCCCACCCCCGCCCCTTCTGTGGGCCTGGAGCTCTGGAAGCAGCCAGCACTGCTGCTACTGCTGTCACTGCCGCTGCTGCTATTGCTAGGGCTGCCACAGCCACCTCCACCACTCTGGGGCTGGGGCCAGACCTGCCCCTTCTCTCACTCAGGTCTAGCAGTTTTCCCCCTGACTTGCTCAGTTGTCTTTAGCATTTGTGGGTTGCAAAGTCTGGTAACTGCCATAACACAGTCTTTTAGGGCCCTGAGGCTTGCTCTGCCAGACTTGCTCAGGCCTGGTTTATCTTAGCATGGCCCATAGCTTGGCTGCTGTCTGTTCCCAGCACGGTGAGATAGACCCTTTCCAGCAACCATTCAGACCGTCATGGGCTGGACTTGTTTCACTTCGTCATTTTGTGAGTTCTGTAACTCTAGCATTTGTTTAGAGTCATTTTTACAGGTGTTTAGAGGGATTTGGGGGAGAGCTCAAGCAAGTCCCTGTTTACATGCTGCCATCTTGGCTCTGACCCTGCTCTGTTTTTCATCACAACTAATACGAGAGGGAAGAACAAGTCTTTGGTGATTTATGGTGCTAAACAAGTTCAAATTTCTGGGGGCTTTTTGTTGTTGTTTTTATAGAATGTAGAGAGGGTTTATCTAGCACATTGCTACTCCCCTGCTCCTCAAAAAAAATCTGTCTTGGTAAAGAAGTGACAAACTATTATCACCTTGATAATATTTATCACTGTTCTGTGTAATACTTTTACTAAGACATATTCTACTCTTACCTTTATGTCTTTGAAATTTCTCTCTGCATGGCTGTGCTGCCTTGTTAATCTAAATGGTGTGTTTCATGTTTATCATCCAGTAAGACCCAGTGCTGAGCCCCTACTTACTAGAAATGTTACATCCTTCCTAACAGCTATATTTTATGAATCACTAGCCATGTGAAATTGCTATTATGGAAAACCCTCCTCCTTTCATCTACCATGTAAAAGGACAAAAATTCTTAAACACTGTCTGCAACATTTAATTCTTTTGAGATGTAAGCCTACAAAATCTCATAGACCCAGGGCACACCAAACAATATCTAAAACACTCTAAAATTCAGGGATTCTGGGAAAGTTCAAGATTAATTTATTAGGTATTCTGTAGATACACTTATGACAAATGAGAACAAATGACCATAGGAAATGCCATATCTTTTTTTCTTATAATTTTTTTTATTTTATTTTTTCACAATGAAATGAACATTTTTTTTAACATTTGTTTTTTACTAGACCTTGAGTTCCAACTACTTCTCCCTTCCTCCCTTCTATCTTAATTGAGAAGGGAAGCAGTTTGTTATAGAATATACAAGTATAGTCATGCAAAACATTTCCATACTAGCCAAGGTGCAAAGGAAAGTGCATCCCCCTCAAAAAGCAAAATGATAAAGTAATTTTAAAAAGTATGCTTTGATCTGCATTTAGGTTCCATCAATTCTTTCTCTGGAGGTGAACAGCCTTTTTAATCATAAGTCTCAGAATTGTCTTGGATCATTGTATTGCTGAGAATAGCTAAGTCACTCACAGTTGATCATCATAAAATATTGCTATCACTATGTGCAATACAACGTTTTCCTAGTTTTGCTCACTTCACTTTGTATCAGTTCATATAATTCTTTCTAGGTTTTTGGAAAGCATCCATCCTGCTCATCATTTCTTATAGCAAAATAATATCCCATCCTAATCATATGCCACAACTTGTTCAGTAATTCCCCAATTGATGATCCTCCCCTCAATTTCCAATTATTTGCCATGGCAAAAAAAGAGCTGCTATAAATATTTCTGCACACGTAGGTTCTTTTCCTTTTTCTCTGATATATTTATGGTATGGATCTAGTAATGTTAATGCTGGAGGAAAGAGTATGCATGGTTTCATAGCTGTTTGGGCATAATTACAAATTGCTCTCCAGAATAGGTGAATCAGTTCACAATTCCACAAACAGTAACTGATGTCCCCATTTTTCCACATCCCTTAAAGTATTTGTCGTTTTTCTTTTATACTAGCCAATATGTTATGTATGAAGAGGTGCCTCAGAGTTATTTTAATTTGCATTTCTTTAATCAGTAGTGATTCAGAGCATTTTTTGGAGGTAGTTGGGGTTAAGTGACTTGCCAAGGGTCATTTAACTAGCAAGTATCTGAGACCATATTTGAACTTAGGTTAGTTGATAGTCAAGGATTCTCTATGTATACTGTCATATCATCTGCAAAGGGTGATAGCTTGGTTTCTTCATTGTTCATTCTAATTCTTTAAACTTATTTTCCTTCTATTATTGCTACAGCTAGCACTTGTAGAACAATATTGAATAATAGTGTTGATAATAGACACCCATGATCTTACTGGGAAAGCGTCTAACTTAATGCCATTTCAGGTAAAGCTGGCTTTTGTTTTAGATATCATTTTAAGGAAAGCTCCATTTAATCCTATGCTTTCTAGACTTATTTTTTCTTCTAATTTAGATTCTGTAACCATAGAAAATGTTTTAAACCTGCATTTACTTAATGCTCATTGTTGTATGTAGCCAGTGGTGCATGGCCTCCTTCCTCCAAGTTCTGGAGTCATGTGAATCTGGTTATATCTTTAGGGCTATACAAAAGAAAAAAAATGTCATATCTTCTCTTTTATCTACTTGCTTACATGTAGAGTTTACTCTAGGAAAAACTCTGCTCATAGATTGTATATAGCTCAGGTCTATGTAGTTTTCTGCAAATGTGGGTAACTAGGTCCTCAGTTTCAGTATAAGAACCCAAGCTAAAGCACTGTACGTTGGACAAAACAAAGCCTTTATTTCATCTTACAGAAAATACGCACATTTTTAAGCACTCACAGGAATGCATATGCAGATACATATAGAACTTTAATAATAATCAATTGTAATACAAATAAAAATGTAAAACTAATAGCTGATATTTATGTTGTATTGAACCACTGTCAATGGTATTTAAAAGATTGTGGAGAAAGGCAAATATTGGCCTTTTTTATTTTGAAGAGAATGGAATCATCATGAAAGTAAAGACTTATGCAAGCGATTTTGTCTCCATGAGAAATTCTATGGTAGGTCATTAAAGAAATGACTAGTAAATAAATAGGAAAAGAAGTAAGGATCATAAAGAACCAGTATGACTGCATCAAGAACATAGAATATTATGGACTAAACATTTCTTTTTTTAGTGGAGTGACTTAACTGGTAAATTAGGAGAATGCTGTAAAAATAATTTGCATGAATTCTTTTCTTAAACTGATTTCTCCTAAGTCCTCTATTTTTCTTGAGGTCTTCAGCCTTGTTCAAATTATCCAGGTTCACAAATTTATATAGATTTATACGCTGAGATTTAGAACTAGAATAGACTTTAAAATCCATCTTAACCCTTTATTCTCATCCACCTTCCAAATTTTATCAGTTTCCAATTCACATATATTCTACCTCCTCAACATATCACATTCCATTCTCTCCATTTACATCATAAACACGTCAGTTATTGTCTTCATCATCTTTTGCCTAAGCTATCGCAAAAGCCTCCTAATAGGTAATTCTGAATCCAGTTTCTTCCCTTTCTAGTCCTTCCTTCCCATAACTGCCAACTAATTTTTCTAAATCACAGGTTTCACCATGTCATTTTTCTGTTCAATAAACTTCCATGGCTCCCTAATGCTTCTAAGATTTTTTTTAATCTTAATATGACAATCAAATACTTCTATAAGTTGGTGCCATTCTATAGGATCATTATACATCCTTCATTCCTCCTTCAGCCCTCTCCATTTTCTTGGTTTTAAGAGAAAAAAATCGCACACTATGTCTCATTTTATTCTTTCAGCAATTTTAAAGAGAAAGAAACCAAGTCCCCAGAAAGTTTAAGGAAATTGCCCATGGTTACAGAGGTTAATAAAACAAAGTTTGATTTGACCCCAAGGCTCCCTGCACTTCAAGGCCAAAGCTTATGCAGTTGTTGCCTCTCAAGTAAAGTTGCATGAGATTTCAGATAAGGGAGATTTGTCTTCTGGTAGATGGTATTTGATAAGGCTTCATGGAGCATGTTAGCTATATGTTCAAAGAAAAATAGGACTTAAATGGGTAGGAGTAAAAACATGAATAAATGTACAATGCCTTGCCCTGATTAGAACATAATACTTATTTTTTTTTATAGAGTTAGTTGAAGTGATTGAATTTAACAAGGAAGGAAAAAGAAAAGTTTTGTTAAGGATAAGCCTCTTCCTCTTGAATCCCCAGCTTTCTTCTAGTCTCAGTTCAAGTGACATTTTATTTAAAAACTTTTCCTGATTGTACCAGTTATTTATTATCCTCCCCACCCTCTAGAAAACACTGTAGTTATTTTGTCTATATTCATCTGTACTTATATGTGTTGTACTCCCCAATAGAATATAAAACCTTTGAGTTCAGAAACTTTTTTAAAAAAAAATTTTAAACAAATTTTCAGCACCTAGTGTACTTCATGGAAAATTGAATTCTAGGTGCTTAATTAGTAACTGACAGGTTAGAGTATCGGATATAAGAAAGAGAATAATGGGAAATAAAAATAGGGGGGACTACATCATGGAGAGCTTTAAATAACGTGCTAAGGAATTTAGCTTTTATCCTTTAAGGTAATGACAGGTTGCTATATGTTTTGAGCATAGGAATAGCATAATTTAGACTCATATTGAATGAAAGTTAATCTGACATCAGTGAATAGGATAGATTTGAAGACGGGTGATAAAAATGTGGGAAGAAACTAACTAAGAAACTATTGTGATAGATCGATAGTGCTAATACCGGTTTTGGCAAGAATAGAAAATTAGAATACATAATGAAATGAGTAAAGCGATGCACTTACCTCATTGTATCTTCTCTAAATTAATGGATATTGTATTCTAATTAAGAACATAGAGTTGGAGAGGTAAGGAATCTGAAATGTCATTTAGTACAACCCTCACATTTTTCACAGATGAGGCCCAGAGGTACACTTCTTTTTACTTAAAGTCATATGTTGCTGGAGCCAAAATTCAAGCAAGGTTCCTAGACTCCAAATATTAGTCTTCTCATTATATAGATTTCTAGTTATAAGAAAAAATAATTCGTAAATACACATTATACCATGAACTCTAACTAATACAAAGGAGCAAAGAGGATGAAACATCAAATCCAGAGTGCAGGATGCAATGTTGGTGACATACAGCCCAGTAGTCAAGAAACAAATGAAAACCAATGGTCAACTACTGAAGAGTTAGACCAAGTTGAGGGAGATGACTAAAAATGGTCTTCAAGAAGTTTGGTATATTGAGTAAGAGGCAGAGCATAGCTGAGAAAAACTAGGTAGTATTTCAGGAAACAGTAGTTTTGATGAATTGGCCCCCCTGATGGTTTTTGTGGTACAGGTCACTTTTTACATAAAACAAACACTAACAAAATAGTGATCACTAGTGACTTTCAACTGGTAGAGTTGTGATCAAACATACAGAGGAGGAGAGGGACTCTAATTCAATAAGGGTGTGTATTGGGATTCAAGATGGGCTCTTAGCACTTATTCAACCAAGTGCCCTTGAAGAGTTTGGCCTATGTTTCCATGATTAAATTAGGAGTCCTTGATGACCTCCTTGCCTCAAGGGAAAGCCTAGTTTACATGGGTTTGAGTGACATGTTTGTGACATCAGAGGCTTTTAGACCACGTGGGTTTAAGTTGCATTTTTGTGACAATTTTAGGTCATGTGGGTCCTAAGAGGAGTTGCTAACACCAGAGCCAATAATAGGAGCTTAACTTCTGGTGGCTCAGATGAAGTTTGATTACAGCTAAAGAGTGCATAAAAAGAGAAGACAGAGCTGTTTGCTTAGGGCTCTCACTCTTAGCAGTGTGCTGATATGGAGACTCCAGGCAGCTGTAGTTAAGAGCCCTCCAGCTTGTAAACCTGTATGTTGGGACTTTGTTAAACTCTGGTGTTAAAATTGTGAGCTTTTATTTCAAAAATAAGTTCAGGGTCATTAAAGCAAACTTGCAATTTCCATAGAGAATAGAGCCCATTCTTACCTTGATTAATTCTTTATATGTGTGTGTGTTTGTGTGTGTGTATACAAATATATTTTTATATATATGTATACATATATATATAATTCATTTTTCAACATTCACTTTTTATAAGATTTTGAGTTCCAAATTTTTATCCTCCTCCCTCCCCAAGAGGGTAAGCAATTTGATATAGGCTAGACATGTACAATCATATCAAATATATTTTCACATTAGTCAGGTTGTGAAAGAAGATTCAGAACAAAAGGGGAAAACCACAAGAAAGAAAAAAAAAGAGAGAATATAGCGTGCTTCAATCTGCATTCAGTCTCCTTAGTTCATTCTCTGGATGTAGATTACATTTTCCATGAAGAGTATTTTGAAATTGTCTTAGATCATTGTATTGCTGAAAAGAGCTAGGTCTATCAAAGTTAATCATCACACAATGTCACTGTTTCTATATACAGTGTTCTCCTGGTTCTGCTCACTTCATTCAGCATCACTTCATGTAAATCTTCCCAGTTTTTTTTTTCTGAAATCTGCCTGCTCATCAGTTGTTATGGCACAACAGTATTCAATTACATTAATATATCACAACTTGTTTAGCATTCCTCAATTTATGGGCATCCCCCAATTTCCAATTCTTTGCCACCACGAAAAGAACTGCTATAAATATTTTTGTACATGTGGACCCTTTGCCCATTTTATGATCTATTTGGGATATAGGCCTAGTAGTGGTATTGCTGGATCAAAGGATATGCACAGTTTTTTTGTTCTTTGGGCATAGTTCCAAACTGCTCTCCGGAATGTTTGGATCAGTTCACAACTCTACCAACAATGCATTAGTGTTTCAATTTTCCCACATCTCCAACATTTGTCATTTTGCTTTTTTGTCATATTAGGCAATCTGATAGGTTTGAGGTGATATCTCAGAGTTGTTTTAATTTGCATTTCTCTAATCAATAGTGATTTAGACCATTTTTTATATGACTATAGATTGCTTTAATTTCTTCATCTGAAAACTGCCTGTTCATGTCCTTTGACCATTTCTTAATTAGGGAATGACATATTCTTATAAATTTGACTCGGTTCTCTCTATATTTTAGAAATTAGACCTCTATCAAAGACACTGGCTATAAAAATCGTTTCTCAGATTTCTGATTTCCTTCTGATCTTGGTTGAATTGGATTTGTTTTGCCAAAAAAAAAATTTAAATTTAATGTAATTGAAATAATCCCTTTTGCATTTCATAAAGTTCTCTATCTCTTGTTTGGTCATAAGTTCTTCCTATTTTATAGATGTGACAGGTAAACTATTCCTTGGTCTTATAATTTGTTTATGTTATTTGCTTTATGACTTAATCATGTACAAATTTCAACCTCATCTTGGTATATGGTACAAGGTGTTGGTCTATACCTAGTTTTTGCCATGTTATTTTCCAATTTTTCCAGCAGTTTTTGTCAAATAGCAAGTTCTTATCCCATAAGATGGAGTCTTTGGGTTTATCAAACAGTAGATTACTATAGTCATTGACTACTGTGTCTTGTGTACCTAATCTGTTCTACTGAACCATCACTCTATTTTTTGTACATTACCAAAAAAAAAATGATGCTTGCTGCTTTATAATACAGTTTCTGGTATAATACAGATCTTGTATTGCATGTGCCACTTTTTCTTACATTTCTTTTTATCAATTACCTTGATATATTTTTAACTTTTCTTCTTCCAGATGAATGTTTTTTATTATTTTTTTCTAGCTCTATAATTTTTTTGGTAGTTCGATGGGTATGGCACTAAATAAGTAAATTTATTTAGGTAGAATTGTCATTTTCATTATATTAGCTTGGCTTACTCATGAGCAACTTTTTTCCAATTATTTAGAACTGTCTTTATTCATGTGAAAAGTGTTTTGTAATTGTGTTCATATAGTTCCTGGGTTTATCTATAGTTATTGTAAATGGAATTTCTAATTCTAACTCTTTGTTAATAATATATAGAAACATGCATCACATTATTTTATGGAGAAATGAATTCCAAGTTCCAAATAACGAACTCAAAAACTTGTAACTGACTTGCTTGTAAGCTGGTGACTATGTATGGTTACATATAATATGCATACAGCTCAGGAATTGTACTTTATATGGGTCCTTTGTTAAGGTAGAATATATCCAGTCTTTGCTCATTGCTGAATGTAGGTGATTGAATTCCTTTCATTTCTTCCCTATTAGGCACATTGGAGGGGGAAGGACAAACCTGGCAGCTATTGCTATTATGCCACCAGAGAAAGGCTTAAGTTCCCCTTCACTCTTTCCTAATTCAAAATTTACACTGCCTGCAAATCCTGTGGTATAGGTGTTTTTTTAAGTGTTTATCAAAAACACCCATTGTTTATTGAATATTTACCAGACCATTTTTTCTTCTAACAAAAAGGAGAATTTATTAAGTTCTTTGACTCATTTTAATTTTTGTATTTAGTTAAAAATAGCCATGTAGGTCTGCACATCATTGTTTTTATGGACTGCCCACTCAATAGAAAAGGAAAAGGAAAAATAGAGTCCTCTTCTCTACCCTCCCCTCCACACACACACACACACACATGCACACAGAGTTTTTATTTATGACTTCTTAAACTATAGTTCTGAAGAAACAGGCTTCAAAAAAGCCCATAGTGATTCAAATGGAGCTATGTGACTAACCCTTTAAACAGGAGTTTCTCTAGCTTTCATTGAATGGCCAATAATAGGCCCTAGCCCAAGCCTCAGTTGTTCATTGTTTAAGTTTTGATAGATTGGAATGAGTATAAATAGAGACTGGTTTCTGTGCTATCCAGAACCTCAGAGGGTCTTCCCCTCCCAGATTAATAGTGTTGTGGTGGTAAACTTGGCCATCTCTTGTCTTAATTATAACCTAGACCATAATCATCCAATGGACATTGCCTCAGACAAATTGAGAACTAGGAAAGACCTTAATTTAGAAAGGCCACCTTTAACCACTGCATCTAGGGCCATCTCCAATTGTCTTGACTTTTATTTTGCGCCTTGACTCTGATGACTCTGGAGGGGAGAGTGAGGCTGGTGACTGTGCTCAGCTCTGCCCCACTTAGATCCACTTAAATTACCTGCAAGTAAAGACATCGCTCTTATGATGTCTTTAGTCCTCTTCAAGAACCAATGAAAAACAACAACACACATACACAAAAACTCATATACACACACACATGCAAAAATACTAATGAAAAAGATATGATTTTTATGAATGAAGGGTATTTTTGGCAGCCTATAAAGGACCTAGGGATACAGAGAGGGAGTAATTCCAAAATAATTTTCCATTGATAGTTCTTTATAAGATATAGACACTGATGAAGTAGTTCAATAGGTTATTCATCAAAACATTAAGTATTTTAGTCCCTTTTTCCCCCTGTATAGATTATTTGAATGGCTTTTCTTTGAATTGTCACAGACACCTTGAGGAGGCTGTGTGGTATTCATGGTCTTTATAGAATCAGCATGATATTATGCAAAAAAAAATAGTAAAAATCAAGCACTTGAGCATCTTTTAAAAGGAAAGTTCTATTCCATTTGGCCTTTTATGCAAGATAGCCTCCATGAGGCAAACACCTTTGCGAAGCAGTTAGACAATCTTTCCTCTTTTGATTTTGCCACCATTGGTCTCTCTTGGTTTTCGTCCTACCATTGGCTCGTTTCTTCTCAGTTTCTCCCTTTACTGGATCACTATTGATTCTATCTCCCCAGTATGTCTAATGTTTATTCCCTTATTTTAATCAATGTGTCACTACCCTTATTCAGACATATATCACCTATTGTGTAGACTTGAGTCTCTCTGAATCAAATATTTCACCTATGCAACTTATTTTTAATATAATTCTCAAATTGATATTTCTAAAGTGCAGGTATAACTGTGCCACTTCTCTGCTCAAGAACATCCCTTGCATCTTTATTGTTTTGTAGCATAGAAAACAAACTCTTCTATTTGAAAAGTCTTCCAATATATGACTTCAGGCCTACCATTCACTTTCCTATACACTGCATTGCAGCCAAACCGGCCTATTTTTCATTCCTTCTGTATGTATTCTGACTCCCATCACTATACCTATCACTGGATCATTGAACAAAGTTATTTTTGTTGCCATAGTTAAGACGCCCTGTTAAAATAGAGTCATTAAGTCTCATTTCACTCTAGGAAATAAAATTGTTTTTGTTCTTGCTGTTTTAATCAGTGATCAATGAAGCAAAACCATATTGTATTCTGTATACCTCTTAGGCAGTAAGAAAATCATTTATGGATATCTGACTTTTCATCAAAAACATCATACATTTTATTTTGAGTCACAGGAAGGTCTAGGTCACATGGGTTTGAGTCACATGGTTGTGACGTCCTCTGACCTTGAAGAAGTGTATATATGCTCTAAGGTTAGCACTTTGTTTGGGGCTCATTCATTGGAGGAATGTTGGTGTGGAGACTCTGGGTATCCGTTAAGTAGCCCCCCAGCTTTGAAAAACCCAGATGTTGGTGCTTCTCTCTCTGGTAACTGTGTATGTAATACCTTGGCCAGACAGCTAGAAGCCCTATCTGCTGATTTGTATTATTTTGCTCTGTTTATAATTTCTCCTTGTAATTTCTGTTTGTATTTGCTCTGAAGTTCAGGGTGCTGACTTTTTCCCTTGAACTAAGTGAATGATATATGTATGTTTATTTAAAGTGAGATTGTAAACCCCTTAAAGTTGATTTCCTTAGAAAAGCAGATCAAAGAACCTGTGCTAGCAGCCCTCCTGTGTGCTGGTGTTATTGGTCTTACACAGCCACAGTAGCTGTAAGTAGCATTGCTGTTATAAAGGAGAGGAGAGGGGAGGGGAGGGGAGAGGAGGCTACTCACAGGTTGTGTTTATCCTTCATTACCTCACTCAAAATCAGAACCTGAAAAGACCTTAGCCTAAAAGGCCCACTGCATCCTGAGCCATCTCCAGTCATCCTGATGAATATCTGGTCACTGGACCCAGATGGCTCTGGAGGAGGGAGTGAGGAGAGGAGAGGAGAGGAGATGCCTATTCACTGAATGGGGGTTGCCTCACTCAAACTGAGAACCAGAAAATATCTAACCTTAAAAGGGCCAAGATCTCCCATTGCATCCTGGGCCTTGTCCAGTTGTCCTGATCAATATCTGGCCACTGGACCCAGATGGCTCTAAAGGAGAAAATGAGGCTTGTGACTTTGCACAGCCCTCCCTCACTCAAATCAAAGTCAACTGCAAATTATGTCGTCATCTCCCTGATGTCATGGTCCTCTTTGGGAACAAAAGACAAACCACACAACCACATAGTTCTAATGTAAATGTTTTGGTGTATATTGATTAGGTCTGGTGAAGTGTTCTTCTCTACTTCACCTTAGATGTCATTTCCACTTCTTCAAACACTGCTAAACTGTACATAGAACCAGGAGAAACCTAAGTTCGATCATAATATTTCATAGATACTCGTTATGTGACCTTGGACAAACAAATTCTTTGATTACTAGATTTTTTCATATGTAAAATGGAGATAATGATACCCATAGCATTTATGCCAGGGGTGTGTACAGAATAATTTTGCAGAATTTAAAGCACTATATAATATTGCTATCCTCCTATTCTTCTACACATTAGGAACTGAATATGATAGCTAGGGGCCCTAGTCATAGAGCTCTGGATTTAAAATTAGGAAGACTTGAGTTAAAAGTCTGCCTCAGCCCCTTAATAACTATATAATCCTGAGAAAGTTGCTTAATACCTTTCAGCCTCAATTTCCTCATCAATGAAATGGGGATAATAATATTACTAGCTCATAAGGTTGTTATAAAACTCAAATGAGATAACATCTACAAAAATATTTGAAAAACTTAAATTGATCTAAATGCTAACTACCATCATCATCATCATTATCATCATCAATCATCCAAACAGAATGATTCCATTGTAATCCATGATGAGAACAGTTGAAATTCAGATAAACTCATTGATTTTTTTAATGTAAATTTGTTTTCTGCCTTATTCTTTTATTGATCAATGATATTAGAATAGATAGGTCATATTATGTCTTGCAAAAACTTATTCCTATCTCTACCACTATTGAGATGTTGCTGCATGTAGTCTTCAATCAAATTCAACCTTAATGTTTTACAGATGAGCTTGTACTTTAAAAACCAGCATTTTCATGCCTTGGCAATCATGTCTCTGTAATTAATAAGACTAATAATTGCCTACTTCCTATGGTTGTGTCTCAGTTCTCTTGAGCTGCTCATTGTGACAACTTTTTATCAGCTAAAGTTTTATAAGAAATTAGAGTAGATGGGGGGAACAACAGACCAAAATCTTTATTTTCCCAGTTAAAGGCAATATCGTTTTACAAATAGATTATGCTAACATTGTTATTCATAATGCCTTCTTTTTGTCATTAGTCTTTCTTATAATTTAAATTGACTTTTAATCATTTAAGGATTGGACTTTACTCTTTACTTAGATATTTGATTTTGAAATGACTCCCATTGATAGGTGGCACAGTGAGTAGAGCACCAGCCCTGGAGTCAGGAGGACCTGAATTCAAATCTGGCCTCAGACACAACACAGTTACTAGCTGTGTGTCCTTGGGCAAGTCACTTAACCCCAAATGCCTTGCCTTCCCCCCTCAAAAAAAGAAAATGACTCCCAAATTGGTGTGTAATAATTTCCTTTTGGTAAAGAGACAGTCAATTTGAGCTTTTTAAAATTCACTTATTCTTGTGATGTCCAGCAGCTCTCACCTCTCAAAAAGGTATTTGGCCACTTAATTATTTGAAAACATTTCAAATTTCTAATTCTGAAAGCATTCATTTCAAGAAAATCTGAGTCCTCAAGATGCTTTTGCTGAAAGCAAAAGCACACTTTTAGAAGTACATCAATACTTCATCATTTCTAAGGTCCCTTTAAGCTCTAAATTTATGCTCCTATGTTGCTATGATCATATAACTTTAAAGTAAATTGATTTTATAATGTTACTTTGCCAAATAATCACACTGTCAGTAGTATGTGATTAACTGAATTTGGGGCTGGTGGGAGGAACCATAGTACAGAGCATAAAGCCCATCCCCAGCCTAGGGTTTTTCTATTTCTAGATCATTCCTGAACTTGAGCTGCTTATATCTTTTAGAAACTATGTTTACATAATAAATGCAGACTAACAGTTAAGTGATTCTGTCACTGTGTTGTGCATTAGTCAGATATGAGAAGAGAATATAGAAATGGCTAAATATAGGTTTCTATTTTCTATTTCTCATACACCCTAGTTCTTTAAAAGACGGTAAACTATAGCAAAAATAAAGAAGAATGAGACAGAATGGTCTACTGAAAAAGGTATCTCCATCAAATTTCAGATACTTATCTATTACAAGTCTTGAAGAAAATCAACTTATCAGTATTCACATTGTTCAGGAAATTCAAGTTATATTAAATCTTTATATTTGATTCCATACATAGGTGAACTACTGGCTCTTTTGTGGTAGTCTTTGAAGATGGGGTTTGAAGACAGAATGTTTAAAGTACATAAACAAATGAAGAAAAACACAGTCACCATTACGGTGAAAGTTTTGTTTTGCAAAAGCATTTTTTTAATCTTCTCTAGAAAAAGACTTTTTCTAGGCTTGTAGTCCAGAAACTATAATGGATTCACGTAGGAAATATAGAATACACCTATTTAGATATTATTGTAATTAAGTCTTATGGAAAATTATTGTTTCAAATTTATTTTCATGCTCTTTATTATAAGCTCTCCCCCTCCCTCACTTTTGGAAACATTCACCTTCAACTTAATCTGAAGCTAACAACTCATTTATTCATACTGTATGTGTATTCTCAAATATGTTTCCTACCCAATTAAACAAAAATAGCTGTGGGGTAATGGGAAAAATCATGGATATTAATCAACTCCACTACTTTGAAGATAAATAGATCATGTCTGTGTCTACATACAGAGAGAGAAAGAAGAGAGAGGGAGGGAGACTGACTAACTTGGATTGAAAAGAAGGTATGCTAAATAAATAAATGAAAAGAATTTAATAAGTATTTTTTCTTTAAGATACATTCGAGGCATCCTTTTTGTTACTATTTGTATCAATAAGGCAAGATTCATGACTTCAAGGATGACCATGAACATCCTTATAGGGTCCAGAATCACAAAGTAGGAAAAGTTCTCTAGGTAGAAGGCAGAGGAAGTATACTATTTATTTAGACACTAGAGGTTCAAATCCCAAAACCAATAACTCTAACTCGATATAGCAGTAATTATATTACAAAACGAGTTAGCCCACCTCAATGTAGCAATAAGGAAATTATAATACAGTATTATAGCAAGGAACCAAGTCATCCTGTCACCTTGCTGGGGCCTCACCATAAATACTCATGAATACTGTCTGCTTGCCCCCCCCACTCAGTTCTCTGGTCTCCAAAGCTCCCTGGTTTCCACTCCCCTCTCAGCTCTGCACTCTTTCTGCAGCTTTGTTGTCTCAGAGTTCTTACTTCACCTCCCTGTACTGGATTGGATTCTGAATTTTCACTTCTGACTTCTGAATTCTCAGTTCTCAATTTTTAGGGTTCATGCCCAATCAGCAAAAGGGTGTGGGCCTGAGGCTTGGTGCCTAGTAAGGGCCTGCCTACAAACAAACCCCTAATCAAGCTTCCCTTAATTGGCCCCACCTGAGGTCTATTGAGTGGGTGGGAAAGGTCTTTAATCACTGATTGACATCACAAAGTTGTGGGCCTGCCTCTAATCAAGCCTCCCTTTGTTGGCCCTACCTAAGGCCTATTGAATGGGCAGGAAAGATCTTTAATCACTGATTGGCATCACATTATTCTATTAATTCACTTTATATTATTCAAAGATATTATAACTACCCCTAATTTTAATGAATAAATAGCCATTAACATTAAAAACCTGTTTCTCAGTATGTCTGTGATGAAGAACAAATAATATTTGTTTTTTCTTTAATCTCTGTTTTCAGTTGAAACAGGTAACAATTGAAGATAAGTAAGAAAATAGTAAAGGAGGAGAATTTTGTCTTACTATTCATTACATAACCAGCATATATTGGGAAATGTCTAAAATAATATTTTAAGGGCATTTATTTAATCCATATAGTTTTGGATAACTTTTTCTGAATCACAAATGTCCATTTAAGAGATAAAAGATGAAAAAATAATCAAATTTATCTTAATTACTTCTCAATCTAAATAAAACTAGGTACTACCATACCCATGTTTGGTAGGAAATTTGCCCTATTACTGGAATTTTGTTATTTTGATAATACTAAAAGGAAGCCCATGTATTTGATACCTCAAACTTAAATTTTTCTCATACCAAGTTCTATGAGATTTAATAAGTAGTCTTACATGTCAAGGAATGTACATGGAACATTACAAATGTGAATTCTGAAGATGGCAGTATTTTGTTTGATAATGCTTTCAATTTTTAAAATACTTCTTCAAGTTCTAGAAGCACATTTTCTTTGTAGATGAAATGTGAAAGTTTCACCTCTAACAAATGTTAATTACTACTAATAGTAGCCTAATAGAATTCATGCTTCTTTCTTGAAACTATGTGACATCATTACATGCTTTATAAATCAACTTTATAAATGATCACTATTCATGCTTTTAAAATCACCTTGGAAACTATAAACAGAATCAATTATAAATAAAACCATTATAACACAGATGGGGCAGTTTTATCCTTAGCTATTATCCATTTTGTGAACCAATAAATGATGAAAGAAATAGAAATTTTATTTAGTGTTTTCAAGATATGGTTTTGATTAACTATATATAACTTAAATCTGGACACAGATCTGAAGAGGCAACAGCAAAAAGAGAAGGATGTTTCATCACCTACTATCCATTTGAGGTAACAACTTATACCTCCATAGCTGGATAGAAAAGGTAGGGAAGAAATACAACCTGGGATATCCAAAGAGCTTTGATTGTGATGGTTTTCCAGTCGAAGAGGAAAAATTCCACAATGGTCCTTCACAAAGTTCCTTTCCCCACCTCCAACCCCAAAGGTAAAAGTTGCTCACATTAAGCTCTCACTAGTTCATAGGAGAGGACTTTGTCATAATGAGTTCTGTTATCTTAGGAAAACTCAGTTGGGGTGAAAGAGAGATAATGATGATGGCAATATAGGAGACAAAATGACTAAGTACTGTTGGATAAAATGTATGGCCTTTTACCAAATGTGTAGGTTTCTTGCCCCACATGACTTGGGATAAGATAGGCCACAGGAGAGGCACAGGGTATAGATGGGGCCCTTGGGTTGGCAGCTCAGTGGCAGTTAAATCATACAACAGAGTAGTCAGCAGAAGACCATGAAGGAAGTTGTGGGGCAGGAGTCACTATGAAGAAATTAAATGTGCCTTTCTAGGTCAATAGTGTACTGCCCCCAGATCTCAAAATTCTAGGTAAAACTATGAATGCCCCTGGCTATTTATAGCTCAGGTGACACGTAAGGGCTCTAGGTAACTCCTTGCATTCGAATACCTCATAGATGCTGAAGAAGGCAAGATATGTTACCTAGAGAATTAGGTTCTCACTCAAGAGACTGACTGGTTTGCACCTCTGAAGTCCCAGAGCAAGGCCAATAAGAGTGGTCACAAGTGAAATGGAAATTCCTAGCCCAAAAATTCCAGAAAAGGGAATAGATGCCAAGCAAGAGAAAGGAGTGTGGCCAGAGCAGAGACAGCCTGTCAAGGAAACACTAGGCCACCCAAGGGGTGGGGGGTAGAGAGAGAGTTTCCCAAATAGTTCTCCCATGTTTGAGGAAAATAGTTATTCCATGTGAATGCAATACACTAAAAGCATTCATTTTGTGTTTCTTAATGTTTTGTTCCTTTTCAGTTGCCATTGTTCATGCTGTTTTGCAGATTAACTCTGTAGCAGTAAAACTTAATCATGTAGAACACTTTGTTTCTGACACCTAACATTAACATTAATGAAAAAAAGAGGAAAAGAGCATCCTTCTCAATTCCGTGTCCTTCAAAAACGTTTTCTAACACTAGAATTAGCCATTTTCATAAAAGGAATTTATGTTTTTCATGTACCTCCAAGTGGAACATGGGACTTTTCTCCTGAGGGTATATGTGATTCATGGATTGTAGGAACAAGGTCACTAAAGATAGCAGCTTCCCTGTGCCAGCCCCTTACTGTGAGAGCAAGACTTCCTTACCAAATAAAACTGCAAGGAAAGAATTGAGCTGACGAGACAATACCCAAAATGAAAAAGGAATTGTCATCAATTTAGTTCATCATCAAAGCTATACACAGCATTCTAGTCAATTCTTAATTATCTAGGGGTTAATTATTCACTTGGTGGATTATTTTTATCCTTTCCTTTTGCTATCTCCTCCTCTCCTATCATTTCACTGCTCATTAGAACCTCTGCCACAGGGCAGGAAGAGGAAGCAGAGGAAAAACATGTACAATGTGGTATTCAACTTTTCTATTTCATGGTGATTCTCTAAAAAATTAAGTAGGTGAGAAAAAAAATTTTAAATAACCATATCCATACATAATATAAGTATAGATGATACAGATATAAGTATGTACACATATATCTATTTATAAATGTATATATGTATATAATATGTGTATTTGTATAAATGTGATACATGTCAATATGTTACATATACTATATATGCATAAATATATGTATATAAGTAAATGTAAAATATGTTTATATCCAACGGGTTCTATATGATATGAAACAGTCCTTCATTAAAATTAATAAATGAGCTAATTATAATTTATAGAATAATTATTAAATATTTGATTTTTATATTCTATTATACTCTAATCTTGTTATACATTAGCATAAAAAACAAGAATCAGAAAAAGTAAACATGTCCTTGTAGAGTGTTTGGTTCGAAAGAAGTAAAAATTAGTCAATCAGGAAAATATTTTACATGAAGAATTAGGGAGAACACTTTTCTAAGTGTGTTCTATAAAGGGGTAGCTTTAGCTGTGTTTGTCCTAAGTACACTTTCTACACTGATCCACGTCTAACTGTACCTGGTGTGTGAATTCAGTACATAGTTTGTCAGGAGAAACACATTTTGCAGTTTGCTTGCTCTTCAGGGAGGACCTCATCAGTACACCTGGCAAGTGGCATAAACATTGACAGCATTCACTTAGCTCAACAGAAGAAGCTGTCACTATTTGCATTAAGAGCCTATACTCCCTGAGGTTTGTAACTTAGGTTTTAAAAAGTGCCACTGGCATAAACTTAATATTTGAAGTCTTGGCACCATAGTTCATTCTGAAAGTAACGATTTTTGTTGGTAAAGGTTGACACTCCTTCACATTTGTAGGTGTGACTACCCATATTTGCTACTACTCAAATGAAAGTACGTGCTTAGCAGTCATTGCTATACTACACATACATAAGGAGGAGGATGCTTTCAAGGAAGAGCTTTGTTTACATTTCTTATCTATATTTGTCTTATCTATATCTGTCTCTGATCAGTGGGCTTCTGTATTGCCCATTGCTAAAGGTCAAGTTACTTCTTTCACAGGATTCCCTTCATCCATCCCAACTAGCTCTTGGATTTCAAGGTGGTGTAGTATCAACTGAAGCAGAGGTCTTTAAAATATATGCTTAAGCAGTACTTTCAAGGATGTTCCTTTACCATTTAGTTACATAAATGGTAAAGCAGAATGTGTATATGTGTTTTGTGAGTACTGGTCAGGCTAAAAGAGAGAGGGAGAGACAGAGAGAAAGAGAGAGACAGAAAGAGAGACAGAGACAGACAGAGAGACAGAGAGAGGCAGAGAGACAGATAGAGACAGCAACAGAGAAAACAGAGAGAGGGAGAGAGGAGGGGAGGGGAAAGAGAGAGAGAGAGACAGAGAGAGAGAGAGAAAGAGAGAGAGAGAGAGAGCTCACATACCTTACTTAGGACACCTTGTAAAGAGAAACAACTATATAGTGAAAAGTAGAACTTTATATGCACAATATTTGCCTCAATTTGTTCATCTATAAAATGAACATGATCATAAAATCTACTGCACAGAGCTGTTGGGAGAATCAAATGAGATAACATATGTAAAGAACTTTTCACATCCTAAAACACTATACAAATGCTAGCTATTATTATTTTACTTACTAGTCAATCTGTTTGTATCTATATAATGTTTGGATTTTCTTTACATTGGGTTTATTCCAAAATGTGGATGTAATGTTGCCAGAAGAAAGATGTCTATTTACCAAAGTTTGGGGGGAAAACCCTATTTTTTGGATTAATATTTTTTTCAATCACCAAACATCTTACTTTCTTCCATATATGTGTGTGTGTGTGTATGTGTGTGTGTGTGTGTGTATGTGTATTTCCACAAAGAGTTTTTTACCTCTTTATCAGGAGTTGGTACCACATTCAATTGTTAGCCCTTTGGAAAAGTGGTTGGTCATTACACTGATCTGAGAACCTAAGACTTTCAAAATTGTTTGCTATATTGTTGTGGTATACATTGTTGCCCTAGTTCTGCTTATTCCACTCAGTATTACTTCATGTAAGTCTCCTCAGGTTTCTCTGAAACTATCCTTTTCATCATTTCTTACAACACAATAGTTTTCCATCACATTCATATACTGTAACTCCCCTAATTGATGATGGGGATGTTTGCAATTTCTATATTCTTTGACACCCCAAAAAAGAGCTATAAATAGTTTTGAACATCCTTATTTAGAGTTTGTTTTGCTTAGGACTAATCCTTCCCTTAATGTATAATTCCTTTAAATCCTCCTTCTTCTCTTTCACTACTGTTTTCTTATTGAATGAAAGTTACTTTTTTAACCTATCTGTTTGTGAATGTTTTCCTCTCTTTTTTGACCAGTTAAGATGAAGATGAAGTTCAAGTGTCAATTTTTCCACCCACCACTTCCTCCTTATTTGCATAGACTTTTACTTATGCCCCCTAATTATGTGAGATAATTTATCCTAACCGTCCACCTCCTTTCTACTCTCAGCATACTCAGTTCCCTTTCCTTTTGTTTTGGTTTTGGTTTTTTGTTTTGGGGTTTTTTTGGGGGCAGGGCAATTGGGGTTAAGTGACTTGCCCAACGTCACACACCTAGTACATGTGTCAAGTGTCTGAGGCAGGATTTGAACTCAGGTCCTCCTGACTCCAGGGCCGGTGCTCTACTCACTGCGCCACCTAGCTGCACCCCCCCCTTTTAATTTTTCTTTTAATATCAAGAAATAACAGAACTGCTCCTAGGCCTTCTATCTAACTAAACTCCCTTAAAACCTTTGATGATGATAGGGTTCAGTGTGGACAAATGAATCATTTTCCTGTATTAGAATATAAGTAGTTTGTCCTTGTTTAGGTGTTTGTGATTTTTAATTATATATGCCTTTTTTTTAAAAAAAACTTTTTTTTATAAACTTCAGTGTTTCTGTATAATTTTTGTCATTTATTTAAGAATGCTTTACAGTCTTCTATTTCATTAAAGATCCATTTTCACCACTATAGGGCTTTCTACAGTTTTGCTGGTTAAATTATGCATGGTTATGTGCCTACATTATTTGTCTTCTAGAATACCATATTTTAAGTTTTTGAGCCATTATGATGGTGGCTACTAAATCTTCTGTGATCTTGACTTTGGCTCCTCTGTATATGAATTATTTCTGGCTGCTTATCATACTTTTTTTTTCCTTTGACCTGGATTAAAACCACAATATTCCTGGGGGGTCTAATTTTGGGATTATTTCAGGAAATGATCAATGGATTTTTCCCATTTCTACTTTGCCCTCTGGTCCTAAGAGATCTGGGAAGTTTTAGAATTTCTTGAAATATGATGCCAAAGCTTCTTTATTTTGTTTTGTTTTGTTCTGTTTTGTTTTGTTTTTGCCATGGCTTTTAGGTAGTCCAAGGCTTCTTTTTTCCCCCTTCAACCTGTTTTCCAGGTCAGTTGTTTTGCTATGGGATTCCCTTCATTTTGTTCTATTTTATTTTTTTATTTTAATAATTATTGTGTAATAGAGTCATTTGATTCTATTTTCTTTAGTTTAATTTTTACAATATAAGGTTTCATAATTCTTCTGCAAGTTGCTAATTTCCTTTCTGATTCCTTCTTCCATGGCTCTCATATCTTTTTCCATTTTTTCTCTAGACCTTCCATATCATTTATTCTTTTTAAATTAACTAATTAAAAAATAACTCTTCCTTTATCTCTTCCAAAAAACTAGTTGAATTTGTCAAGCAATATTTTTCTTTAAGGCTTTGCTTGTGGCTGGTCTAGAATCATTCTGTTCTTAAGGGTTTGTGTCTTGAGCTTCGTTGGCATCATAATAGCTTTTTATGATGGGATTCTTTTTGTTCATTTACTCATTTTTCCAGCCTACTTCCAGACTTTGGACTTATGTTAAGGACAGGCTCTGGACATGTCAGAAGGAGATGTCTGGACTAGTCTTACTATTGCTTTCTTGGAATTCTGATTTTTTGTGTTACTTCAGAACATCAAGGACAACACGGTCTAGACACAAGCAAGCTTTCACTGCTCCCAGAGTTTTATGAGTTGGGCATAAGTCTGATTGTTGCTCTCCCTTTCTGAGCTCTGCAGGTACCTGATGTAGAAGTTGGGGTCTGAGCAACATTCCTGTGGCCTTGCCCTTCGTATATTGCTACTGGACTCAGTCTCTATTTTTTGCTGTACAGTTGTTTCAATTGTGTCCAAGTCTTCTTGACTCCATTTTAGTGTTTTCTTGGCAAAGATACTGGAATGTTTACCATTTCCTTCTTCAGCTCTTTTTACAGATGAGGAAACCGAAGCAAACAGTGTTAAGTGATTTGCCCAGGGTCACAGTGCTCGTATCTGAGGCCAAATTTGAACTCACAAAGATGAGTCTTCCACCTCCAGACTCAGCACTCTATTTATTTTATCACCTAGCTACTCATTAGCTCCTATTAGACAGCTATAAAGCTCAGCTAGTTGAGAGCATCAGAATTGTAGACTTTGGTCTTTGGGTCTGAGATTCCTGGTTTTTCTTCTTTAGGCTTCTATAGGCTGGAGGCTGAAGCTGAGATCCAACTCTGCCCTTAGGATCTGAGCCACGCTGCTATTATTTGCTTCTGAACTTTCTTCTCCCTTAGTGTTCAAGCTACGGCCCACAAGGACCTGTTACCCTGGCATGCCGACTCTAGGCCCAGGTCTTGTCCTCAGTCTGCCCATGATCTACGACCCAAAACTGGGTAGTAAATGGCACAGCTGTCATTGGGAACCTATTCCTATGTCTTACATAAATTTAGGCTTCTCTGTACTGGATCTGGGAATTCTTCTTGCCCTGGTGCATATTCTCTCTCTCTATTATATTGTCCCATAACATACCAGAACCTATCCTTAGTCCCTATTATATGCAAACCTCTGCGTGTTTCCCCCTAAGCTGACCTGAACTGGAAAAATGCCTTTTTTTCCCTTGGTTATCCCAATAATGATTCAGTCAGGTGTGTCTTTTAGGTTAGCTGAAAGGATTTTTTTTTACTAAAAGTCTCATGTACCTTGTCCTGTTACTCTGCCATTTCACCTTTATCTCAGAAACATTAATTTATTCATCTGTTAGTTATGTTGGGTGGGAGACAGCCTAGGTTTATGTGAAAAGAGCTGAACTTGGCAAATTATATTGTGAGGCTAGTGTTTGAATTTGTCTTGTCAGCTACTCAACCTCAGTCTCCTCATGTGTAAAATCTAGTGCCCTGTTCAATTTCAGCTCAGATTCTACTTTCTACAGGAAATCTTTTCCTCTTGGATGCTAAGGTCTTCTCTTCTATTATCTCCCATTTATTCTGCATAGAACAAGTGTGTATCTTCTTATTCACATGATGTCTCTTCCATTAAAATGTGAGCTTCTTTAGGACTGAGACTGTTTTTACCTTTATATTCCCAGCACTTAACATGATGTCAAGCACATAGTGTTTAATGTATACTCTCTGATAAACTGATTGAGCAAATATGATAATATATACTTGAATATATATATATATATATATATATATATATATATATATACACATACACTTGGCTATTTTTTCTAGAATCTGAAATAAAGTAGACACATAATAAATGCTTATTGACTACATAAATACTTGTTGACTTGGTTTCTATATTAGTCTTTTGAAAGTCATAGCTTGCCTTCCTTATTTGATTTTCCACATAGTTGCCTGTTAGCAGATCATAAGAATTAAAGGACTTAATGAAATAATTTATCAGGCAAACTGGGGTGTGTAAGTAGGTATCAAAAGACAAGGAGGTTCCTACTCCTGAAAATGGAATTGGCTGAGTAATATTATTATATTGGGACTATTGCTAGCCTTTTGCTGCAAAAAAAGAGAAGTAAATTCAATATAGATTCTGTTTGCTATGGCTTCCCTCTTAGTTACACCTATGTTGATGTTACCATTGGGATACTTAGCTATTAAAACTCATAGTTCTAATCCTCCACTTCAAATGCAGATGACATTTGAAGTAAAAGTATTTAATTAGCTAGCACAGCAAGGAGAAAAAAAAAGAAACTCCAACCCCCTATCATACCACCACCTCCATATGCAATAGGACATAATCTCTGAAAGATCTCCATGCCACTATTTGCTCAGGCTTCCAGCATAAAGCTGTGCCTTGCAGCTGGTATATTTCTCATCTGGGGCTGCTACTTTCTGCTTCTCTCTAGAGTTCCTGTTGTTATCTGCTGCCTGACTTCTTTGCCAGTGAATTCTGCTGCCATCTATCGGATTTGGCTTTATTATAAATCACTTTTTTTGTGGGATTGTCTTGGTAAAAACATGCCTTAGGCTAATCAATTGATTTTTAACTTTTCCTTTATAGACTTCCAACCAAACAAAAAAGAGCACTTCAGATATTTATTTTTCATATCATCTTTTCCAGTTAGGGATACTTCCACAGATCTACCTTAAATTATTTCCATTAGTTTGAGTAAATTTTTTTTCAACTTTGATCGTGGACATAGTTGTAAAAAAATGATCTTTGGCCTTCACTTAACAACATTGGAGAGAGAAAGTAAAACTACAGACATAGCCTTCCATACTCCAACAGCTATAACCAGTTTGCTGTCTCTTTACATAAGTAATCATACATGAAAATAATTGTATAGTATTAATTATTTGAGGGGATAAACACCCCTTGGAGCTAAAGCAACACCTTTCAAGAAAAATCCACTTTACATATGAGCTATTAATGGTAGTGGTTATGGTAAAATTTCTCAGTCTTAAGGAATAGAGTATTATAAAATACTATAATGTGTTTCCACCTAAGGTAAGCCTTAGCAGTGAAGAGAGGAGAACTTATAAGAATGTAAACTTATGAAATAGGAGTTTTTTTCAGAGCACATATCGGTACTCAAAATGCTTGGCAGTACTGTATCTGAGTGCCCCAAATTACTAATAAACTAATACAAGTTTATATAATTGTATTTTTGGCTGGTTTGACTGTCTTTGGCAGAATTTAAATAGTGATTCCCAGCAATGGTACTATTTATGGACATCTTATTCAGAATATATGATACATAAATGTCAAATTAATAAGATGGGGAACTATCTCAGATACAGAATCTGCTTATACTATTCAGCACCATGTGGATACTGAAAACCTTTACCTTTGTGTAGCAGAATTCATATTGGGAAATCTATAAGTTTAAGGCATACTTTAAGTCCCTAAGACTGTCCTATAAGTGGTTAAAGGTTATCTTCCATAAACACAAATTTCCTCAGAATACATTGAAGATTGTCTCAAGGACATTCACACTACTGAAGAGTCATCTTTAAAGCATTCCATTAAAAGAACAAAATATATACAGACATATTCTCCCTATATGTCATGATTATTATTAGTGGGGTTTTTTTATGATATTAGCAGTGTGTAAGTATAAAATTTTTAGAAAGTTCAGCTTTTTCCCCAAAATAGTTACCTACTCTTTTAAAGACTTTGAGAAGTTAATAGATTTCTGTTCCTTGTGATTTGTTAGTTAATATTTCTTATGAAATTACATCACATGAAAGTGAATACCTTTTTTAAGCTGGGTTGTTGATTGATTGTGTGTGTGTGTGTGTGTGTATCTTGTCCTTTACACAGTTTTTGTCTGTAGCACTTCATCTATTCAAACATATCTCTGTCAGGAGGTATTATGATATCGTTTCTCTAGGTAAATTAGAGTTGTTTCTGTGATTTAAAAAAAATTGCTTGATTCCACTGCCAATTTTCAATTTCTTTCTTTTCACCCTTTTATAACCTTCTTGCATGAATTGTTTTCTCCTGCTTGATCTAATTATTCTCCAACTTCCTGTAAGATTCATCCAATCAATTTCTTCCTTCACTGGGCTAAAATTGACTTCACAAATATCTAACATTTTCATGTTACCTAATCAAAAAGCATTCTTCTACTTCCTTTTTTTTCCTTTGGGTCATTTAACACTTTCAGTGTTAATATGTCTTCTTTTATTCTCCCCATACTTCTTCAAATGATCTTAAAGAATACAGGTCACTTACTCTACCTTCCCATCTAGTCTCTGATAAAAGGTTTTGTTCATTTTTTCTTAGAAATCTGTCCAGGCCAAACATTTTTCTCCATTTTCAGTGGCAAGAGTCTTAGACTTGAATGTCACATGGAATTGAATTTGAATTTTCCAACTACTGTGGTATTGGCAGGGATATGTTGAAATCTGCTTCCACCCTCTTGGGAGAGCAAATTGTTTAATTTTTGATGTGTTCATTTACACCTCAGAATTCTACAAACAGGGCTTGATTTGCTATTTTCTTGATTGTCTATACTTAAGAGAAGAAGGAGAAAATGTTAATAATAGTGATTCAACTTATGTTTGTTTTTTTATTTGTTTTGCTTTTCTTTTTAGAGAGCCACTTGTTAAAAACATATCCATATACCCCTGGGTATTGATCAAATCGCTTCATCTCTTTGAGACTTAGTTCCCTTTTCTGTGAAATCAAGCAGCTGTACTATATGATTTCTAATGGTCCCTTTCTTACTGAGTAAACTTCCTTCATTTTAGTCTCATAAGACTTCTTACATCTTTCGAACTATCAAAGCAAACTGTCTCCCTCTAGAGGATCACTGTATCTAGTTATATTACCTAGTCCATAGCCTAGTTTAAGATATTTAGTATTGCCCATGTAATTTTCTTTCCTTTCTTAGGAATACAATAACTTCCTCACAGTGTTCCTATATACCTCAACCTCTGTTCTTATACTGGAGGATTTCAGGATATGTCCTGATGTTGCTGACAGCACCAACATCTTTGAGTTCTTGTTTCCTCCTCCATTTCACCTGAGCCATATACAGTGAGGGTCATACTCTTAAACTTGACCTCACTCACAATTGTACAGCTGTCATAATCAAAACCCATAAAATTCCTCTAATCATTAATTCTTTCTTTCCCTGTGTCTTGTCACTTCATTAATCTGTTCTTTGGCCTCACCTGAGACCTCCACTGTTCTCCCAGTCCATTATCCTTGTACTGATTTCATTTTCCTCCCTAATAATGCTGGGAAAACAGGTTGGGATTAGTTTGTCCAGGGTGTTAAATGTCGAGCAGAATTCACATTTAATGCTAAAGTAAATAGAGATTTCCTGGAATGTACTGAGCAGGGGAGTAGCAAAGTCAGACCTACACTTTAGGAAAATCATTTTGACCTGTTTAGAGGATAGATTGGAGACAACAGAGACTAAAGGCAGGGAGAATTGATTAGGAGGGTATTAAGAGTTTATACTCTATAATTAGCCTGTTCAATATTATGTTGTCCTCTATTCTCAAATCTCTCCTCTGCTTATCAGATCTCTATTCATGCCTTGACAAATCCCAATCCTGGATTACTCCCAATAATCACCTCCTCCAATCTTATTCACATGCTGGTAATTGGAACTAGAGGAAGCCCTGCAACCATCCAGACTGAGTACACTAAAAACTGACATGATGTTATTTTAAATGGATTGTTAATGTAGCATCATAACCTTCTTTTCATACCTAACTTATTCTCTATCACACTTTCCACAATAACTATTTCAAGATTATTGTTCTCTCTTCAAGCTTCACATAACTAACCTCTTTCCTTCTAAGGTAAGGATCTTGCCTGATACATTACTGGAAGATACCATTTATTGTGACCTCCCACTTAACTCTAAGTTAAACTCTGCCTTGCTATTGTGTATGCCCTGCTGCCTACATACTTGTCTACAGGAGAAAGAAAAAAAAGGAAGGAAGGAAGGAAAGAAGGAAGGAAGGAAGGAACAAAGGAAGGAAGGAAAGAAGGCACACAATTTTTTTAAAAGTAAATACATAAATTAATTTTTTTAAAACCTTTTTTTGCCCCTGTCATCCCTATCCCTTTAAGCCACCATAGTATATCTCTTTTCTACTCCCAGACAAACTATGAATCATAAGAGGAATAATTATAAAGGGGAAAAAATCAGAAGAGGTAGTTTAAATTTCTGTCTGTTACTACCTAGGTGATCTTGGACAAGTTGCTTAATATCACTGGCCCTCAGTTTCCTCAGATTTAACAGGAGGTTTTATGAGACGACCTCCAAGTCCCCTTCAGCTCTAAATCATGATCCTAGAAAAAATGTTTTACTAGTAGACTTACTGACCACACTTGCTCACTTCATTCACTCCTGAATCCTTTGCGATCTGACTTCTGACATCATTAATCTATTGAATCTATTCTCACTAAGGTTACCAATGATTTCTTAAATCAATCAATAAGATTATTTAAACTGTATAACATAGCAGGAACTGGAAAGTAAACCACTAGCTTTTGTGTAATTTTTAGCTTTGTACAGTTGTTCAGGTACATTGAGAGGACAAATGACTTGTCTATTATTATACAACTAGTACGTGGCAGAAGCAATCACACTGATACTTGGTTTATGTATATGCAGTTCTTTTCTCACATTTTATCCTGTATATGATTTATATACTTTTTCATATTTCTACTCAATTTGACATTGCTGACTACTTTTTGCTCAAAGATACATTTTTTCTGAGATTTTATGATATTACTCTTTCCTAGTTCTACCTGTAATGCTTCGACCATTTCCTTTCACTCTGTGTTGTAAGTTTGTCCCCCATAATCAATATCCTCATTAAGGTTTTGTTCTACATGATCCTTTTTGTCTACACTTCCTCACTTAGTGACATCATTAGCCCCAGCTCACATAGCTTTATCATCTCTATACAATCAACTTCCAGCTTCTTGATAAAATTCTACCTCTTTTAGATTTTTCTTTGTGTCTGCAATGAACCCCTTCTTCCATGTTTTCAAAAATCATTCATTTGCTATGCAAACTAAGAGTGAAAAGGGGAGCCCTTTTAACATCTCTCTTTAAAAAGGGAGACCAGAATATAAAATTTTTATGCACTGAAGTTATTGCTTCTCCAATATTTTCTGAAATTGAGATCCTCAGCATTTAGTTTTTCCTTTTTGGTTACTCTAGTAACCAATATCAATGGAGAAATGCCATGCCAGTCTGCTTGTCAGACCCCAATTTGGCTTTCAGGTGGATAATATGCACTTTAAGAACATTTTAAAAATATATGGATATTTGTCCTCTATAAGATATCAAGGTTTTCTTTCTAACGGAAAATTTAAATTCTGTCAGAAAATTCCATGTATGAGTAGCAATTCTCTTTATAACAATCCCAACAAGAGGATATTTAAACTCCTTTTGAAGACCATCAGTGACTAAGAATTAAAACCTTTCTATGAAGTGCATTCCACTTTTAGACAGCTTTAATTTTGAGGAAGCCTTAATCCCCCTAGTTTTATCCAACTAAAATTTGATTCTTTAATCTATCCACATTTTCCTTAGTTCTTTTCTAATTATGCAATTTTAGTTGCTCTTCAACTGACTGATTTTCAGAAGCTTAAAGACAGGTGCCATATCTTTCTCAAGTCTTCTTTTACCAAGTTAAACCTGTCCATTTAGTCAGTCTGGGGATAAAAAAAAGAAAATCAGTCAGACAATAAAGATTCATTAAGTGCCTACTATGTGTCAGTCTCTGTGCTAAGCCTTAGAGATTCAAAGAAAGACAAAAAACAGTCCTTGACTTCAAATGTCCTCCAACTAGTGATATCATTAGATAATGTCCCTTAACTGCCTCTGCTGACCTCTTCTTAACATACTCTTATTTGTCATTGTCCTTTCAAAAATACATTCAGTTCTGATTGCAATACTTTACATATATTCTGACCAGGACAGAATATAGGTGTAGCATCACTTTTCTTTAAACTGGAAACTGCTTTTATTAGCTTTCATTAAGATCCTGGTTAACGAATCACAGTATTGACTCTTTTTGAATTTGTAGTGCACTAAATCAACAATGATGTGCTAGAAAGTGCAACTCGTGTGGCTCAGAGGGAGAGCCTGACATTGGATATCATGATCTTCATTACTTATTACCCTTTTGCCCTTGGACAAATCACTTAAATTCATCATACCTCAGTTTTCACATTTGCAAAATAAAGGAATTGGGAAAGATGGTCTCAAAGCTTCCTCTCAGGTTGATGATCCAAAAGTTTTAGGTAATAAAAGGTTTTTGTTGTTGTTTTCCCCCATTACTTTCTATTGTTAGGGCATTGAAGTTATTAAAACAAAAAAACAAAAACAATAAAACAAACTTTAGTATTCTTAGAAGACAAGTTGGTTTTTGTTGTTCTTGTTGCTTGTTTCTTTGTTTGTTTCCTTTTGTGGAGAAGCTGCACTTGTGGTGAGAGCTATTCTCCATTAGTAGCAAAGGTATGTCATTGTGTAGCTGGAAAGGAGGCAGAATAGATATCTCTGTCCTCTTCTCCCCTGACTTTAATAATAATAAGTAAGACTTTAATTCCTGCCAGGAGGGTGAGCAGAAAGTTTGGGCCAGAAGTTACTCTACTCTTCTCAGGGAGAGGGGATACTAGGCTAGAATTACACCTATCTGCTCCCTTAAATATAGTAGTTGACAGGACCCAATTTTGGATTCAGTCTAACTACTCATCACTATTTGGTTATTTAGGACCCCAAGCTTTATATCAAGGCTTGACTTCTTTCCCTCCAAATGCCAATTCCACAAACAACACACATATAGCAATTAGCCAAGAATATTATTTCTCCAAACATGCAGCAAGTCAGAGAAAGTGCACCAATATGAATATATACCAGATAATAGAGAGCAAAGGAGCTCTCCCTTTGTAAGGGATGTAACTCAACTCAATCAAGTCTCTTATGTAACAAGCTAGGAATCAGGGTATGATGGAGACTGTCAGCTCTTCTCATGTCTTCCTGAGTCTTTTCCTCCAGCAACCTGAAATGAGGTTAGCCCTGGCTATCTTCCCTCTGGAAGTAAGGAGGGTGACATGTCTAGAGTGACTGCAACACCAGAAAACCTCAAAGAGACTGAAGGAAGTGAAGTGCTTTTATTCTTACAAACTTTGCCCTGCCCTTCATGCAGGACAAGGCATTTCTTCTCTAACAATGAGGAGAGTCCCATAACAATGGGCTTTGGGACTGGCATTACACTTTTATATCATAAACTCCTCAATTTGCATTTTAGGCCCCATATAATCTTTCTTCATGGTATCTTTTCACTCTTACTTAATAGTATTCCTCTTTACACAAATTTTTTTCCTGCCAAACTGTCCTGTCCTACTGGCTATTACCCAAATTTAGCATTCCATAAGATGGAATCATCTTTCCATGAACTATTCTCCTTGCCTAGAAAACATTCCTTCTTCACCTACAAGTCTTAGAGTCTCTTTCCCCCTTCAAGGGTAGGCTCTTGTGCCACCTTCTATGGAAGTCTTTCTCCCCAGTTGATAGTGCTCCCTTATCAAATATTTGTGTACATGCACATGTCTCTTTAAATATTAGATTTCCCTACACCTTAGATTTTTTTTTAGTTCATCCTTGGTAAAAGGCTTTGCTGGCAGTTTTTCATGAAGTTAATTAGAAAATAATATAGTCGGGGGGCGGAGCCAAGATGGCGGCTGGTAAGCATGGACTAGAGTGAGCTCCGTACCCGAGTCCCTCCAAAAACCTATAAAAATGGCTCTGAACCAATTCTAGAACGGCAGAACCCACAGAACAGCAGAGGGAAGCAGGGCTCCAGCCCAGGACAGCCCGGATGGTCTCTGGGTGAGCTCTATTCCACACGGAGTTGGGAGCTGGGAGCTGGGAACGGAGTGGAGCAGAGCCCAGTCTGAGCGGCGTGGACGATCCAGACCAGAAGCCGGGCGGAGGGGGCCCTAGCGCCCTGAATATGTGAGCTGCGGCAGTTACCAGTCCCCCCTCGACCCACAAACACTAAAGACTGCGGAGAAGTTTAGTGGGAAAAGCTGCGGGAGTGGAAGGAGTTCGCGGTTCGGCTTCCAGCCCCGGGGGCAGCGGAGGTAGGGCAGCTACAGCTGTTGTTACTTCCGGCTCCAGGCCCACCTGGTGGGAGGAATTAAGTGGCAGATCAGAGCAGGAGTGCAACAGCCTGCTGAAGATCTAAGTCCAGTCTGGACTGGGGGTCCTTGGGGAAGGAGGAGTGCGGCTCTGACAGAGCTGGCACCTCCCCCCCAAATGTAGAACATAGAACTCGTAAGTCTACAAGCAGTCATACCCCACTGAAAAACTCAAGGGTCAAGTTAGTGGGTTGGGAATATGGCCAGGCAGCGAAAACGCGCCCAGACTCAGTCTCAGACTTTGGATTCTTTCTTTGGTGACAAAGAAGACCAAAACATACAGCCTAAAGAAGACAACAAAGTCATAGAGCCTACAACCAAAGCCTCCAAGAAAAACATGAACTGGCCCCAGGCCATAGAAGAACTCAAAAAGGATTTGGAAAAGCAAGTGAGAGAAGTAGAGGAAAAATTGGGAAGAGAAATGAGAAGGATGCGAGAAAACCATGAAAAACAAGTCAATGACTTGCTAAAGGAGACCCAAAAAAATACTGAAAAATACACTGAAGAAAACAACACCTTAAAAAACAGACTAACTCAAATGGCAAAAGAGCTCCAAAAAGCCAATGAGGAGAAGAATGCCTTGAAAGGCAGAATTAGCCAAATGGAAAAGGAGGTCCAAAAGACCACTGAAGAAAATACTACTTTAAAAATTAGATTGGAGCAAGTGGAAGCTAGTGACTTTATGAGAAATCAGGATATTATAAAACAGAACCAGAGGAATGAAAAAATGGAAGACAATGTGAAATATCTCCTTGGAAAAACCACTGACCTGGAAAATAGATCCAGGAGAGATAATTTAAAAATTATTGGACTGCCTGAAAGCCATGATCAAAAAAAGAGCCTAGATACCATCTTTCAGGAAATTATCAAGGAGAACTGCCCTGATATTCTAGAGCCACAGGGCAAAATAGAAATTGAAAGAATCCATCGATTGCCTCCTCAAATAGATCCCAAAAAGAAATCTCCTAGGAATATTGTTGCCAAATTCCAGAGCTCCCAGATCAAGGAGAAAATACTGCAAGCAGCCAGAAAGAAACAATTTGAGTATTGTGGAAACCCAATCAGAATAACCCAAGATCTGGCAGCTTCTACATTAAGAGATCGAAGGGCTTGGAATGCGATATTCCGGAGGTCAATGGAGCTAGGATTAAAACCTCGAATCACCTACCCAGCAAAACTGAGTATCATGTTCCAAGGCAAAATATGGAGTTTCAACAAAATAGAGGACTTTCAAGCTTTCTCAGTGAAAAGACCAGAACTGAATAGAAAATTTGACTTTCAAACACAAGAATCAAGAAAAGCATGAAAAGGTAATCAAGAAACGGAAATTGCAAGGGACTTACTAAAGTTGAACTGTTTTGTTTACATTCCTACATGGAAAGATGATGAGTATGATTCATGAGACCTCAGTATTAGGGTAGTTGAAGGGAATATGCATATATATATATATATATGTTTATGTATATATATAAGTGAATGTCTATGTATGTATGTATCTATGTATATATGTATGTATGTGTATGTATGTGCATATATATATGTAAAAGAGAGAGAGCAGACACAGGGTGAGTTGAGGATGAAGGGAAGATAGCTAAAAGAAATAAAATTAAATTAAGGGATGAGAGAGTAACATACTGAGAGAGGGAGATAGGGAGAGATAGAATGGGGTGGATTATCTCGCATAAAGGTGGCAAGAGGAAGCAGTTCTATGGGAGGAGGGGAGAGGGCAGGTGAGGGGGGAATGAGTGAACCTTGCTCTCATCAGATTTGGCCTGAGGGGGAATACCATACATACTCAGTTGGGTATCTTACCCCACAGGAAAGAAGAGGGAGGAAGATAAAAAAAAAATAAAAGGCAGGGGGATGATGGAGTGGAGGGCAGATGGGGGTGGAGGTAATCAAAACAAACACTTTGGAAAGGGGACAGGGTCAAGGGAGAAAATTCAATAAAGCAGGATGGGTTGGGAAGGAGCAAAATGTAGATAGCCTTTCACAACATGAGTATTGTGGAAGGGTTATACATAATAATACATGTGTGGCCTAGGTTGAATTGCTCAACTTCTTAGGGAGGGTGGGTGGGAAGGGAAGAGGGAAGGGAATTTGGAACTCAAAGTTTTAAAATCAGACGTTCAAAAACAAAAAAAGTTTTTGTATGCAACTAAAAAATAAGATACACAGGCAATGGGGCGTAGAAATTTATCTTGCCCTACAAGAAAGGAAGGGAAAAGGGGATGAGAGGGGAGGGGGGTGATAGAGGGGAGGGCTGACTGGGGAACAGGGCAACCAGAATATAAGCCATCTTGGAGTGGGGGGGGGAGGGCAGAAATGGGGAGAAAATTTGTAATTCAAACTGTTGTGAAAATCAATGCTGAAAACCAAATATGTTAAATAAATAAATTGCATTAAAAAAAAAAGAAAATAATATAGTCTTTTTAGACCTTAGAAATCAATAAATGATAATACCTTAAAATGGACATAAACACAAGAAGACTGGATCAAGGTTAGAAGAGGCCCTTTAAACTCAATTTGAGAAATTTGGACTCTATTCAGTGAGCAATGGGGAGCTATGGAAACCTTGTAATGTGGGAAGTTATAACATCAAACTTGTGCATCAGAAATACTAATCTAGTATGTGTAGGATGTGTTGGGGAGAAAGGAAGACAGAAGATTGATTATGACAACTCAGTTGCTCAAGTGAAAAGTAATGAAGGCTTTAATTGGGTGGAGTAGAGACAGTGGAACTGAAAACAAGAAAACAAATGTGAGAAATATTTTGAAGGTAGAATCAATAGGATTTGGTGACTAATTGGATGTAGTGGGTTGAGGAATCAATGATGACTCAGTGATTTAGGAGCCTGGGTAATTCAGAGAATGACGGTGGCTTTAATAGAAATAAGGAAATGAGGAAGAAAAACAGATTGAGAAAATGGTGAGATCATTTTTAAGTTCATAGTTCCATGCTTTTTATAATAATGTGTATGCAGTCTTCAGCATTGTATAATAGAGTGTTAGCCTTTTGTCAAAAACACCAGGATTTGTATCTAAGCTCAGAAGCACACTAGCATTATGAACCTGGGTAAGTCAGCCTCTCTGAGCCACAGTTTTTCATCTATAAAATTGACTACTTTATAATAATGTTGTAGGGATCAAGTGACATAATGTAGGTAACCTGCTATGTAAAACTTTAAACTTTATGTGAGCAATTAGTATTAGCATTAACATTATTATTATTTTATGTATCCTGTTTCTTTTAAATTAAAGAGTGAAGATTTCTTTTTTAAAAATTTTACTCAAAAGTTCAGTCATAAATCTTTAGCATCCAGAGGTCAAAGAACCTATTTATATATTTATAACAACAATTGCTTATAGCTAAAAAGAATCAATTTTCTTCATTTACAAAGTAAAGACAGATGCAAAAAGACTTGCCAAAGTTCTCATGGTGAGTTGCTGTCATTTCCAAAGTTCAGGGTGGTTTTCATGGTATTATTCAACTTTGTACAATAGGTTTTTTGATTGCATATACTTGGATTTTTTTTTCTATCTTAGGAGATCTATTAAAACATCCATGTGTGCATGACATTGTGGCAAAAACTGAATGGGATGGAGCTTTTCAATGAGTCACATTCCCAACTTTCATGGAGTTTATATTCCTGTGGAGACATATGACATGCAAAATAACTATTGTAAAACAAAACATTCAAAGGTGACATTCAACCACAATGTTCTTTAAAATCTAGCGGGGTGGGGTGTAATATGTTAATACAGACTTGGATGGATCAGTGAAGTTTTCTGAGACTGTGTTTAGATACTTGCCAAAAATCTCTTCCCTCCATCATCTAGCTGCAACACAGCAGTGAAATTGATATTCTTAAACACAAGTCTCATGATGTCACTCTTATCCTAAATAAATCTATACACATACACATATAATATGTGTGTATATACATATATATGTATATATGTACAGGTATGTATGTACAGGTATGTGTGTGTATATATATACACACATGTATATACACATACATACACACACATGCACACATACACATATAATGCATATTTTCCCCCTAGGATAAAATTGCCTGGTATATATGTATCTATACCTGTATGTGTGTATGTATGTATGTATAAATACATATACACACATACATGTGTGCATATACATGCATATATGTGTGTATATACATACATACATATATATATAAATAAAAATTTCACAATTCCTTTCACAGTCTTTATGATATATTCAGAGCCACACACTTGCTGTTCCTTATACTCGACCTTAATCTCCTACTTCTTTACTGTTACACATTCTGTACCCTGTATCAGGAATCTTTCGAAGTTAAGTTTAAATGCCCCTTCCTGCATGAGGCCTTTTCTAATGCTCACATTTGGTAGTTCTCTACCTCACTGTCCTCCTTCCTCATATGTAAAAATAAATATACGTATGTACACATTTTTTGACTTGGTGTATGTATATGTATTATACTCACAACATTAATATATGTGTATACACATGATATAAATACATAAATTTATAGCATTTCCTTTGTGTGCATATGATCCTTGTGAGCCGGGACTATTTATTATTTGGCTCTATATTGCTAGCATAGAAAAGCAACATGTTAGAATAAATGGTGAGTAGGCCTTGAAGTAAGTAAAACAGTAAAACCTGGGTCTAAATCCCACTTCTCATTTCTCATGCATTCTGTCTGTCTAACCATGGGAAAATCATTTAACTTAGCAAAATCCCAACCAGCTCTCTTAAGAACATATATATATGTGTGTGTGTGTGTGTGTGTGTGTGTGAGTGTGCGTATATGTATGTCTGTATGTATATGTATGTATATGTATGTATATGCATATATACATGCTTACATACATACATCTACATATATACATATGTATATATTTATGTATGTGTGTGTGTGTGCGCGTGTGTATGTATACACACGCGCACACACACACCTGCCTTAGCACATGACCTGGAATATAAGAAATATAAGAAATTATAATTCTTGTTTGAATTAATTGGATTCCATAATATGATTTTCTATCCACCTAGAATCAGCAATCTATTATTTCACTATTTTTAAGTAAGTAGAAATACTAGTTTAACTTTGTTATCTTCTATTTTCTTTTACCAGATTGTCTCAATACAATAAATTTTTATTCTTTGGAATACACCATATTTCCCCATGTATAAGATGCACCCCTTTTCAAAAAATTTGGGGTCTAAAAGCTGGGTGCATCTTACACAGTGATTGTAGATTTTTTTTACTTTCATTTCCCACTTTTGTGCACTTGTTTTTTGCGCTCATTGTTGTAGATTTTTTTTTACTTGCATTTCATGCTTTTTTGCCCTGGTTGTCTTTGCACTCATTGTTTCACATTTGTTACCGGTACATTAAGTTACGTTTTGCCACCTTCTGCCAGAAATGGCTCAGAAAAGATTTTCGTATAGTGCTGAATTCAAGTTAAAAGTGATTCAATTTGCAAAAGTGAATGGAAATCGTGCTGCTGAACTTAAGTTTGGTTCTTCTCCAACTGAGAAGAAACCCTACTGAAAATGCCAGGGAAGAAGAAGGCCATGAGAGGCAAGTCAGCAAAATGGACTGATTTAGGGAGGGAATTGAAGATAGGGATCGAAAAGCAAAGGGCAATTGGAATTCCTGTGTCCACAAAGATGGTTCAGCATGAGGCAAGAAGAATTGCTGATGAAAAAGAAGTTACTGATTTCAAAGGAGGACACAATTGGTGCTTCAGGTTCATGAAAGGGAATGGACTAAGCATGCATGCACACACCAGACTTGCCCAAAAGATGCCTGAAAGCTATGAGCAGATGAATAAAACTTTAGTTCAATAACTTTATGTAATACATTTTTTTTCAAATTTCAGGCCCCAAAATTAAGGTGTATCTTATATGTGGGAAAATATGGTATTCATTTTAAGTATTGATATAATATATTAGTAAAACTGTATAAGTAATGTGATTTCTAAATGTGCAAAGATTTTTTTGGATAAGAAATCTCTATGTAATCTAGATGCCTTTATTTAAATTTATTGTTATTTTCTAATGTTAATTTATTTAAATTTCTATGTGCCATATAACTGCAATGACAGATTCTTATTAATAAGAATTATGTTAATAATATTGATCAGCATTTGCACAGTGGGATGTCAGGGTTGCAAATCTCTTTTATAACTATGTCTAAATTGGTTCTTTACAATATCACATCTCATCTACAAAGGAGTTTTTTCTTCCTTGAATCACCCTGGCAACTACTGCAGTTTTGGACCTTGTTTTAGTGTGGAGGAATAGAATCAATTCAGTGGTTTTGATTGAAGACTCCACATGGTCCCCAGAAATCCAATTATAGATGAATGACAATGTCAGTACTAGAACTGGAATCTGAAGCCCATTGATATTTTTCTAAAGTCGATGTAGACGGATGCTCAAATGCTTACAAAAAGCTTGTTTCATGAGACCATAGCAACTAACTGGATACTATTCTGGATCATTGCAGAGACTGAGTGATAATTCCTTTGTAAAATCCAACATGTTCCAAACTGAGATTCACACAATTTTGTCATTTTATTGAATAATTCAGTAACTTTGACTACAAATTCTGAATCTCCTTACTGTATGTTTACTCGGTATATATTCTATTTAATAAGGAGAAGCACTAACATATTTTTTTGTCATTACATTGGCAGGCAAACTTCCCTCCACAGCCAGTTGCTGCATAACAAAATGAGCAGTTAAAATCTTTATGTCTTTTGTTCTTCCATAGTTATCTATATTTTAACAGATTCTTTGAAAAAAGAAAATCATATGTAAGAAAGGAAAGAAAATAAAATGGGTTACTAGAAGCAGGGCTTAAGAGCCAATACAATGACAGAGACTAGAGAAAAGGTGATGTGCAAAGTAGTGAGAAGGGTAGGAATATGAACATATCAGCAATGCAAAGATGTACATTACAAGAAAAACAGTAATTACAAAAGTTTATCTGAATATAAGTATTATGTCCATGGGAGAAAATATCAAGTAGGATGCAAGTATTATTAACAAAAGTTCAATCTTAATTCAAGATCTAGTCAGATACACAATAGCCTAATTGGTTCATCAAACCCAGACCTTCTGCTTAAGCAAAAGTAATACCATAGATAAATAGAAGAAAAAGAAAACAAAGTATTAGAGCATAAACAGCACTTGGAGGGGTCAACACTGTTTGGCACTAAGAACCTGGGATTCAAGGGGAGAAAGATTAGTTACTTGGGGAGGACAAGTTATGTCAACAAGGATTCATTTTGCATGTACTAAATGCCAGATTTTGTGTTATATACTAGCGATTAAAAAAAAGACAGCCATTCACTAAATATTTATTAAACACTTACTATGGGCTAGGCTTGTACTAAGTGTGGAGCATACAAATATGAAAAAGAAAGACAGTTCTTTCTCCAAGAAGCTTATAATCTAATAGAGAAAGACAATGCATAACAGGAACCTGAAAAGATGATGAGTAGGTGGGGAGGAGAGGAAGGTAAATGGACTGGGGCAAAATGGAAAACTCCAAAGAGGAGAGATAAGTAGGAAATAAAGGGGTGTCCAGGCTTAGAGCATTCTTTCAATGGCAGTTTGGGGAGGAGCTCTTCCCTTTGTCCGCCAGTCAAAGGAATCCCAGGGGCAGAGGGTTTGGATGACATATGAGTACCAAGGCTGATGTAATCTTGCAGGAGGATGAGGTCCCTGATATTGTGAGTACATACAGGTAAAAAAAAAAAAAAAAACTTAGCTCCTGCTGTCATAAAACTCACAATTTAAAAGAAGATAGCATGCAAATTACAATTTATGCATACACAAAATATGTGCAGTGTAAGTTAAATTAAGGTAATCTTAGAGGGAAGGAGGGAAAATTGTATGTGGGGAGGGGGTAGAGGAGCAGGAAATTCTTTTTTTTATTTATGTTTCATTTTTAGTTTAGTTTACAATACTCAGTTCTACAAATTTTTGGGTTCCAAATTTTCTCTCCCTCTCAACCCTCTTCCAATCTGCCAACACAGCATGTAATTCAATGTAGATTCTACATATACCTTGACATTGAACTTGTTTACATAATAGTCCAGTTGTAATGAAAAATTATAACCAATGGAATAAATCATGAGAAAGTAGAAAGGAAACAAACCAAGAAAAAGACAGCAAAAAGTTTGCCTCAATCTGTATTCAGACTCCATAATTCTTTCTCTGGATGTGCATAGATTTTTCCATAATGAGTCTTTTGGGGCTGTCTTTGAAACTTGCATTTGATGAGAGGAGTCAAGTCTATCAAAGTTAATCCTTACAGATACCATGAGTCTGTAATCATGTATAATGATCTGGTTCTGCTCCCCTCCCTCAGCATCAGTTCATATAAGTCATTCCAGGTTGTAATGAAATCCATCTGCTCCTCATTTCTTATAGCACAATAGTATTCCATTACATTCATATACCACAATTTGTTTAGCCATTCCCCAATTGATGGACATCCCCTTGATTTCCAATTCATTGCCACCACAAAAAGAGCTGGTATAAATATTTTTCTATGTACAGGTTCCTTTTCCACTTGTATGATCTCCTTGGGATGTAGCCTCAGAAGTGGTATTGCTGGGTCAAAAGGTATACACATTTTTATAGCCCTTTGGGCATAGTTCCAAATCGCTCTCCAGAATGGCTGAATCAGTTCAGAACTCCACCAATGATGTAACAATGTTCCAATTTTTGAAACATCCTCTCCAGCATTTATCATTTTCCTGTTTTGTCATTTTAGTCAATCTGACAGGAGAGATGTGGTACGTAAGAGTTGTTTTGGTTGGTATTTCTCTAATCAATAGTGATTTAGAGCATTTCTTTCATATGCCTATAGATATCTTTAATTTCTTCCTTTGAAAACTGCCTGTTCATATCTTTTGACCATTTCCCAATTGGTGAATAACTTGTATTCCTATAAATTTGGCTCAGTTCTCTCTATATTTTAGGTACAAGGCCTTTATCAGAGACACTGGTTGTAAAGATTTTCTCCCAATTTTCTGCTTCTCTCCTTACCTTGGTTGCATTGGCTTTGTTTATACAAAAACTTTTCAATTTAACATAATCAGAATTATCCATTTTGCATTTTTAACACTCTCTATCTCTTGTTGAGTCATGAATTCTTCCCTTTCCCATAAATATGACAGGTAAACTATTCCTTGATCTCCCAAATTGCTTATAGTATCAGTCTTTATTCATAAATCATGAATCCATTTAAACGTTATTCTGGTATATGGTGTGAGGTATTGGTCTATGCCAGATTCTGCCATACCATTTCCCAATTTTCCCAGCACTTTTTGTGAAATAATAAATTCTTAGGCTGGAAGCTGGATTCTTTGGGTTTATCAAAGAATAGATTGCTGTAGTTGTTGACTACTGTGTTTCATGTACCTAATCTATTCCACTGATCCATTACTCTGTTTCTTAGCCAGTACCAAGTAGTTTTGATGACTACTGCTTTATAGTACAGTTTAATATCTGGTATGGCTAGGCCACCTTCCCTAAAATTTCTTTTCATTAATTCCCTTGATATTCTGGATCTTTTGTTCCTCCAAATGAATTTTGTTATTATTTTATCCAGCTCTGTAAAATAATTTTTTTGGTAGTTTGATTGGTATGGCACTGAATAAATTAATTTAGGTAAAATTGTCATTTTTTTATTATATTATCTCAGCCTAACCATGAGCAACTGGTATTTTTCAATTTATTTAGAGCTGACTTTATTTGTGTAAAAAGTGTTTCATAATTGTGTTCATATAGGCCTTGAATTTGTCTTGGCAGGTAGAGTTCCAAATATTTTATAGTGTCTACCATAACTTTAAATGAAATTTCTCTATCTCTTGCTGTTGGGCTTTGTTAGTAATATATAGGAATGCTGAGGATTTACGTGGGTTTATTTTATATCCTGCAACTTTGTTAATGGTTTTTATTATTTCCAGTACTTTTTTATTTGATTCTTTAGGATTCTCTAAGTAAATCATCACATCATCTGTAAAGAGTGATAACTTAGTTTCTTTAGTGTCTATTCTAATTCCTTCAATTTCTTTTTTGTCTCTTATTGCTAATGCTAACATTTCTAACACCAAATTGAATAAAGAGGTGATAATGGACATCCTTGTTTCACCCCTAATCTTATTGGAAATGCATCTAGCTTATCCCCATTGCATATAATCCTTGCTGGTTGTTTTAGGTAGATGTTACTTATAATTTTAAGGAAGACTCCTATGCTTTCTAGTGTTTTAATAGGAATGGGTGTTGTATTTTACCAAAAGATTTTTCTGCATCTATTGAGATAATCGTATGGTTTTTGCTAGTTTTGTTGTTGATATGATCAATTATGCTGATAGTTTTCCTAATATTGAACCAGCCTTGCATTCCTAGAATAAATCCTACATGGTCGTAGTGTATTATTCTCATGATAAGTTGCTACAATCTTATTGATAATATTTTATTTAAATTTTTTGAATCAATATTCATTAGGGAAATTGGTCTAAAATTTTCTTTCTCTATTTTGGCTCTTCCTGGTTTAAATATTAATACCAGGTTTGTGTCATAAAAAAGAATTTGGTAGTTCTCCTTCACCTATTTTCCCAAATAGTCTATAAAGTATGGAAATTAAATGTTCTTTAAATGTTTGCTAGAATTCACATGTAAAACCATCTGGCCCTGGAGATTTTTTCCTAGGGTGTTCATTGATGGCTTGCTCAATTTCTTTTTCTGAGATGGGGTCATTTAGGCATTTTATTTCCTTTTCTGTTAACCTGGGCAATTTATACTTTTGTAAATATTCATCCATTTCCCTCAGGTTGTCACATTAATGGGCATAAAATTGAGGAAAAAAATTCCTAAGTATTGTTTTAAGCTCCTCTTCATTGGAAGTGAATTCACCCTTTTCGTTTTCAATACTGGTAATTTGGTTTTCCTCTTTCTGTTTTTTTTTAATAAAATTGACCAAAGGTTTTTTGATGTTATTGTTTTTCTCATAAAACCAGCTCTTAGTTTTATTTATTAGTTCAATAGTTTTCTTGATTGATTTACAATTTTATTAATCTCTCCTTTGGTTTTCAGTATGTCTAATTTGGTATTTAATTGAGGAATTTCAATTTGTTCTTTTTCTAGCTTTTTCAGTTGCATGCCCAATTCATTGAATTCCTTTTTATCTATTTTATTCGTGTAAGCCTTTGGAGATATAAAACTTTCCCTAAGAACTGCTTTTCCTGCATCCCATAAGTTTTGGTATATTGTCTTATTATTGTCATTCTCTTGTATCAAGTTATTAATTGTTTCTATGAGTTGTTCTTTGACCCACTCGTTCTTTAGGATTAAATTATTTGGTTTCCAATTAGTTTTTAGTTTATCTTTCTATGGTCCTTTATTACAAATAAGTTTAATTGCATCATGATCTGAAAAGGATGCAATGACTATTTCTGCCTTTCTGAATGGGATTGAAAGGTTTTTATGCCCTAGTACATGGTCAGTTTTTGAGTACGTTCCGTGTACCACTGAGAAAAAAGGTATATTCCTTTTTATTCCTATTCAGTTTTCTCCAGAGGTCTATCATATCCACCTTTTCTAAAATTCTATTCACCTCCTTAACTTTTCTCTTGTTTATTCTTTTTTTTTTTTTTTTTTTTTTTTTTTTTTTTTTTTTTTTTACATTTTTCATTCAGGACATTTATTTTAACAAACAGTCGAATCCTTAAGATGAACTAGATGCTGCAACAGCTGCTCTCTTGGGTTTGGGTGTTGTTCCTTCACGGAATCCATTCCTGAATTGGCGATAGACAATTTTTAGGTGCCTCATCCGACCAGTACCAGTGGTGTTGCGTCGCTTAGCTTTTGCACTCCAATTATACTTTCTCTTGCGTTTAGCAGGATATCCACATTTGCCACATGTTGACTTCTGAAGATGGTATGCCTTAGAACCACAACGACGGCACAAAGTGTGCGTCTTATTCCGGCGCTTACCAAACGAAGACGTCCCCTTCGTCATCTTCCTCCAGCCGCCGGGACCAAAGAGCTCTCTTGTTTATTCTGAGGTTAGCTTTATCAAGTTCAGAGAGGTGGAGGTTCTCCACTAGTATAGTTTTGCTGTCTATTTCTTCCTATAACTCCCTTAACTTCTCCTCTAAGAATTTATATGCTATACCACTTGGTGCATATATGTTAAGTAATGATATTGCTTCATTGTTTATGCTGCCTTTTAGCAGGATATAGTGTCCTTCCTTATCTTGTTTAATTAGATCTTTGCTTTTGCTTTGTCTGAGATTATGAATGCTACCCCTACTTTTTTTTTTTTTACTTTAGCTGAAGCATAATATATTCTATTCCAGTCTTTTACCTTTGCCCTGTGTGTATCCCTGTTTCCAATGTGTTTCTTATAAACAACATATTGTAAGATTATGGTTTTTAATCCATTCTGCTATCCACTTCCATTTTAGGGAACAGTTCATCCCATTCACATTCACAGTTATGATTACTATCTGTGTCTTTTTCTTTTTCTCCATCCTATTTCCCACCATTTATGCTTTTATTTCTTCCTTCTCCCTTCCACTCCTGAAAAGTTTTGCTTTTGACCACTGTCTCCCTCAATTTTCCTACCCTAATGACACCTCTTCTTATCTTACCCTTTTCCCCTTGCTACTTCTTCCCTCCCTTCTATCCACCCCACCCCTTTTCCTTCCCCTTTCCCCTCCTACTGCCTATAGGACAAGTTTGGTTTCTATATTTATCAGAGGATGTTATTCTCTCCTTGAATGAAATCCAATGAGAGTAAAACTCAAACACTGCTTTTCTCCCTCCCTTTTTTCCATCTATGTTTTTGTGCCTTTTCATGTGACTTAATTTACCCTTTTCTACCTCCACCTTACCTCTTCTCCCAGAACAATTGCTTTGTATCTCTTAATTATGTTTTTATCATCACATCAGTTACTTTATACTGACAACCTTATTCTGTGTATTTCCCTCTCAAATGTCATAATAACGGCACCATTCTCAAGATTGACATATATATATATATGTAACATATACAAATCAATATAATCCTATATAAGGATGTAAACAATTTTCCCTTATTGAATAACATAATTTTTTTTCCCCGTGTACCTTTTTATTTCTCTCTTGAGTTTTGCATTTGAAGATCAAATTTTCCATTGAGCTCTGATCTTTTCATCAGGAAGGTCTGAAATTCCCTTATTTCATTGAATGTCCATCTTCTTGCCTGAAAAATTGTACTCAATTTTGCTGGGTAGGTGATCCTTGGTTGTAGTCCAAGCCTTTGCCTTTCAGAATATCATATTGCAATTTCTCATGTCTTTTATTGTAGATGCTGCAAGATCCTACATGATCCTTACTGTAGTTTCTCAATATTTGAATTTTTCTTTCTGGCTGCTTGCAGTATTTTCTACTTGGAATTTGGCTACAATATTCTTTGGAGTTTTCAACTTGGGATCTCTTTCTGGGAGTGATTCGTGGATTCTTTTGATGACTATTTTACCCTCTGGTTCTAGGACCTCAGAGAAGATTTCCTTGAAGATTTCTTGGAAGATACTGGTACTGTCCAGGCTCTTTTTTTCATCATGGCTTTCCAGTAGACCAATAATTCTTAGATTATCTCTCCTGGATCTATTTTCCAGGTCAGTTGTTTTCCCAATCAGATGTTTCATGTCTTCTATTTTTTTTTTCATTCTTTAGGCATTATTTGACTGATTCTTGGTGTCTCATAGAGTCATTAGCTTCTACTTGCCCAATTCTAATTTTTATCACATTGTCTTCTTCATTTAGCTTCTGTATCTCCTTTTCCATTTGATTAATTTTACTTTTCAAGGAGTTATTCTCTCCAAATATATTCTGAACCTCCTTAACCATTTCACCCATTTTATTTTTTAAAGATTTGTTCTCTTACCTCTCTATTTTGGTTTTTAAAATCCTCTTTGAGCTCTTCCAGGAATGCTTTTTGGGCTGGGGATCAGTTCACATTCCCTTTTGAGGTTTCAGATGTGGGTATAGGGTCAATGCTGTCCTCTTCTGAATGGGTATTTTGATCTTCCCTATCTCCATAATAGGGAAGTAGTCTTTGGTATTCTGATTTGTTTTTCCATGGTGTTTTTTTGTTTGTTTTTCCCTCCCTGGCTTCTAAAGTGGATCTCTGCTTCTGAAGCTCACTGGCTTTGTGTGCCCTGGCCTTTAGTATCATCAGTTGTGGGGGAGGGGTGGTCTGGCTGCTGGAAGTCTCCTCTTCCTCTAGGCCTGCCCTATAGCTTAGGTGGTCTCAGCAGTTGTCTGTGCTGGTGTCTGCCATTTCACCGGGCTGTGCAAAGGCACGTCTGTGGTCCTTGTGTTGACAATTGCTGGCTCCACCCCACTGGGGCTCAGGAACTCCCGCTGTTGTGCTGAGGTGGCGCCTGCTCGGACACCTCTCTTCCTGTCTCTTCCAGTCTCCTTCTGCCACCACAAGAAGGGCCTTCTCCCCAACTTCTCTCTCTGAAAGGCTACTGAATCCCCACTTCGGGCTCCTCTATTTCAGGGTTTCTGCCAAGGGTGTATTATCTGGGTAAGGAAGGGAGGGATGAAAGCCTTTTACCTGGCCATCATGGCTCCCAGAAGTTCAAGAAGGCAAGTTTTAAACCTTTAGACTATGGGCTGGAGGCCTCAGGAGTAGCTGCTCCTGCAGCCACAGGCTTTGCATTGGTATCTCTGGTAGCTCCAAAAGACTCCTGTCCTGGTCTTAGAGGCCTGGGGATGGCTAACAGAGCCAGTAATTCTGCCCTGGGCCTGCTCCTGCTTCTGTGTTTCGCCCACTCAGCTCTCTCCCCTATGGTCATGCTGGCTGTGTTCCTCTGCTGCTCCCATTCTGGTGTGGTCTGTTACTATCCCATGCCTGGCACTCCTGCCCCACTCAGTCTATTAGTGCTTTCTAACTTCCTCAAATCTGCTCAGACTCACTTTTTTAGAGGTATCTCACAGAATTTGTGAGAGTGTTCTGGTAAGATGTTGCTTTCATGTGGCTTCATGTGGCTTTTCATCTTGGCTCTGCCCCCCTGAAATTCTTCTTTAGAAGGAAAAAGGAAGCAAGGATATCTAGGGGTCAGCTTTGAAGAGGGGGTATATTGCAGCCATGAGCCACAGCCAGGACAAGTGCATGGGATAAGGAGATGGACTACTATGTGCAAGGAACAGCATGAAGGAAAGAGTAGCAAGATTATAGAGTAGATGGAAAGTGGTACTACAAAGGTAGGAAGGGATAATTCATCATCAGCATCATCAATGTAGCTAATGTTTATTTATTGCTTAATATGTGCCAGGCATTGTGCTTTACCATTATTATCATATTTGGTCCTCACAAGAACCCTAGAAGGTTGATGTGATTATTATCGCCAATTTAGAGATTAGGAAACTCAGGGGGACAAAGGGTAAGTGATTTTCCCATGGTCACATGGGTAGTAAATGGCTGAGTACTAACTTGAATTCCTCTTCCTGACTCTAGGTTTAGTACTCTATCTAATGTGCCACCTAGCTGCCAAATGGGATGTTATATTTGATCCTGACCTTAATAAGGAGCCAATAGAATTTACTGAGTAGAGAGATGTCATGATCAGATTTGTAGTTTAGGAAACTGACTTTATCTACTAAATGGAGAATAGTTTGGAGTGGAAAGCAACTTGATGGAGGAAGATCAGAACAATATTAAAGTAATGCAGGTAAGAATTAGCAAGAACCTGTATGAGTGGCAGTGAGGAAGTAGGAGACCAAACAAAGGGCTATTACAATAATCTAGGCAAAAGTTGCTGAGGATTTGTGTGAGTGGAGATAGGGGTTGTGAAAGTGAAAATGACAAAATTGGACCAAAAATTGGATATATGGGGCTAGTGTGAGCTATGAGTCTAGGATGACATTAATATTGCAAGACCTGATGACTGGAATCATAGAGATTCCCTGGATAATAATAGAAAAGTTAAGAAGAGGATGGCTTCTGGAGAAGCATAACAGGTTATGTTTTGGACCTGATGACTAAAATTCCTAAGTGAAATCCAGTTAGTGATGTCTAGGAGGAGGGTGGTAATATCAAGTCAAGAAGCATTTATTAATTATGTACAGTGTGCCAAAGGGCTGTGCTAATCACTGTGATTAAAGCTCAACAGAGAGATCAGATGTGTGTTTGTATCTCTATATATCCATATAGATAAATTGATATAGATATATAATTGTGGTCACATAGTTATAGAATTCTAGGAATCATCTGAATAGTGATGATAGTTTTAATGGGAGCTAATGAGGTCAAAGGAGATTATATAGAGGGGAAAGAAAAATGGGCCCAGGATAAACCTTTGAGAATACTACCAAACAGTGGATGTGACAGCAAAGGAGTCTGAATAAAAGCAGTAGGACAGAGAAGAGAGCAAAGAGTAAAGAATATCGCGCACACACACACCCACACACACACACACACACACACACGCATGCACGTACGCACATACTGTAATGGTATTGGGATAAGATCTTCTGCACCCATTAATAGGCCTCATGTGGAGCCTACTGAGGGAGGGACTTGCCTAAAGAAGAGCTTGCTTAGGGGGAGGCTTGCTTGTAGGAAGGCTTTCACACCTTTTGGTACTAAGTTAATTAGGTACTGAGTCACCAGGGTTGTGATGCCTTCTGCCTCTGAGCCTATTAGCCAGAAGTGTTTATAAACTTTGAGGTTAGCATCTTGCTTTGGGGGTTCACTTATGAGAAGGATCTTTTGATTTCCTGGTCGAGACTCTGAATAGTCATGTTCTGACCTTCCAACTGGTCGGATGTAAAGGCTCTCTCGATCCAGTGGTTTATTAAAGTATATAGCAATATGGCTTTGATTCAGGTAGTCAGATACCTGTCTGTTGGTCTTTATGCTAATTTCTCTGTTTGTATTTTCTCTGACATTCAGGATGCTTGAACTAGTGAATGTAATCAAAACAAGATTGTTGACTGCTTTAAAGTTGCTTTCCTTTAAAAGCAGATCAAAAACCTATGCTAGCAGAACATGCTGGGTATGCTAGGGTGTTTGCTATTACACACACACAAAACTAGAAAGAAGATCTATCTGGGATAAGAAGATAATCAGTAGCATCGAAGCTTGCCGCGAAGTCAAAAAGGATGAAGACAGTGAAAAGTTACATTAAAATTTATCTACTCATGAAATGATAGTAAACATCCCGTAAAAGTAAATCATATCACCCACCTCCCCTCAGAGGTGATTGTCCAGAATGAATATGAACATAGGGGCATGGCCAATGTGGTCACAGGTATGTGGCCACTGTTTTGCTGTACTATGTATGTTCATTGTGAGGGTTTTGCTCAATTCTTCAATCACTTGCTTATTTCCAACACCACCACAGCTGCACTGGCTATATTCTACTCCCTTCCACCATTTTACCCCTTTGTTGAACTTTTTTAACTCTACACTGTCACCTTGTTTTCTATTCCATTGCCCTTTTAGGCTATCACTGATCTTGTCCTGCCAAACCTCAGCCTTGAATTACTCACACCATCTGCTTCCTTCTACTAATGCTGCTGAACAAAATTGAGTGAAATCATGTGGCCAAGCTGATTTGGTTTATATGAATTTATATCACATAATCGTAATTGGTCCTTCACTGCATCAAGGCAATCTTTTCATATTCCCCTAATCAATTCATTATCCCACTCACCAAGGAGAATTTTCCCAAAGTTTAACTCCCTCTTTAAACCTGTCATAGCTCCCACTTACACCTAATCCACTTAGAACCGTGCCTCGTATTTCACTGAAAAAAAAATGAGGTTATTTGCCAGGAATTCCCTGTTTTCCCATGGCTACTACTTCTTCCTTTACTCTGTCTCACATAAAGAGATGCCTCTTCTCCTTGCCAACATAAATCCCTCTAAATTTCCAAGTGATTCATATTCCATCTTGTCTTCTCAGCAGATTGTTCCCTCTCTCATCACAACAGCCACTCATTTATCTTTAATCTCTCTATCTACTGGATTTTCTCCAATTTTCTACCAAAAAAAAAATGCCTGTTTCCTCCAACCTCAGGGAAAAAAAAACTTAGTTGATCTGTCCATCTTTATTAGGTAGGTCTAAATCTCTTCTCAATTTCTTTACTAAATTTCTTGATAAGGTGTTCTATATGAAATGCCTTCACATCCTTTCCTCTTGGCCTCTTCTTAATTGTGTGTAGTCTGGCTTTCAGTTTCATAATTTAAATGAAATTATTCTCTCCAAAGTTAATAATGACCTCTTTAATGTCAAATCTAATATCCTTTTCCCAACCCTCATCTTTCTTGACCTCTATGCTGCCTTTGACACTATTGATGACACTGTTCTCCTTGATATTCTTTCATCTATAGGTTTCTTCTTAACTGTAGACTACTCCTTCTCAGTCTCCATTTATGTATCTTTGTTGAGATAGTTGCTAATTGTAGGTGTTCCCCAAGACTTCTGGACTTTCTCCTCTCCTCTTTCTATACTGTTTTTCTTGGTGATCTCTTCAGCTCAAATGGATTCAACTATCATCACTATTCTGATGATTCTCAGTTCTACTTATCCATCCCTAACTTCTCTCCTCACCTCCAGACTTGCATCTCCAATTGTCTAATGGATACTTTGAATTGTATGTCCTATAGACATCTTTGACTTAAAATGAAAAAAATTGAAATCAATATTTTTCCTCAAAAAACTTCTTCTCTTCTGATCTTCCAAATTACATCTATCATCCATACTCCCAACCTGGATATCATTCTTGACTTCTCATTTTCTCTGACCAGTCATATGCCATCTTTGGCCAAATCCCCATAGATTCTACCTTCAAATCATGTCTCACATATGCTCCCTTTTGTTCTCTGATACAACTATTGCCATCACCCTGGTGAAGGAATTGATCACCTCTTTCTGTTGAAATTAATTTCTAGTTGATCTCTTCCTTATAATGATTGTGTCTTCTTGTTAACAACACCACCACCACCACCCCGCAACCAGCATAGGAACATACACACAAGAATCTTTAGATTTCCACCAAAAGTACAACATACAGAGAAAGACTTTAAAATTCATAAATGGTACCTAGAAAAGAAGTATCTTAATTAATGTCACACATGATCACTGTTCACAGGTACTCAAAAAACCATTTCCTGACAGTGGTTCAGAAAATAAACTGCACAACAAAGGAGTGAATCTGATAGAGGTTTGCACATTTGCCCAAGAGCTATGTGGCTATTCAACACAATAATTCCATTTGATATACTACATCCTGTGTAATTCCCTCTTCTGTAAGAAAGAGAACACCATTCTTTCTTATGTTCCCTAAGTCTTAGAAGCATTTAAAAGTTAAAGGTCCAAAGACAGCTTATCCTAACCATTTAATTTTTAATGACTTTAAAAATAAGTCAACATAATGGCTGACAGTTGCAGTATAAGACTTAATTGTCTCCCTATGCTTCTCTGGAAAATTATAGGTGCATACCTCTTAGCTACATTTAGTTTTAAAGCATTATCAAGGAGTTAGTCCAATTTGGGTATTACCTATGTCTGTCCTGTCTATCTTTCTATCTATGTATCTATCTACATAGATACATAGATACACAGATACATACATACATATATACATATACATAAACCTACATGTACACACCTATTTCACACACTCAATTAAAGGGTAGAAAGAGTAAGTTAATACCCAGATCATCCATCTTCCTGGGCTTCTCATATGAAATATTTGTTCTGAAAATTATGACAGAAGTTAAAATGTTGGATTTCTTTCTGTGTGGTGACTCAAACTTGTATTAAGCCTGAGACTGTGGCTCAAATTTAAGAGATTTGAAATGCAGTAGGGCTAAAGCAAATCAGGGGTCTACACTAGGCTTAATAAAAATATTGTGGTCTCCTAGGACCACTGAGCCACCAGAACTGGGGAAAGAGCCCATGTCAGAAAAATAGAATGGAGCAAAGCTTCAGAATCAATCAGTACTAGAACCCAGGCCTTAAATGGCAACTGTCTGAAAAAAAAAAATAGAGCCAATTTCAAATTTTGAAATTTCAATTTAAAAATAAAATTGTGTATTTTCTTTAAATATATAAATTTTGTCCTCTTTCCTTCTATTGTAGACATTAAACATTGCTCTAAAATTTAAAAAGAAAAAATACTTATTTTACCCATAATCTAATCTCGCTATCATACCAACCTTAGCTATTTCAGACGTCGGTATATTGAGGCAAACCACACCTTGAATAACTTCCACTGCTGCTCCACACATATGATTCACTGGGAGACACAAAAATAACAGCATGACAGAATCTCTCCCACCCACACACACACCCCCAAAAAAGAAAAAAAATAATCATGACTTTGCTTGATTTGGTTTTCTGTTTTCATACACAGGTCTGCCTTATGCCAATTCTCCAAGCCAAATGACCACTTAGTCCCCACTTCAATTTGGTTGTGAAGAACTAGCTCTATAGCTTGTAGTTTATGAGTGTTGGATTTTTAATTTCACATTTCTTTCTTTCTTCCTTTTTTTACAATCTAGGCAGAAGAATAAAGCCAGTCAGGACTTTTAATCACCACCTCTTGTCAATATCTCATTTTTTAAAAATGGGAGAAAAATTAGAAAACAAAATGTAATCTCCTTTAAAATTGAATATTACATCTATCATTATAGTCTAATGTTGTTCTAAAAAAACTTGTCTCCAATATTCAAGTAAAATTGAAACCTAACAAAATTTAGCGAAATCTGTCAGTGTTACTAATCCACCCAAATCCTCTGGGGTAGCCGAGAGACAATTCCATACTCTTTGCTTGAATGTTCAGTTTGCTATTATATTAATTCTTAACTATGTTTCATAAGGTCAAAACCCCAAATCTCCTTCTTAGTCAAAAGAAATCATTACTGTGCCCCCACAGTCATCTATTTAATTTTAAAGGGTAATCTTTGGGTTATGAAATATATAAACTACTTCCTCTTCCCAGAGCACATCTTGGCAAAGCCCTTCTTCCAGAGGCTTCTTACCTAGAATTCATCAGCAGGTGTGTATACATATACACATATGTTTGACAAAATGCATGGTATATAGTAAGTCCTTAATAATTAGAGGCAGCTATGTGGTGCAGTGGTACAATATGATGGATGCTGGACCTGGAGTAAGGAATACCTGAGTTCAAATTCAGCTTCAGATACTTATTAAATCTGTCACCCTGGACAAATCATTTAGCCTTTGTTTGCCTTACCTTGGGCAAGTCATATAACTTCTGTTTGTCTCAATTTCCTCATCTGTAAAATAGAGATAATAGCATGGTTTTCTGAATAAAATGGGAAACCTTAATGTGCTCTATAAAGGCTAACAACAACAATAACAATGAACATAAATGTGTTATAGGACATAAAATATTATCTCAGATACAGAAGCATTTATTTGAATCATTTCAAAGCACCATGTAACTTCACATCTTAAATATGAGTGCTTTGTACATATACATATATACATATATATATATATATACACACATATACATATACACACACACATATGTATGGCTTTATAAAGCTTAACATTTTATACATATTGAATACTAAAATTACTAATTATTGACAATACAAATGTTCTGGGTAACCTTATGCAGAAAATATAATGTAGCACATAGATTCTTGGTTTTGGAGTTAGGAAGACTTGGGTTCGAATGCCAACATCTAATACTTACTAGTAGTATGATCATAACCATTCACCACTTCTATAAAATGTGGATGTTCAAGGAAGCCTAGCACCTCTGTTGTGAGAGCTTGCAAAGCCCTTCTCAAGGCTGCTCATCCGCCTTTTGTGTGCACATGGCACTCAACTCTCTTCTGTGACTTCAAGAAGCTGTAGCATGCTCAGAGCCCACATTCCTGTAAACCAGTTCAGTAGATGAGCTACCAGGGGTAGGGAACCTGCAGCCTTGAGGCCACATTTGGTCTCATTTTTTGTCATTTATTGTCATTTCTCCTTTGTTTTCGAAAAGGATCAATGATATCATGGAGTGATGTCTTGATTCAGAAGTAAATTGGATTTAAATGAGGCAGAAGTCTCTAGGTCCCCATGTGACTCTCTGGCTGAATCCAAATTTCACAGAACAAATCCCCTTAATAAAATAATTTGTTCTCTAAAACTTAGACACAGTCAAAGGGCCTCACTTGAGGATCTAGAGGGCCACATGTGGCCTCAAGGCTGCAGGTTCCCCAGCCCTGGAAGTTAAGTGTAATCAACAGGCCTCAAACTCATTGGTAAATTAAGGAGATGTCTCCCCAAGCATATATATGGGAGAATAAGAATAATTTATTTTTCCCATGTCCATGAAGCAGATGTGGTGGAACACCTAGAGTTTGGTCAGACATCAAAGACACCAAGGATATTTGCTGCATCTTGGGCTATTGCCAGTCATCTTGGTTTTTGTCTCTGGAAGAGGGAGTAGGCCTGACAACTTTGTGCAACTCTGCCTCACTTAAATCCAATTCACTGCTGAGCCAAGACATCACTCCATGTTATCATTGGTCCTTTTTGAAAACAAAGGATAAATGACAACAAAATGGTACATCACAGCATAGCTGTGAGAATGCTTCTAAGGGCTCTATTTTTGTTGAAGTTGCCACCACCCTTTCATTTACTAAAATTTACAACCTCAGAATCATCTCCAAACTTCATATCCAGTAGTTTCTATATCATGTTGGTTCTATTTCATATCTATGCCTCATTCTCCACTTACGTGGCTTTCAATCTAGTTCAGTTCCTCATACCCTATTTCATTGACTGCTGCAGTTAGTTCCAAATTATCCTCTTCATCTCAACTCTCTCCTTTCTAATCCATCTTCCACACAGCTGCCAAATTGATATTTCTAAAGCTTAGGTCTGACCTTGCAACTTTCTCAAAAATCTCCAGTGCTACTTTTGCTTGCATCAAGAATGAAAAACAAACTCCTTTGTTTATCATTTCAGTCTCAAAATCTGGCTCCAGACTACCTTTCCTGTCTATTATAAATCACTTGCTTCATATACTTTACATTTCAATGGAGGTGGCTTACTTGGTATGCCTTATACATGACATTCCATATTCCATCTCCTGACCTTTGTAGTCCTCGGATAAACAGAAGGTCCCCTTCTATATAAGAATCCCTACCTTTGATCAAGGCACAGCTCAAGTTCTACCTCCCATATAAGACATTTCCTCAATTCCCACTCCCAGTTGCAAATACCGTTCCCTTCAATATCACTTTATATTAACACTGTGTGTGTTTACTTATATGAGTAAATGTTTTTCCCTCCCAATGAAATATAAGCTCCATGAGGCCCTAGAGGCAGTTTGAGATCGTGGACTGTTTGTTGTTCTTTGTATCCCAAGCATACACATAGTTCCTCCCACAAAGTTAATATTTAATAAATGTTTGTTGCGTATTTTAACATGTATTCAGTACTTTGTAGACTTTCGACAACTATGTAAAGAGAATTTACTATGATGTAGTATAAAAAAAAAACTCCAACATGGCATCAATCACTAACACTGTCACAATGAAGACAAAGTCTTAATATAATGTTAGGCTTCATTATCATATAAAACCTGTCATTATGATCAGATCAAAGATCACAATAGTCTTCATCAAAGATGATACAGTTTTCATTTTTGATAATATTATATGGAGGAGGAAAGTATGTTTCTACTTGTCATTTTAGGCAAAGTTAAAGGGACTTCTATGAATTCTGCCAAGGTAAAATTGCAATAAGTTTGATAATGAAGAAGTAATGAATTACACTAAAATTAACTACCATTCTTGGCTATTGTCACGTTGATGGCTGATGTTCAAAAAATTGAAAGAATCTCATTTAATGATCCATTTGGTCATTAATGTGATTAAAAAATGATTGAGAGGGCATTAAGTCTAATTTATTTTTAAACTATTAGTGTAATTTCACCTATTTTATGGGCATTTCATGACAAGTAACTCAGCATGGTAGATAGAGAGCTGGACTTGCAATCAGTAAGGCAGGTGTTCAAGTCTAGTCTCTGAAATGTACTGGCTAGATTATCCTAGATAAGTCACTTAACCTCTCAATGCTCTGGATTAGCGGTTCTCAAAATGTGGTCTAGGGACTCCTAGGGTACCTGAGAACCTTTCAGGGAGTTTTCAAGGTTAGAAAAATGTTCATAATAATACTAAAATGTCTTAGTGCAGCTATATGACACAGTAGTTAGAATCCTAAGCCTGGAGTCAGGAAATGGCAAATTACTCCAGTATCTTTGCCAAAAGAACCTCAAACCACTTGTTCAGTCATTTCAGTTGCTTCTGACACTTTGTTACCCCATTTGGGCTTTTTTTTGGCAAAGATAACGAAATGGTTTGCCATTTCCTTCTCTGGCTCATTTTATAGATGAGAAAACGGAAGCAAACAAGGTTAAGTGAGTTGCCCAGGGTCATGCAGCTTATAAGTATCTGAGACCAGACTTGAACTCAGGAAAATGGGTCTTTCTGACTACAGGCCAGACATTCTATCTGCTGTACTCCTTATTTGGTCTTTGTCAGGAGCACGTCTTACTTTCCAAAATGGTATATGTTGATACATACGACACTCATACAAAAAAACCTTTGGAAAGCATCTTCAATATTTTTTAAGACAGCAAAAAGATCTTAAGATCAAAAAGTTTGAGAACTGATGTGCCAACTTTCACTGATGGAGTATTTCCTCATCCAAGGAGTTTCTTTTATCGTTGCTCCCTATATTGCTTGCCTTTACCCCATGCTTCTTAAGTTACCTTATTATTCTGCCCTTTTTGGCCCCTTCTGATGTTCAGTTAAAATATTAGCTCCTTCCCAACTGACTTGATTTTTTCCCCTATAAATTTTATTTTAAAATCTTATTTGGTTAAGCCTTCAGAAATTTAGGGTTACCAAATATATCTGGAAGAGAGATTGTAAGAAAACACTGCATTGCAGTTGAAGTATTAGGGAAGGAATGTAGACAATATAGAAGAAAGGAAGCAATGAGAATCAAGTATGTAAAGAGAGGCAGTTTGAGTACAAAGAACATTGGAATTGGAAATCAAATGGTAGTCCCAATCTCTGCCAATATCTTCAGCAAGTCACTTGAATTCTATATGCCATAGTTTCCTCTTCCATAAGTACCCAAGTGGGTGCTTTGAGTTCAAAATTTCATGATGATAACTAGGAAACTAGTGATTTACCTTAGAGTAAGAGCAGATACAATGAACTGAAGAAACATGGTTATCCTCAGTTCCAATTTCTTCACATTGTGATTACAGCTTAGAAAGCATCATCATGTACTTGAGGTAGGGAAGGGATTATTGACTGTCATTTGGCTCTTTCAATCACACTCCTAATGTCAGACACTAGTTCCTGTCAGAAGGATTTTTGGATAGAAAAGACAATAGATATAGATAAGAACTCTGTCACAACTAGATTTTGGCCCAAACAAGATATCCACCAACCATCCCTCTGTTCTTCTCCTCCCCTTCAAACAAGGAGCAATAGACTGAAGGGCATGAGATGTAGCTTAGAAATACAAATTTCCCAGTAGGGGATATTAGGAATTGGAATTTAGGAATTAGAATTAGCTTCTTTGGAATTATGGAAAGCAAAATGGGTTTTTCATTATGGGAATTCCTTGAATGTGATATTGCTAGGAGGATGGTGGGGAATAGATATATCTTCAAGGAAACTTTTGAGTCTATGATTTGAAGTGTGGGGTTGAAAACAAAGATGCAGCTATGGGAATTCACAATCACCATCTTTGTCCAAACATCCCTTCAGAAACAGTAAAAGGACATTCTGTAGTCAAAAAACCTTGGTTCAAATCAGACATCTGATGCTTACTTTTTTTTAAATCTTGGACGAGATACTTAACCTTACTAGATCTCAGTTTTCTCGACTGTAGAATGGGAGTGAGATTAGAAGACTTCTAAGATCCTTTCCAGCTCTAACTCTATAATACTGTAATCCTAAGTGAGTGATATACATGGTAAGAATTGGAAGGATAATTCTATGCACAGTTAGTCTTTCTTACAAACACTTTATTCTTTGCCACTAACTTTCATGCTTTCGAAAGTGCTTCATCTTCCACATGAAGAGTGCTATTTTGCCTGGGGGTTCATTTTCAATTTCACCCATCTAGCTATGGTACACAAGGCAGTTTCTGAGAAATTCAGAAACTGAAATGGGAGATGAAGAAACTTCTAAAAAAGTGAAAAAGGCTCCCCCAGAAAAAAGGTCTAGGAAGACAGTATTAATTGTATGTCCTGATTATTTGAGATTCAAAAGGTGTATTAGACGAATGTGGTTACAGAGACTAGGGATTTCAAAATCAAAAGACATATTAGCTTTTAAAACTCTGTTATTATAATTTAGGAGACAACTTTCTAGTGCCAAATCAGGAGCTCCATTGTGTTTGGACTAATATTAAAATATGCTATTTTTATGCCCTTTATTGAAGAGAAGCAACTTAGTTTCTAGTCCTACGTTTAAAAAAAAGAAAGAAAAGGCTGAAATGAGCATCATCAATTCATTCTCTGTGTTAGCATGTTCTGTCAAGAAAAATCAGCATTTTGATTGCTGAATTGTCCTCTTTTCATCACTTCACACCTCTAAAAGACACAAATGACTGGCTCTGAATCATTCTTGTCAGTGTTTCCTATCAGTTCTGATGTCAATCCAGATGCAGCCATCTGTTCTTGCTTCAGAACAACTTTAAGCAAAGTTGTTTTCCTTTAATATTCTTTTTGGTATTATACCACTGTCTCATCATGAGGAGGGTCATAATGGTCATATGTTACTATTGCTGTATGAACATGCAATTTTGTTTGTTATTATTGAAAAAAAAATATGTAGGCTATGCAATCCACTTCTAGGGAAGAAATTTAGAACCAGGAGCTGAGAACAAGGAAATGTGTCTAATACATTCTTACTTAAAAAAAAATGGAGTATTTTTTTTGTTTGACTTTGCAAAACAAGAAAGTTCTGGCTTGGCATGACAGGGGAGTGCAATCTGAGAGTAGCACTATTCTGTGAGCCTCCCGGGGACCCAGGCTCAGATAACAGGATGAATTGGGCCTATTCTTGTGGAAGACCAAGGGGTTCGAAACTTGAATAGGGCATATGCATATAACTACCACCCTGGCCTGCACTATCTGAAGACCAAGTATATTGGATCTGAGCTTTCTGCAAATGGCTGCATTACCCACTGATGTTATTCTCTCAAGTGTAGGAGTGGATCTCCTGTACCCCAGCCCCATTTGCCTCTAAGAGTTTGCTTAGATTTTACAAAGAAACATTTACATCAAAAAAGATGATCACAAACATATAAACTTACTCCCCAACATATTGGCTTAATCTTCTTCCATACCACCTTAGGTCTCTGAGGGAGAAGACTGGGTTTATAGTTTAGATCAATTCCTATAGAGTTCAGCCCCAGTTCCGAGTCCTTGTGCTCAATTCCTGGGCTCTCTAGCTTCTTAAGGCTTCCCTGTTGAGCTGGCTGTCTGCAAAATCTCACCTGGAATCCTGGCTTCAAGTTCATTATGGCCTGAACTCCCAGTCTTCTGGGTCTGGCAGGGATCACCCAGCACCTGAAACTGAGTACAAATCAAACAGAACAAAAACATACACCTCTAGTTTCATTTCTCAGAGATGGGATTAAAGAAAGGGAAAGCAGGGGAAGGAAGGGTTTCCCTTCTCACTGGTTCAGTTTATGGCACTTGTAAAAGGGTAGATTCTAGTCTTCACCCTCTGGAGAAAGCAGGAAAGAGAATGTAGGGCAGAATGTGAGCTTTAAAGAGAGAGGTTATCTCAGTCTGTCCAGTTTAAAGACTCAATTGTTCCCAGCTACAGAGTTAGTTTCCAATCAAAGGAGGCTATCCCCACCTATGTGATAGGGAATACAGAATATCTTCATATTATGAAATTTGGGTATGACCAAAAGGCAAATTCATCTCTATGGAAAAAGATAGCTGAGGAAAATCCCACTAGTGTCATTTGTTTCACTCGAATACACACGGAATGGAGAACATATGATGAAGAAAGTACTTTTTGAGAGGCTTGAGTATGTAGAATTCCAGATGACATTCAAGTGGTACCAAAACAAACATGAAGGGAGTTAGCCTGAAAAGAATCTATTTTATGAAAATGAATTGGGGTAGCAAAAGCATAGGGCCATGCGCACCGGATGACTTTAAGAAATAATAGTAAAGCAGATTTAAAAAAAACTGAGGCAGCACGCAAAAGAGCTCAAGCTGAACTAAAAATAACATTATTGATTTAATAACAATATTTTAAATAATAAATTATTAAATTGAACTAAGAACAAGACCTAAAACAGGAGATTAAACAGGAGGGATTGTACAATCATACATTTAGAACTGGCATTTATCTAGTCCAGTTCCTTGAATTTATAGTTGAAGAATCTGAAACCCAAAGAGCTTGTTCAGAATCACCTAGTAAATGAAAAAAACTGGATTTGTGCCTAGGTACTCAGACTTAAAATACTTTCTCCACTATACCACTAGTTTGTAGTTTATGTAAAGGACTAAGTTTAATATGTACTACTTAAGTATTTCGGCAATTTGTCAATCTGACTATTTTTTTACCCTCCCTTTTATTCCTCCTTTGATACTTGTCATAAATAAACCCCTTTAAAACACCAATGTGAGTAGCACTGCTTCTAAGAATCAGAAAAAAGAAGGTTAAGTATAAGGAAGAGGCCATAGCCTTTCTATAGCAAATTCTGACCATATGTACCTAGAAAAAAGAGGGAGGGTTACAGCATATAGAATCCAGTAGCGGTGCCTGGAAGCAAAGACCCTGAATCACTAATGCAACCAAGATGCAAAAGCACTCATGGAATGGAGAGGCAGCCTTAGTTCTCTATTGACATAGTTATTCCACCACAGACTTTTAAGGAGAGAAGACAAATATCTTATAGGAGAAAAATTAGTCAAGGAAAGGGGAAGGAAGACAGTCAGAGAAAATGTGTAATGTACAGATTAAAGAGAAAGGTAGAGCTCACTCTTGCCAGTAACATCAATTTCCTCCTATCAAAGTTACAAAGGTAGTATTGCCAGAAAGGCTCAATCCATCATAAGAAACACTTGGGAAGCCAATAGAGAGTTACATTAAGGAAAACCAGAATTAATAAATTATTTTCCAATGTCCTCAAAAATGCTTCTTAAACCTCTTTCAAAAGGGGCAAAGATTCTAATGGTTATTGCACGATTTTTTAAAATTAAATTTGACATGGTCATCTATTTCAGAAGTCGTTCAATAGTTAATAGTTATAGTAATCCAGCTATGTTTTAATTATAAAGAAAACATAATGATGTTCTCCACATCCATACATAACTTTTTTGGGGGAGGGGAGTTGAGAGCAAGTTTTTTTCCACAAAATCCTAAAACCCATTTCTGATTGTGATTGTTTGCTCTGTTGGTTTTATAGGTAATAACTATGCCAGGAATTTAACTAGTGGAATCCTCCTAAAAAAAGTTCAAGAGTGTGCCTTGTATTGAATTTAAGTACTTTGTAGAGTAAAAGTCTGGTGACCAAACTATGTTAGAAAATGAGTGCTGACTTGATGAGCAAACTCAGTAATTTTGCCTTAGAACCAGAAAATTATCCTAAGTGCACCAAGCATTTCACTTTATATTTGAATCCCCATTAATATAAATATTTCACATATTTGCAACTCCTGTAGACATAGGGAAATCATATGGTAATTATAGAACCACTGTGATTGAAAAAATATAACCCAAGGCAATGAGGAGTACTTTTATTTTGCTACTGTTCAATTGCTGATTTCAGTAACCAACATACACACAAATACACACATATACAATTTTCTGCTCTAACATCCATGCATATTCATAAAAACGGGCAAACATCGTATTTATGATAATTCAGATATGGCCTCACATTTTGTCTATCATCTATTGTTTCCACGTGAATTATAATTTTGTGTTTGTGTGTGTGTGTTTTAACTAAACAAAATTGTTTTCATTTAGGTCACCAAAAATATTGATGTTATTAATTTCCTGTTGCATTTGTGGTATATCCATCTGTCTTCAGTCTCCAATAGTAGTCAGCCAACATTCTTAGACTTGATCTTGCATCATTTTACTATAATGGAGATTTCTTAATTGAAATATTCTAGGAATATATCCAAATATGAATCCAAAAAATGAATCCTAAGTCACATATTATATTCAATAACTTTATAGATTTTTAGAACATCATTTAGAATTTATTGATAATTTTCTAGATTATGGTTCCCCCCAAAGTTTTTTTTATCTTAAAATTATTTCCATGAAGCTCCTGCACCTCCATTCAAATTTTCTTCAAAACATTCATATCTTCTTCAGCTCTGTAATTTCAAGATTCCTAAATAAACCATATTTTACTTTAGCCCTTTGATGCTTGCATATTTACTTTTCAGATAAAATCTGCATTATTTCATTCCATTGTCTTGAAGAAAAAAATAAAACAAAGCAAGCTAAAAAGACAAAGACAGTCTGAATTTTTTTCAGGATTAATAAGTGAGTTTACAGATTTTACAATATGTTAAGACTTGAGGATGTTGCTGACCATCACAAATTCCCCCCCACCGTGTATTTGATAAGCACAAATAGCAATCGATTGAATACTTGGCTCTCTGCAATTTATACAAAGTACAAATATCACATGATATGTATCCATGATTATATATGCATATATGCATGCGTATGTGTATGTATGATACAAATCTGTGCATTTGGTCAGTTGCAGTAAAATAATGTAAATAATACAGCATAAATAATTGGTCTAAGCCTTATTCTGATCATTTATTTTGCAACTAAAATAGACTCCCCATGCATGAGATAGGCAGGATGCATCAGTGAGAAGTTGCCTTAGAGTCAGGAAGATCTGAATGAAAGTCCTTTCACTGACAAATCCTGGCCTTGTGACCCTGGTCAATTCATTTAACTTCTTTTTCTCTAAGACAACTAAGTTTCTAAGACTATAAGTTGTGGTGAAGAAGACCTGCATTTGTAGAGGAAGTTTCATCTCCAGTTCACTAGGTACCAATTAAATCCTATCCCTATCCTGTATAATTTCTTAACCAGAGGGAAAAAGGGATTTATTAGTTAGATTGCCACACAGATAACTAAAACTATTCAGATGACGGTTAAAATTGTGAGGCATCTTGAAGAATTTACTTAACACAGACCTGAAACTACAGAGTAGGAAATACTTGAAAAAACAGGATTAAATCAATAACAATGTGTTTGGCAAATGACAAAAAGAAGAGTCTACAACATATTGAATTTCACTGATGATCGACCATGTGTGAATATATCCTAGCCTGCCTTGCCTCACAGCACATAAGCTGAGACCTCACACAAAATTCAAGTACAAACCAACCAGTCAAACTAGTGACTTTTTTATCAATCTCATTGTATCTTCTCAGACATCCAATCAACTCATGATTTTTCAAGGAAATCATACCTAAGTCATTTTCTAGTTACAATTTATAGAGTGCAAGAACAACAACAAAAAAATCTAAGAATTAAAATAAAGCATCTGTAAAAAATTTAGGTAACAAATTTTGATTGATCAAACAGTAATAAGAATGTTTTTGTCATACCCTGAAGAATTTTTTCCATAAAACCATTCAATCCCTACTTAACCATTTTCTCTAATATTCTCCTATTAAATTGGTCAGACAGATCAAGAAATAGAGATTGAGTCTGGACCTATGTATCAACAATCTGGCTAGCAGCTGCTGTGAGGGTGTAAAACCAACAACAACCAGCTCACAGAACGCTGCAAGCTGAGGTCCTTTTCATCTGCTTTACTAAGGAAAGCAATGTTAAGGGGTTGACAATGTTACTTTAATCCAGCATACAAATATCATTTACTTAGTTAAGGGGAAAAAACCAGCACCCTGAATTACAGACCAAATACAATTCGTAGTTATCAACAACTGAATGTTCAGCCAGGGAGCTCATTACAATGGCTGGTCCAGAGTCTCATGCCACTGCTGCTGTGGCTCAGAGCTCTGAGAGAGAATGCTAACCTCTGGTCTTATAGATCCTGTTCAGGTCCCTGAGGGCCCCGAACTCACCCAGGCTGGGCATGGAAAAGTTCCCCACCCCCAATATCACATTAGATACAAATCAATCAATGACTCCCAATTGCCTCAGTGCTGAGAAATACAGAAACATCCCACTTTATCTGCCCCATTCAAACAAAGGCCAGAATCATTAAAGGTCGACAGCAAAAAGTCCCACCTCAATTACTGTTGCAACCTATGATTTCATTTTTATCAGAACACTTAAGTGAAAAAATTCCTTTTACTAATGTTGTGCAGCACTTTCTTTGCAATTTATAATCTTAGAGCATTCCCTTGGAACATAAGTTAAGTGATTAGCCCAGGTAGTACATTAAATGTCAAAGACAGAACTTGAACTCAGATCTTCCTAGATTGGTGGCCAACTATCCATTATATGATACTGCTTCTCAAGAGATACTGTTTTACTATTTGAATTAACAAAAATGAATTCTTGTTCTTGGTCTGATAATTACCCTAATCCATCAGATTGTGAACTCTTAAGGACAAAAAATGTCTTTCACCTTTGTATCCCAGTGGTTGGCATACCATCTGTCATATAGTAAGTACTTATTAATATTCATTTAATGATTGACTGACCTCAATCAGTTTCAGAGAGGTGTTAACTATTCCAGAGATGATCTTGATTCTCCTTTTAGAAGCTGGTTAGGTCTTCAATAGGAATGATGTAAAAAGATTTTAGTGCCACATATTGTTTGGGGATTGATAAAGACCGATATGGTTTCTCATTCAGATTAGGGCAAGGACTTCAAAGCACTGGTCTAACGTAATTTTGTAATTGGGAACCTAAAAATGGCATGGCAGGAGGAGGATTTATTAAGTTTCCACATTTTAATACCACTGTAATTTGCATAATTTATATCATATGTCACCTCACTGAATAATGAAGGGTAGTAGAAAAACTGCATATGCATTTTTAATTCAACATCAAATGTATATATAAAACATTCTCAAAAATATATATGGCCAGATGTGTGTTTAATTGTGTTTTTAATCTGCTGCAAAAGAATCAACTCAATCCAGATGTTAAGTGAAAAACATGCCTTACCAACTCCTCTCACGCCTAGAATAGGAATAGTGAAGAAGTATAGCCCTCCTATGAACTGTGAAGAAGGGAATTCTACAGCAAAAGCCAAAGAGAAGAAAGGCCAGGCCTGGAGGATCTCCAAATAGCATGGGAGTTGCTGAGCAGAGCCAGGATCTATGGCCAGAGAAGCATGAAACAAAGTTGTTGGACAAAAGGTAGAATGATCAAGCAGAGACTGGGGAGTGAGGGAAAGAGACAATGCATAGGAATCATACCAAAAAAAAACTGGTGTTAGGATAACAATGAGGGTCTATGTTTTCACAGAGTTTACATAAGTTGCTTCAGTCAGTCCCTGAGGGGACAACTGCATGTTTTTATGCCCGGCTGGAGAAAGCTGGTCTTGGCCTCCAGCCTATTCTAAATTAATTGCAGCAGGATATTCCCCACTCACCTTTGCTTGGTTGCGGATTTTTAAATCACATAGATTCAAAATCCAGATATCTCACTGACCAGTTCTATGAACTTGGGCAAGTCAAAAATCTCTACTTTATTTTCTTCATCTGTTAAACGAAGGAAGGATTTAGAATAAAATACATCTAAAATGTTTGCTAGCTCTAGCAATTTGCCCAGTTACAGTAAGAATTTACTTTCTAAGGAAAGTAGCTACAAATACACAACATTCTTTTAGGTCTGCTTTAAAGTCATTATCTTGCCTAATATATTTTCATATCCCATTGGCACCAGAAATTCTTATATTATTTAACCTTTTGGGATAAGGCATTGAAAGCCCTTGTTAAGCTGCTATGTTTTTTTGGGAAAGATAACAAATTTTGTCCAGGCTGCCCTGGGGAGATGTTTAACACTATATTCTACCTGTACTTTTGTGACACTACTCTCTACTAGTTCCCTTACCACTTCTCACCACATCTGATCACTTCTACTTAGGCTTCTTTGCTATATAATCTTCCATATTCCTCCCCCACATGCGGGTGTATCTAAGGGCTCTGTTCTGGACCCTTTTCTCAGTTTTCTCCGTGCATTTTCTCTTGGTGATCTAATAAATTTCCATAGTTTCGATATGTCTCCCAGATCTATATATCCATCCTTCATCTCTCTCCTGAGCTCCAGCTATGTATTAAACATTCTCAAAAGGATATTTATGTGCACATTGGATTCAATGTGTCCATGATAAAACTCAGTATTTTCCCCCAAAACCCATTCCTCTTTCTGACTTCCTTATTCATTATAAGGGCACAGCAATCTATTGTCCCAATCATTCAGGTTTGCAACCCCACAGTCATCCTTAATTTGTTTTCCTTCATCCCATGTATCTAATCTGTTGCCAACTCTTTTTGGCATTATCACCACAATATCTTTCATATTCACCTCATTCTGTCTATGAGTAGGGTCAACACTCAAGTGTAGGCCCTCATAGCTACTTACTAGAATACTTCAGTTAACTCCTAATGAGTTACCCTATCTCAAATCACACCCATCTCCAATCTATTTTCCACATAGTGGAAATATTAACATTCCCCAATGAAGAAGTTTCAATAGCTCCCTCTTTCCTCCAACATAATACATAAACACTTTTGTTTAACATTTTAAACCTTTCACCGTTTAATGCAAGTATACTTAGGTTTGCTATAGAACCTTCAAGTGCTTTGTTTAATAAAATTAACATACCTGTTCTTCCCTCTACATATTACTGAAACTCCATACTCCATACATTTGCCCAGGTTCTAACCCCTTCCAACATATAGAATCCCAAGTTTCCTTCATGGCTCAGCTCAAATATCAAATCTTAAATGAGGCTGGTCCAGATTTACCTTCTTACTAGAGCCCTCTTCCTTGGAAATGTCTTTGCATAAATTTTGTATTTGCATATCTGTATGTAAGCTGTTTCTTCCCAATTAAAGGTTAGCTCCTTAAGGACAGGCATTGTTTAGATTTTATTTTTATATTCCAAGCACTTAACATAGAACCTGCTAAATAGCCTCTTAATAAATGCTGTTGAATTAGTGCAAAAAAGATATATTTTAATAGCTGTCATGCAGCAAATATATAATCTGAACTACAAGTGAGTTAAGTAGAAAAAAGGAGTGATGGAAAGTAATACCCCAATAATATGTTTATGTAGCACATTTTTAAATTTTATTTTATACATATTTTATATAATTATATGTATAATTAATAAATATTAAAGATTTTATAAAATACTTTACATATCATTGTATTTGAGTCCTAAAGTGGTATTTAAGATATAGGGATTATCTCCATCTTATTTCTACTGTCTTGTAGACATGGTCAGAGGTAGGTTTTAAATCCAGTTCTCACTTGATTTCAAGTCTTTGGAGTCAGTGAACTTTTTGAATATAGCTTTTTTTTTTTAATAACTACATTGTTACCTAACTTCCTTTGTAATCTTATGTATTTTGTTGTCTTGATTTTTAAAATATTCTAAGACAAAACAGGCATCCTCCAGCAGCCAGACCTCTATGTGCTTCAGTGTAGCACCAGAGGAATGCAGAAACACCCCACTGGACCTCAGCACATGCCAGACACCACCACTAGGACCCCAGCTCATCACATATCTACCAGACTCCTACCGTCTTCAGCAGCAGCTGGCCAGCTCCCACCCCACCCCACAGCACAGCACCAGACAGCAGGATCTCTCAGGGGCCTCAGGGCAACACCAGTAAACAGCTAGGACCTGCAGCCACTGGCATAAGAAGCCTGAGACAGTGCCCCTTCCACCCTAGGTTCAGAGCTTGAAATTTAAAAAAGGAAAAAGTCTCCCTTACCCCCCCCCCAAAAAAATGAGCAAAAAATATATCAAAAAGGAATCCAATATTGGAAAGTTATTATGGTGACAGGGAAGACCAAGTCTCAAACTCAGAAGAGCACAACAACATCAAAACACCTATGGACAAAATCCCAAAGAAAAACTGAAAGTGATCTCAAGCCCAGAAAGAACTCATAGAAGAAGTCAAAAAGGAGCTTAAAAATCATTTAAGAGCAGTAAGAAAAAACATGGGAAAAATGAGAGTGATGCAAGAGAATGATGAAAAAAGAATCAACGGCTTGGAAGATTGCTTAAAAAGTAGAATTGGCCACATAGAAGAAGAGATACAAAAATCCACTGAAGAAAAGAAAAAAAAACCCTTAAAGATTGGCCCAACAGAAAAGAAAGCATGTAAACTAATTGAGGAAAAAACACCTTAAAGAGTAGAATTGGGAAAGTGGAAACTAATGACACTATGAGACATAAAGAATCAATCAAACAAACTCAAAAGAATGAAAAAAATGGAAGAAAATGTAAAATACCTCATGGGAAAAACAACTGACCTGGAAAATAGATCTGGGAGAGACAACATCAGAATCATTGGATTACCTGAAAGCCATAATCAAAAGGAGGACCTGGACAGCATCTTTTAAGAAATTGTCAAGGAATACCATGATGTCCTGGAACCAGAGGACAAAATAGGCATTGAAAGAATCCACCAATCACCTCAGGATGGAGATACCAAAACAAAAACTGCAAGGAACATTATATCCAAATTTCAGAAGTATCAGGTCAAGGAAAAATATTACAGGTGTCCAGAAAGAAACAATTCAAATATCAGGGAGTCAAATCTGTATTACACAGGACTTGACAGCTACAAAATTAAAATATCAGAGGTCATGGAATTTTATATTCTTGAAAGCAAAGGAGCTAGAACTACAACCAAGAAACATTTACCCAGCAAAATTAAACATAATACCTCAAAGTGAAAAAAATAGCTATTCAATGAAACAAAAGGATTTCAAACTTTTGTAAGGAGAAGACCAGAACTAAACCAAAATTTTGATTTCCAATATTAAAACCCAATAAAAGCATATACAGGTGAAAAAATACAAGAAAAAGAAAACATAGGGGCTTCGATAGAACTAAACTATTTATATCAATACGTGAGAAGATGATACATGTAATTCTTTTTTTAATTTATTTAATATATTTAGTTTTCAGCATTGATTTTCACAAGAGTTTGAATTACAAATTTTCTCCCTATTTCTACCCTCCCACCCACTCAAAGATGGAATATATTCTGGTTGCCCCATTCCCCAGTCAGCCCTCCCTTCTGTCACTCCACTCCCCTCCCATCCCCTTTTCCCTTACTTTCTTGTAGGGCACGAAAAATTTCTATGCCCCACTGCCTGTGTATCTTATTTCCTAGTTGCATACAAAAACTTTTTTTGGAACATCTGTTTTTATAACTTTACTTTCCAAATTCTCTCCCCTCTTCCCTCCCCACCCACCCTCTCTAAGAAGGCAAGCAATTCAACATAGGCCACATGCATATCATTATGTAAAACCCTTCCACAATATTCATGTTGTGAAAGACTAACTATATTTTGCTCCTTCCTCATCTATCCCTCTTTATTGAATTTTCTCCCTTGACCCTGTCCCTTTTCGAAAGTGTTTGTTTTTGAATACTTCTTCCCCCTATCTGCCCTCCCTTCTATCATCTCCCCCCCTTTTTTATCTCCTTCCTCCGTTTTTCCTGTGGGTAAGATACCCAATTGAGCGTGTATGTTATTCCCTCCTCAGGTCAATTCTGATGAGAGCAAGATTCACTCATTCCCCCTCACCTGCCCCGCTTCCCTTCCTACAGAACTGCTTTTTCTTGCCACTTCTATGCAAGACAATTTACCCCATTCTATCTCTCCCTTTCTCCTTCTCTCAATATATTCCTCTCTCATCCCTTAATTTGATTTTTTTTAGATATTATCCCTTCATATTTGACTCACCCTGTGCCCTCTCTCTCTCTTTCTCTCTTTCTCTCTCTCTATGTATATATATATATATACACACACACACATATGTGTATATTCCTTTTAGCTACCCTGATACTGAGGTCTCATGAATCATATACATCATCTCTCCACGTAGGAATGTAAACAAAACAGTTCAACTTTAGTAAGTCCCTTGTTATTTCTCTTTCTTTTTTACCTTTTCATGCTTCTCTTGATTCTTGTGTTTGAAAGTCAAATTTTCTATTTAGCTCTGGTCTTTTCACTAAGAAAGCTTGAAAGTCTTCTATTTTATTGAAAATCTGTATTTTGTCTTGGAGAATCAAACTCAGTTTTGCTGGGTAGGTGATTCTTGGTTTTAATCCTAGCTCCATTGACCTCCAGAATATCATATTCCAAGTCCTTCGATCCCTTAATGTAGAAGCTACCAGATCTTGGATTATCCTTACTGTGTTTCCGCAATACTCAAATAGTTTCTTTCTGGCTGCTTGCAGTATTTTCTCCTTGTCCTGCAAGCTCTGGAATTTGGCAACAATATTCCTAGGAGATTTCTTTTTGGGATCTTTTTCAAGTGGGAATCTGTGGATTCTTTCATTTTCTATTTTACCCTCTGGCTCTAGAATCTCAGAGCAGTTCTCCTTGATAACTTCTTGAAAGATGATATCTAGGCTTTTTATTTGATCATGGCTTTCAGGTAGTCCAATCATTTTTAAATTATCTCTCCTGGATCTATTTTCCAGGTCAGTGGTTTTTCCAATGAGATATTTCACATTGTCTTCCACTTTTTCATTCCTTTGTTTCTATTTTATAATATTTTGATTTCTCACAAAGTCACTAGCTTCCACTTGCTCCAGTCTAATTATCACGGTAGTATTTTCTTCAGTGGTCTTTTGGACCTCCTTTTCCACTTGGCTAATTCTGCCTTTGAAGGCATTCTTCTCTTCATTGGCTTTTTGGAGCTCTTTTGCCATTTGAGTTAGTTTATTTTTTAATGTGTTGTTTTCTTCAGTATTTTTTTGAATCTCCTTTAGTAAGTCTTTGACTTGTTTTCATGGTTTTCTTGTGTCATTCTCATTTCTTTTCCCAATTTTTCCTCTATTTTTCTAACTTGCTTTTCTAAATCCTTTTTGAGCTCTTCCATGGCCTGAGACCAGTTCATGTTTTTCTTGGAGTCTTTTGATGTAGGCTCTTTGACTTTGTTGACTTCTTCTGTCTGTATGTTTTGGTCTTGTTTGTCACCAAAGAAAGATTCCAAAGCCTGAGTCTGAATCTGAGTCAATTTTCGCTGCCTGGCCCTGTTCCCAGCCATCTACTTGACCCTTGAGTTTTTCGTGGGGGTATGACTGCTTGTAGTATAGAGAGTACTCTGTTCCAAGTTTGAAGGGCTATGATGTTGTTTTCAGAGCTATTTCTATACAGCCATCTGTGCCACACCAGTGCTCCTCCACCCCCAGAACTGCCAACCTGGACCAGATTCAGATCTTAAGCAGGCTGTGCACTCCTGCTCTGATCTGCCACTTATTTCCTCCCACCAGGTGGGCCTGGGGCCAGAAGTAACAGTAGCTGTAGCTGCCCCACCTCCGCTGCCCTGGGGTAGTGGCCGAACTGGGAACTCCTTTCACTCTGTCCCCTGCAGCTTTTCCCAATAACCTTCTCTGTTGTCTTTGGTGTTTGTGGGTTGAGAAGTCTGGTAACTGCCACAGCTCACTGACTCAGGGCACTAGGGCCAGTTCTGCTTGGCTCCTGGTCTGGTTGGTCCTACCACTGCCCATGCTGGGCTCTGCTCCACTCTGCTCCCAATTTCATGCAATAGACCTTACCCAGCAACCATCCAGGCCATCCTGGGCCTGAGCCCTGCTTCCTTCTGCTATTTTGTGGGCTCTGCAATTCTAGAATTTGTTCAGAGCCATTTTTATAGGTTTTTGGAGCTCACACAAGTCCCAGCTTTCCAGCAGTCATCTTGGCTCTGCCCCCCAATACTTGTAATTCTTAAAAATTGTATCACTAAAAGTACTAAAAGAAAGAATCCAAGAAGGTAAATAGAATGTTAGAAAAATTAGATATGACAGACCTTTGGCTTAATTTAGACAAAAAGGGTGAAATTATGAACAGATTAGAAGAGCAAGGAATAGTCTACCTGTTAGATCTATGGGGAGGGGAAGAATTCTTGACCAAATAAGAGATAGAGAGCATTACAAAAAGTAAAATAGATAATTGTGATTATATTAAATTAAAAAGCTTTTGCATGAACAAAACCAAAGCCACCAAGTTTAGAGGGAAAGGAAAAAGATGGGAAACAGTCTTTATAGCAAATGTCTCTGATAAAGGCCTCATTTCTCAAATAAATGGGGAACTGTGTCAAATTTATAAGAATACAAGCCATTCCCCAATTCATAAATGGTCAAAGGATAGGAATAGGCAGTTTTCAGATGAAGAAATTCAAACTAACTGTACACATACGAAGAAGTGCTCTAAATCACTTTTGATTAGGGTATTGCACATTAAGACAACTCTGAGTTACTACCTAATGCCTATCAGATTGACTAATATGACAGAAAAAGAAAATGATAAATGCTGGAGAAGATGTGGGAAAGTTGGAAGACTAATGCACTGTTGGCAGAGTGGTGAACTGATCCAACCATTCTAGAGAGGAATTTAGAACTGTGTCCAGAGGACAAACTGTGAATACCCTTAGATCCAGCAATACCATTACTAGGTCTGTAACCCAAAGACATAATAAAAAAGGGATAAGAACCTACATATGCAAAAATATTTATAGCAGCCCTTTTCATGGTGGCAAAATATTGGAAATTGAGGGGATACCCATCAATTAGGAATGGGTGAACAAGCTGTGGTCTATAAATGTAATGAAAGACTGTTGTGCAATAAGAAATGATAAACAGGCAGATTTCAGAAAGCCTGGAAAGACTTGTATTAATTGATGCAAAGTATAATGAACAGAACCAGGAAGAATGAATGTGCACAGTGTCATCAATGCTGCGTGATGATCAACTTGAATGACTCAGCTCTTTTCAGCAACACAATGACTCAAAACAAGTACAGAGGACTCAGGAAGGAAAATGCGATCCTTATTTAGGTAAAGAACTAGTGGACTCTGAATGCAGATGGAAGCATATTTTTTTTTCACTTTATTGTTTCTCATATTTCTTCACTCCTTTTTTCTGTTTCTTCTTTCACCACTATAAATAATATGGAAACATTTTTATATGATAGCACACATATAAACTATATCAAAGTGCCTACCATTTTCAGAAGAGGGGAGGGGATGTTGGGAGGGAGAAAACTTTGGAAATCAAAATTTTGTAAAAATGAGTGCTAAAATTTTTTCTTGACATGTAACTAAGGGAAAAATAAAATATTATTCATTAATTGTCAAAAATATTCTAAGAAAAGGTTAATAATTTTCTGAACCCCTAATAAAGGTTACGAATCCCTACTCTAGAAATCCTATCAAGGATGGGAGAAGGTAGTCAAGAGTCACACAGAATGAGAAGGAATGAATAAAGTGTTACCTGGACAGACTAATTACTTCACCATAACGAGTACACTGAAGTCAAACAAATTAAGCCATGATAACGCATGAATACTTACGCAAAAAAAAATTTAATGAGGTAGTCAGCCAACCACCTAGCAAGATGCTCAGAAAATGGAACATAAAGCAGTTAAGTTTTGATGGACCCAAGGCAGTCAGATCTGGAGTTTAAGGAGTTATTCGAAAGGGTAAGACTAGGACATAGTTCTTGTCCTCATAGAAGCCCGTCTTGAAATGGTAGGAAATCTTGAATAGTCAGAAGACAATTTAAGGACATGGTTTGCTTGTGGATGAGGAGATTTCAAGGGAGAAACAAAAGGCTAATAAATGGGAAGAAAACAAACCATACCTACTTCACAATTTTACCTAGAGCTAGCCCTGTGCTACAATATCATTGAAAGCAAACTAAAACAAACAAAAACCTTAACCCACCTCTTCCATATTTTTAAAACAGTATTTTTTACTCCCTAAAAAAGAGCCTTATGAGAAAAACCCAGCGGAGTGTTGAATGGAAATCATCATCTATCTTTAACTCAAAACTCTTCCTGAATGCAGAGATAATTACCATAACAGGAATAAATCAATAGTTTTTGACAGTCTCAGAAGGAAAGAGTCCTGGGTCTGGAGTTGGAGGACTTGGCTTTGAATCCCTTCTCATCTACTTTTGTGACCCTGAGTCAATTACACTATCTACCTGCACTCCTTAACTTTACCTGAATAATGAAGAAATAGGACTTACTGATACGTAAGGTCTCTTCTACTTTTAAATCTCTAATCTTATGAAACCATATATTCTTCTACCTCATTTTCATGTCTCTTTATACTTCAATACCATCCTGATATTTCATTGATCTTTTCCCCACAACTAACAAATACTCACCCTCCCTTCTGCAGCTCAATAGTCTCATTGACTTCAGAGCTACTACTTTGACTTTGTATGCTGACTTTGAAAAACCATGTCATTGATTGATGCTGATCATGCTACCACTTTAAATAGCTCTTATTTCCACTTTGTCCCTGCCCAAGCAAATCCTACAAGTTTTTCATAGATGAGTGAGTGAATTAATGAAATAAATTAAAACTATGTGTGTGAAAAATAGCATTTTAAATTCTGGGGATGGAAATAGAAAAGCAAGATGGTGCCTGCTCTCAAGGAGTTCACATTCTTACTGGGAGAGGAAACATATGCAAGGAAGTTCTGATGCAGGGTGGAAGGAAAAGCCTGGAAATCCTAAGAGGCAGGTAATAAAGTTCTAGAGATCTTTATGGTACAGCATATTCCAGTCAAACTCCAATTCCCAAAGGTCTGGAATTTCTAATGGTAGCTCTGAAAATTCCATATATTATCAGGTTTTAAGTTTGTGACATATTGCTCATCCAAGTTGTGCAAGCAGGTATATCTTCTCCACAGTAAGGCAGAGCCCTAAATGGATCTGCCATCATGAGAGAGAGGTGCTAAGGAGGGAAAGTGGGCCTAAGGCTCTGAGTGTAAGGGAGATTCTAGGTTCCCTTCTAAAGGGGTCAGTGTCTGGCCAGTAGAGGGGAGGCATCTTTGGTTAAAAGATTGAAGTTCAAGAAAGGTCAGATTCTCAGGGACAGATGGAACCAGAAAAGCTTGGGTCAAGGGAAAATGGAGGAAGCAAACTCCACTCCTTTTTGTGTGATCATGACCACAATTTTAGTAGCTTGGGGTGGATATGGAACTCCACCCCAACTGGCCCTATCAGATGGATAATAATTTCCCCTCTCAGAGCCCCCACTTTACTCATACTTGGCATTTTTCTCATTTAGCACTTAATTATTGTCTTATTTCATATCTGTGTGTTTAGTCTTTACAACTATACTACAAATTCCTTAAGGTCAGGAACTATGTCTTTTTTGATTTAACATCGTGTGGAAAAAAAAAGTATTAATGTATAAATGGCAATAGAAAACAGAATTATGACCAATAAGTGCAAGGTACAGGGAAGAAAACTTTGGTTTTACTAGAAGGAAAGAAAGACTCCCACCAATTAAAATGTCCCCAAATGAAATGCCCTTCTCCAGCAGGAAAAGAATTTCCTATCCTTAAAGGCAGTGGGGTCAAATTCAAGTAGAAACAAAGGCATTAGACTTTAATAAGGATCCCTGATGGCAACTTAGAAAACCATGTATTAACATTGTGTATATTCTATTTCTTATCTTTACATTTAAATCTGGTTCAGCCCCACTTAGTAATGTTGCCTGCAGATTGTGACCTAAGAGCTGTCTGTCTGACACATCTTGCTTGAAGGTATTCAAGAAGAGGTGAGATCAACATCCATGAGGAATGTGCTAAGAACAATGTAAGTGTTCTCCATCTCATTAAATGGAAGAATACCCACTGTTTCTGGAATATTCACTGTGCTATTCTCCTTGCTCTCCAATAACAAATTCTTTCTTTCTGACTTAAATCACCATAGCATATGATCTCACTCAATTCACTTTCTCATTCTTTGTTGTTAGTTTTAGTCATGTTTGATATCACCTACCAGATTGAAACTCCATGAGGCCAGGGATTGTGTCTGAGAATTTTATGTGTATCCCTTCAGAGAAGCTAGACCAAGGCTGTCCAACCTTAAGTTTTTATTGAAACAAAAGACAATATATTTTGATTTGCCATTTTAGTGAGAGCTTTGCAGTAGCTCAGCTTCATTTATTAAAACATTTATGTAAATTTCTATGCTTGTAGGTGGGCCACATAAATCACACTGTGGCCTGTATGTGGCCTGCCAGTTGCATTCTGGACAGCCCTGACCTAGACCATTGGCTTGCATGATATATGCATTAAATAAACAGTTGTTGAATGTTTTAAAAGAATTCACACATTATATATATATATATATATATATGTTTTGGATGAAATGTTCTATAAAGGTCTGGTCCAAATGTTAGTTTCTATGGTTCTTTCATTTTTATATTTCTTTTGTAATTCCTTCCCAACTCCTGGTACCTAGAAAGCCATTGGCCACAAAATGGGAGCTTCATTAAATGCTTATTGATCTACTTTACCAAACTTTGACAGTCTTCTACCTGATAGTCACCTTCTCTCAGTCCATCTCTTCCATATATTCTTCATCTTTATCATAACCTATTATTCTTCATTTCTCATTATTTACTCATGATTTTAACCCCGATCTGATTTTATTTTCTTCCCTTCTCAATCTTAGCACTATAGTCAATTGGTCCAACTTACAGGCTATCCTCTGTTCTATTAATTTTTTTCTCCTTTACTTTTGTTTTCTCATTCTCACCCATACTTTACTAAATCTGTGAATTATTCCCATCATATACCTCATCAGTTCCTATTCATATACTAATGAATAGATCTGGAAGAAGTTGGGCTAACCAAGCTATGTCCAAACAATGTTATTTAATCTCAACTGAGCCCTCAATGCAGTAAGGCAATAGGTTTACTATTCCTCAATTGATTTCCTATCTCATTGCCCACAGAGATTCTTCCAAACCTTTTGCTTCCTCAAACTTTCCTTCACTCACCCTCCTATAGATTCATAGATGAGGATATGATTTATATGTCTCTCTTCTCTGGGTTTTTCAGGCACCACTCTCTCCTAAGCCAACTTCTTTCTTCCTTTATATCATCACTCATAACAGTGACTGTAACCCAAAGATCTAACCTGGCCTTGCTTCTCTTTTCTCTTTATACTCTCTTGTGACCTCATGAGTACTAAGGGTATAAATATTACCTACCAGTTATATGTATATATGTGTGTATATTATATATATATATATATGTATGTACATACATATTCATATATGTGGGTACATTCATACATGTGTATATTCACATACGCATGTAGTTATATAATACATGCATATTCATATGTGTATACTTAACACATATGGGCATGTACATGTATATGTATGTATATGTGTGTGTGTGTGTGTGTGTGTGTAGTGCTTACATAATATTCATATATAAATGTCTATGTATACTTGCTCCTTGCCTCTGTTTTGAAGGATCTCCTATGTCCTTCAAGACTCAACTTGGGTATCACTTTCTATGTGACTTCTATTCAGGACTTTCTAAACTTTCTCCACTCCCAACCCCTTTTTTGTGTTTTGGCAACATTCATTGGTGCTCTGTGGATGTGATGGCATGCACAGTGCAAAGCATGCATGTCATGTGTTCAGAACGAAGGCTGCAGTGAAGCTGCACTATGAAACACAGGCAAGCATTGCCGGAAATTCCTGGATTCATTATGCATTTGATTTTTATTTAATTTTTGGTCATTCCCTGTTCAGAAACCTTTTACTATTGCCAAATTTTTCATGATATGAGGTTGTGACCCACAGTTTAAGAAGTGCTGAAGAGGTCACAAGCAGAAAAGGTTTAAGAAGCCCTGGATATAAGAGCATAATTGATGCTAAACAAAAACACTACCCATCCAACCCTAACCTAAAACCAAACACAGAAGAAATTAAAAGGATGAAGGAAATATTAGGCATTAACTTCAGAAGTAATTAGTTCCTTGAAGTTATTTTAAAGGAGTACAAGAATTATGCCTAAACACTTAAAAAAAAACACTAAGACTTCTATAGGCTTATTTGCCTCTTTTGTTTAGTGCTTTCTAGAATGACCTCAGAGTGCCATATTACCATTTAGTGATGAATAAAACAACATGTTTAAATGTGATATGTAACTATTGCATTCTAAAGTAATGTAAAATAGTGCTTGATGGAAGCTTTCTTTGAGGATTTTTTTTAACTACTTAGTATATGGTAACCTTCTTTGGGAAAATAGCATGTTTCTTATAAAATATTATTTTGAAATGAAATATGCATATGATTGCATGTAGTATATTTTCTTCTTTCTTTGGCATTAAGTTCAATCATTGGCTGAAGAAGATTAAAAAGCAAGGTGTTTGCCTAGGGCAATGGATTTAACTACAGGAACAATGTCCCAAGAAACACTTATACTTATTCTGAATCAATGATGATGAGCCCCTGAATAAAAGGCAGGCACTTTTAGTTGCTGGAAAGAATGACGCTGCTCATTTTTGCTGAGGTTGGAGCCTACACCAATTTCATCATATCTAATTTAATCCTATCTAAAATTTTAATGACTTTGCTTGGGGCATATCATAATCATATGTAGTAAGTACTTGGGTTAAGTAAAAATAAAAAATTAATAAAGAAAAGAAATAAGGTCTGTAAATCAAAACCACCGATAACTTTATGGTTCACCATCTTTTTTCTTGCCTCCCATATGTATTGCTTTCTCCTATAGTAGAAAATTGTTCAATATTTCCAGTGGCCTTTGGAAGTATCTTGCCATTTTTCCCCCATGGAGTAAAAACATTCCATTTCAATTTTGCCCATTTTATAGTAATTGTACAGCTGGCTCTCCTTAACTTTATAATAACACTATTACTCTTAGGGACACTCTAATTTCATGAATTATAAATTATAAAAAAATTATAGAAAAAAACCAGAATTTGTCAAAATCATCAAAACTTAATAATAAAAGTTTTCTTTTTCCTGTAATTGGTCCTTCAGTATTTGCTTCATTTTGTTTTAGAAGAATTAAATACTAAACTGTATTATATGGTGTGGGAAATCTGATCACTGAATCCAACTCTTCTCCCTCACTTTTCGTGAGTTTTGCAGATACATATGTACAGCATTTGTTACCCCTGCTCCAGAGGAGCCTGAAGTTAAAGGCTCCCTAGAGCTCAAAAGGTCTGAGCTGCTATGGATAATCAGTTATCTGAACTAAGTCTGACACTTGTACAGTGAAATCTGAGGGGTCCACCTGACTACCTAAGGAGAGTGAACTAATACAGACATTAAATTTAGAAAGTAACAATGACAAAAATTGACTTTGCTCTTAAGGAGCTTATGTTGCAATTCCAGAAAACAACCCAAAAAGGGAGAGCTAAGAAGTGAGTGTGAAGATATGTGGGGGGTATGGGGAAGAGGAGGGCAGGAGAAGTACCCATGCTGGGGCATTGTGCCAAATTCTAGAGAATCAAGAATGACTTAATTAAGGAAGGAAGAAAGGGAGGGAGGAAGGAAGGAAGGAAGGAAAGGAAGGAAGGAAGGAAAGGAAGAAAGAAAGAAAAAGAAAGAAAGAAAAATGAAAGAAAGAAAGAAAAAGAAAGAAAGGAGGAAGGAAGGAAGAAAGAAAAGTTTTAGGAACATGCTATGTGCTAAGAACTTTTAAAATGTTATCTCATTTGATTCTCACAACTCAGGGAGGTAGGTGCTATTGTAATTTCCATTTCATAGTTGAGGAAACTGAGGCAGACAGAGGTTGACTTCCCCAGTGTCACACTGATAGAATTTTTCTGATTTGAACTCATATCTTCCTGATTTCAAGTCCATCATTGTACATAGAACTCTATCTAGCTGCCTCCAAGGGGAATTTATCAGTCTGAGAAGAGGCCCACAGGTAGCGGGGAGAAGGCAGCTGAAATGTAATGGCAAATGAAACATCAATGGTCTGGGCCCTTCCTCAAAACAGAGTTTCTAGGAGGACCTTCACAGTGGGAGAAGAGGGCAGCAGAAGTGGGCAGAAAAGGGCATTGAGTGAACAGCAATAAGTGGAGGGAGAAGACTGCTGAAAGGGAAGGGGAAGAGTACTACCAAAAAATGTTTACCTACTTCAAGTTTACTGAGGTCCAGATCTCTGAGACTAGCTCTAAAGAATCTAAGACTGTCTGAATGGAAGGGGATGTTAGAAGTATAGTCTAAGCATCTTGCCTTATATTTGAAGAAATTGGTGCCTAGAAATAAAATTACTCATCCAAAGTCATTCAAATATAGCTGGGGTATATAGACCCAGACCTTTTGATTCCATAGCTCTTTCTACTACATCACACTGCCTCTTAAGGGAGTGGCAGATAAGGAACATCAAGAAGCCTGTATTTGGAAAGTTTCACAAATGTAAATGGTGGAAACTTTGTATGCTATTAATAATTCATGAGCCAAATCCGGTAGAATGAGGAATGTTATTTTATTTGGCTTTTTACCTAGTTTAACGATGGTACCTTTACTTCTGTGTGATGTGGCCGAAATCTTGTTTTCTTAAACTACATATCTAAGCAGTGTTGAATCAATATGTAATCCTAATACACATTCATGAGCCATAATTTTAACAAATTGTTTGATTTTTGCTTTGGATAGCACTACGATTTTCTTTAATTAAAAATTCAATAGGCTCTCTGACCTCCTTATTAGCAGGTCTGGAAACTAGAAGTGCTTTTGTTTATTTATCTGAAGAGAGGGTTTAACGTTACTTTTTAAAGGTTAGCACTGACTTGATGTATTAAGTCCAGCCAGTAGTAAGTTGTGCCTGAGCAACAAAATGGAAAACTACTGGACCATTGTCGAATTAATACATAGTTTTTTCAGACAAGATTTTTTGTTACTTGTGTTTAAAGACTAGTCAACTCTTATCGTCTGAATTAAATAGTCTGAAACAAGCCCCATCAGATGTCAGCCAGCCTGATTATGTGGGACTTAAGCAAACATGTAGTTCAAAACATATAAAAATGCAATGTTGTCTGTTTTTATTTCATTAATTTCATTGTCTCAGGGCATGAAGATTGCTCTTTCAGAGGCACTAACTTACGCCCACATCCATACCAAAGAACTCCCACCATGGATTTCTAAACATGCGATTAAAATGACTTATTATATATTGTAGTTAGTTTCATTCATTGTAGAAAAAGTCATAGTATATTAATAGCTGCCAAACTAAGGGATTTTTGTTTTTTATTTAAGAGCTAAAATTCAGTATTTACTAACAAGTAAATTAGCAAGTACTTACCGAAGGTTAGTAGTAGATAGTAAAAGAACCCTTAGTTATCTTTGATGAATTCCAAACATTTTTGCTAGGGAAATTCTCTTGCTGAGCCACGATTAGGGATATTTGTAATATCAGGAAAAATAAGAGATATACTATAATACCTGAAGTGCAAATGTTACATTACTTTAAAAAAGAAAAAAAGAGAGAATCAAGTCTGAAAACTACAGGCCAGTGAACCTGAATTGAATTCCTAATAACTTTGTAAAACTGATCTTTAAAGAGAGAATTACTGAACACATAGAAAAGGAAGCAGTGATTAAAATTATAAAGTATGACTTCATTAAGAAAAGTTCATAATTCTTATTTCTTTTGTGACAAGGTTATTACAGTAATAGATCAGGGAAAATGTAGATGTAGACTAGATTTTTACAAAATATTTGATAAAAAAACAACAGATTTTATTCTTGTTGATAAGATGAGGAGATTTCAATTAGGTAGTGATACAATTTGATAAATTAGAGATTTATCAAAAGTCTGGAATAAAAAGTAGTCTTTAATAGTATTATATACACTTAAACAAAAGGTTTCCATTTGAGTTCCCTAGGGCCTCCTACTAAGTGTAAAGAAAATAAAGCTGTTCAACAAGAGATAGAGTATTATGAAATGCAAAATTAATTTTAATTGCAAAACGCAAAATTTAAAATGCAAAATTAATTTAAAATCAAAAAAATTTTGATTACATTAAATTGAAAAGTTTTTGTACAAACAAAGCCAATGCAACCAAGGTTAGGAAGGAAGCAGAAAATTTTGAAAGAATTTTTACAACCAGTGTCTGTGACAAAGGACTCATCTCTAAAATATACAGAGAACTGAATCAAATTTATAAGAATACAAGTCATTCCCTAAATTATAAATGGTCAAGAATATGAACAGGCAGTTTTCAGAGGAAGAAATTAAAGAGATCTATGGTCATATGAAAAAAATACTCTAAATCTCTATTGATTAGAGAAATGCAAATCAAAGCAACTCTTAGGTACCACATTTCTCCATTGACTAACATGCAAAATAGGAAAATGATAACTGCTGGAGAAGATGTGGGAAAATTGGAATACTATTGCAATGTTGGTGGAGTTGTGAATTGATCCAGCCATTCTGGAGAATAATTTAGAACTATGCCCAAAGGGCTATAAAGATGTGCATACTGTTTTACCCAGCAATACCACTTCTAGAGCTATGTCCCAAAGAGATCAAAAAAGGGGGAATAAGGACTCGTATGTACAAAAATATTTATACCAGCTCTTTTTGTGGTGGCAAAGAATTGGAAATCAAGGGGATGCCCATCAATTGGGGAATGGCTAAACTAATTGTGGTATGTGAATGCAATGGAATACTATTGTGCTCTAAGAAATGAGGAGCAGATGGACTTCATAAGAACCTGGAAAAACTTATATGACATGATGATGAGTGAAGGGAGCAGAACCAGGAGAACATTTAAATAACCACAGACACATTTGAATAACTTTGATAGACTTTGCTCTTCTCAACAATGCAAGGTTCTAAGAAACCTCCAAAAGACTCATGATAGAAAAGTCTATACATGCATATCCAGAGAAAGAATTACAGAGTCTGAATGCAGATTGAAGCAAACTATTTGCTCTCCTTTTTATTTTATTTTGCTTTATTTTATTTTATTTTAGTTTTGTTTCATCTTTCTCACAGTTCATTTCCATTAATTATAATTTTTCTTTACAACTTGATTATTGGGAAAATAAGTTTAATGTGAAGGCATATGTAGAACCTACATCAGATCACATGCCTTCTTGGGGTGGGGAGGGCGGGGGAAGAAAATTTTGAACTCAAAAACTTGTGGAACTGAGTATTGTAAACTAAAAAAAATAATAATTAATTAGCAACAAAAAAAGAAAATTACAAAAAAGAAAATAAAGCTGTTAATGACCTCTCATTGAGTCCAGACATTTAACAAGCCCCAAGCTCATCTAATTTTATTATTGTATATTCTGTATCTTATCTACAACAGCCGTATGTGATAGCAAATACTTTGCTAAAATCTAGGTTAACTTTAAGTACAGTGTAATAGCTCTATTAGAAAAAGAAATAGGGTTAATTGGGCATGATCTGGTCTTGACAATGCTCTGATGATGGCATTTTGTAATCTATATTTCCTTTCATATATGATCATTAGTTGCTTTTTCCTTCCAGACTTAAAATGCAATATAGAAAAGGGAATTTTCTGGTTTTAGCCCATAAGTTATATAAAATGCAGAATAGCTTTAATTAATTAATTGGTTCAAGGATTCTTAAATTTTTTGTGTGTAATGTACCCCCTTTGACATTCTGCTGAAAACTATGTCCCTTTTCTCAAAATAATGTTTTTAAATGCATGAAATTAAATGCATACATTTCAAAGGAAACGTGTGTACATATATAAATCATTGATCAAGACCCCCTAAATTATCTTTGTTCTCCACCCCAGTAGAACTAGGGAAAATATTTGTCCTAGAAGTTTATCTTTCCTTTTCCCGTTTTAAACCCTCAATATATTTGCTTAAAAATTGATATAATTGTCCATAAAATTTATTACAAAGTAACAAATAATATAGCATATAGGGCAAATCTTAAAGTAAGGTGTTTTGTTGTAATATATATATGTGTGTGTGTGTGTGTATATATATATATACATATATATATATATACACACACACACATATATACATATACATATATATATATATATATATATATATATATATATATATATAATAGCCAAAATTACATCCAACTCTTAAAAAGTAAGTAAAAGAAGAAATTGCTGAGTAGAATTCCACTTACCCACTACCAGCTCACACGTTCTCTAATAAACTGTAGTCAGAGTTCAAGTCAATTCTTTTCAGAATGCTGTTAATTCAGTTAATTTCAGAATGGCATTTTACTCAGTTTTCCTCTGAAATATCAGTTAGCTCTGCATTCCCCCAATGTCACTCATATCTCCTTGTGGATTCTTCTCACAGTGTATATTCTCCACAAAATGCCTTCTCTCACAGACTCCTGCCATGATCATTAACTGTCAATAATATTCCCAGTGATTTTTTTTTAAGGGCACAGGGTCAGTATACAAAGTTTGTGATCCTGCAGGTGGCAATCCAAGTGTCACATTAGTAGGGATTAGATGATGTAGTTAATTCTCAAAACTGTCTGCTAAGTACATTTTAGGTTTTAGGGTATCTGATCACTTTTAAAGAATGGCAATTTTCAGCAAAGCAAAGAAAGTCTAACTTATAGAAATGCATGATTGCCCTTCATAACAAATCTATAGATTGGGTCCTAATTAAAGAATTTACAAATAGCTTTCCTTTGTTACAAATATTAGTTCTAGTTCAGCCTTGCATCAATAATATACACTCATTGGTTTCTTGTTATGGATTTTTCTAAATCTTATTTTTATTGATATCTCCTCTGCATCAGTGTGGGGCATGGGAGTGTGATGCATTGAGTAGTTCTCAGGTGCTCTCAGGGACAAATGTAAGAACTCCAACCTTTCTATGCTATTGGTCCATTTTTTTAAATTAATACTTTCTTAGGTTGTGTTCAAGGACAGTATTGTGAGAATGCTCTGGAATATGCTCAGCAAATTTCCCTTTTAAATGCTTACAGAAAATCCTCTATTAGGTCATACAATTGATAAGCATCTAGGGTCACCTTTTTCTTTTTTCCTCTACCATATTCCCAGCTGGACTGAAAGGAAGAGATAGTAAAGAAATAAACTGCAATTACAATTTAATGTTTCTTATCTCTGTGCTTTGGGGAAACAGGAAGAAAAAGAAGCAATTGATTGAACTTTTCTCTCACCAATTGCTGCAAATTCCAAATCACCCTGTTTTTTAGGTCTATTCCATTCTTGCCATGAACTCATGGAGAACTCATAGACACATTCTCTTGGTCTGTAATCTAAATACTTATCTAACTTTTGACCTTGCCACTCCGCCCTCACTGTCTAATCCCTAAGCCCTCCAAGAAAACAACAACAAAAAAAAACTTTTTATAAGAAATCACTTCTTTTAGGCTACTGGAACCCCCCAATAAACCAAACTTTCTTTAATATCTACTAATAGTCTTGCACAAAGAGTGTCTCTCATCCAACAAAAGTCCTCATAAGTCTAATTGGGTGGTCCTCCAAAATCTAGAGTACACTCTGAAAGTTCTGAACAATATTATCCTAATGCTTTGGCTTTTATTCAAAAAGTCATGTAACACATTTTGTACTCAGATAACTAATACTAACCTTTTTTATTTAAAATTTTAAATGACTTAAGCATTTCAATGACTATGAAATCAATATCTTTCCCTAGATTTGTCAATCTCAGTCACACAAAACAGTAATCATTTCTAATAACATAAACTTTAGATATTATTAATAATATTGCTGTAGAGCACCTATTATACATAGATTTAAAGATCAAAGGAACCTCAGAGACCATTTAGTTCATCCATATTATTAAAAGATGAAGAAACTAAAAAGGTGACACAACTAATAAGTATCAGAGCTAGAATTTGAACTCAAATACTCTGACTTCTGTCTCCAAATCCAGTCTACTTTCCCCTGTATTTGTTGGTTGAATAATTGGACGATCAAAAGAGATTAATAAATACAAGGAAGGAAATGCAATGTAAAATGTGATGTGGCTGTTTAATTTAGATTTTGAAATGTTGGTCAGAATCATGCTATAATATAACAAACGATCACATACCTCCCAAAAAGCATACGTTCTTCAAAGCAATGAAGCTAATTAAAGGTGGTAAAGATAGAACCTGGGGGGGGGGAACTCAATATCGAATGAAAGTGTTGATTACAATTCTCTTGAGCCACTCCTTTGTACACACAAAAGTATTTGATTTGTTTTTAAATAATTGAATAAATATAAACATTCTTGGAAGATAGCATCTTTCATGTTTTCATTAAACGTCATCTAAATATACTCAATTACTGTGCCAACTGTCATTAGAATGAAATAGGATAGTTTTGCTATATTTCCTAAAGTATCCTTACCTCTGTTAGAAGGTTACATTTTTGCTTTATTTACATACATATATATATATGTGTGTGTACATATAAAATTTATTTTATTTATGTATAACCGAATTCTTAGTTGCTATTTCTATTGCAAAAGGAACAAAAGCTAAAATTTGCAATAATCCGCAGCTTATAATTTGTCCCAGATAGTAATAATTTGGGTGAACAAGGATTGATGTGAACAATATCTATAGCTACCAATTATAAAAAACATTTCCAGTTCCATTTTTACTGTGTCTTTTGTAAAAAAAATATATTACAATAAGCATTCATTTTTTTGGTATACAGTATAATTTTGAAATGTTTACTCACAGTAATTATAACTTTGCTCTGTTTTTACATTTCATTTTGAATTATATACTATGTCCCTCAAGGCTCTACTGCGTTGAAGTTGACAGGACTACAAAATCATTTATTTACAGCTAGAAGGGACTTTAGGCCAACACACACACACACACACACACACACACACACACACACACACACAGGCACACACGCACGCATGCATGCACGCACAAAAAACTTGAGAACTAGAGAAATTTGGAGACTTTTCCAGGTTCAGTCAGCCAGTCAGTCAACAAGCATTTAATAAGTGCATGTTATATGTCAAGTCCTATGCTCAGCTAAGGAGATACAAAGAAAGAAAACAACAGAATGTCTCTGCTCTCATTCTCTCAAGCAGTTCAGTAATTGGGGAGATTAATATGAAAAACAAATACCTATGAAAACAGTAAATACAGTGACAAATTTGAAACAATCATCAAAGACTAGACATTAGGATTAAGGAGGATCAAGGAAGACCTTGTAGAAGATGGGATTTGAGCTGTGACTTGAAGGAAGTCTGGGAGACCAAGAGACAGAGATAAGAAGGGAAAAAATTCCAAGGTAAAATTTCTGATGCAAGGAATAAGAGGGCCAGTGTCACAGAATTGATAAGTACTTAGGGTGAGAAAAATACTGGAAAGGCAGGAGTGGTCAGGTTATAAAGGGATTTGAATGCCAAACTGAGGATTTTATATTTGATCCTGGAAGTGAAATGGAACCATTGGAGTTTATTGAATAGGGGCTAATATGGTCTAATCTAGTTTTCTAGGAAGATCAATGGAAAACTGACTGAAGAGGAGAGAGATTTAAAGTGGAGAAACCAGTCAAAAGGCTATTATAAAAATCCAGGGATAGAAGTAATGACATCTTGAAAAAGGTTGATGGTAGTGTGAGAAGAGGACAGAATTCAGGAACAAACTGGTTATGGGAGTGGGGCAGTAAGACGAGTCATTAAAGGATGGGTAGGTTGTGAATTTTGGTGACTGGGTACCTGGAAGGATAGTGATAAACCAGTGACAGAAAGGGAGGTCAGGAAAATTATCGTCAAGAAGGAGAGAGGTTTCAGAGAGTTTCACATGATGGAAGGTGTGGAAAAGGAAAAGGTTTAAGATGAAAGTAGATGTGTTTCCCTACAGAGAAGGTGCTCTAGTGAACACAATGGAAGGGAAGAACACAATGGAATAGCTTTTAGGGAGGGGAGAAGGGGATGAAGGCAAAAGAAATAAGAAAATGGCCAGTGTTGAGACAGAGAATGGAGTTTCAATAATGATAGTTGGAATAGGGAGAGCCTGATGGAGTGGGAGCTTGTTAATCATTGAAGTATAGGTTCAGGTAGCTTACCAACATCCTTGGTGTTCGGCCCCACAGTAAATTCCTCTCCTGCCTTATGCAGCAGCATGTAACTGGAAAGATGGAAATGAAGAATTGGGAAGTGAAGGTCCCTTTGAGGGGTGTAACAGCAAGCACCGTGGCACACCCAGGATGTTCTGCTAGCACAGATTCTTTGATCTGCTTTTCTAAAGGAAAGGCAACTTTTAAAGGGGTCAACAATCTTACTTTAATAACAGATAAGTAGAAAATACAAGCAAATTAGTACAAGAAATTAGTACAAAGATTCCACAGACAGGGCTACAACTGTCTGAATGACATGATACAACCACTTACATATACCACCAGATCAGGCGAGCACCAACATCTGAGTAGTTGGGGGCTCTTAACAAATGGCTGCTCAGAGTCCTGTCCAGGTAATCAAAAGGTCCTTCTCATGAGCAAACAAAAGTCTTACCTCAGAATATATACACACTTTTTGCTAATAGGCTTAGAGACAGAAAGATTTACAACTCTCTTGACTTAGTACCTAATTAGCGTAGTACCAAAAGGTGTAGAAGCCTTCTTGCAAGCAAGCTTCCCCTAAGCAAGCTTCCCCTTTGGCAAGTTCCTTCCCCAATGGGCTCTATGTGACTCAGGGTATATCACAGTTGTGAGCTGGGCCAGAGCTCAAAGCAACAAGACATCCATGATTGAAATACCTGCATACCTTTAGACCTGAGAACACGGCTCCTGTTCCAGGAAAAAAGGGGACACATGATCACGGAGGACTATTAATGGAGGGGGAATATCTTCATGTTCCATTAACATTACAAGGAGGCAATTGGGTTAGACAAGTGACTTGGAGGGAGCAGGATGGAAAGGGATATCCTTCTTTCTCTTCCCAGCTATGCAAGAAATTGGTATCATACAGACAGTAAACGGCTGAAATTGGACTTAAACTCAGGTCCTATAAAATTTCTTTATTTTATAAATAGAAAAATAATGCTTCATGCTTATAACTAAAAGGATTTTAATATACTTCCCTAAAAGAATAAAGAGAGAAGTTATTTCAATTTTTTTCTCCTTTACTGTGTCAAGAGTATACCCAATTTTAATTACTCAATACCTTCCACCGCATAGTAAGATTATACTACTAAAGTTAGGTTATAGATTTTCTTCCCCCTGGGAAGTGTGGAAGGGTGAAGGGAATAAGCATTTATATAAGGCCTACTATGTGCCAGGCATTGTGATAAGCATTTTACAAATATTATCTCATTAAATCCTCATAACTACCCTGAGATGTAGGTCCTTTTATTATCAATAGAGGTTAAATGATTCGCGTAGGGTCACACAGGTAAATAAAAAGTATCTGTGGCTAAATTTGAATTCAGGTCTTCACGACTACAGAACCCAGGCACTGTCCAATGTACCACCTAGCTGCCTCTGCTAAATTTGTAATCTTATGGTTCACTGTGTCACAGTTATACAAACTCCTTTCTCAAAGGCTGTGTCAGAATTGTACCACCTATATGAAATCCTATTAAGTTGGAAAGGACTCAAGTACCCTATAGAAATTTACTATATACCTATTGTCCAAGTACCAGCCTAGCTGAGTCTATAGAGGCTTATGACAAAAATGATTATTATCAGGAAATAAAATGTCAGCAATGAAGTCTTAGTCTTTGGAGTCAGTTGAGATTGCTTTCTCTCTTACATATAGCTCTTTTTTGGGAATATTTATGAGGTTGTGAGAAAATCTATAGTCTTACAACTTGTTGTTAATTGAATGACATGAATCATAATCACCTTGAATTAGCTGTAATTGCAGAAATAATAATTAAGCATTGTTACTTTCTCTTCAAATGAAAATGAGCTGTGTGTAAGAGGTAAAGCAATTTAAACTGTCTGCAAAGTCTAGGACCCTGAATTAACGCATCTCAGGGAAGAAAAGAATAGTCAAATGGAGGAAAAGCGAAATATTTGTATCAAATTTCCCTGATAAATATTTGGTATCCAAGATATAAAAAATCCACACACACACACACACACTTATGAGATTTGAAACAGTCTATCATACAGTTAATAGTTTAAAATTCTTCTTTAGAGATGTTTGGTCATATCCTTTGATAAATTATCCAAAAGTCATTATCTAATGGATAAAAGGTCAAAAGAAGAATTGCAAACTATTTACAACCACATGAAAGATGCTTCAAGTATCTAATAATAAAAGAAATACAATTCATAATGACAATGAGGTTTCATCACACACATTGCAAATTGGCAAAGTTATCAAAAGAAGGAAATAGTCATTGTTGAGGGGTTTGAGAAACACTGGAATAGTAATGCATTGTTGATGTAGGTGTGAATCAATACAGCCACCTTGGAAAGCAATTTGCAATTATTCAAATAAAGCAACTTTAAAATTTCCATATCTTCTGCCCCAGTGGTTTCATTACTACTCTTCCTCAAAGATACCATCAGTCAGAAGAAAGTTTCCATATACAACAAAATATTAAAAGCAGAAAATGTGTGATAGCAAAGAATGGGAAATAAAGCAGATGTGCATCGAGTGGGAAATAGCTAAACAAATTGTGCTGCATTAATGCATTACAATGGTTTTGTGCTACAAGAAATGACAAATGTGATGAATACAGAGAAACATGGAAAAATCTACATGAAATGATGCAAAGTGAAATGAGCAGAGCCAAGAAAATAATATAAACAATAACTATAATATAAATGGAAAGATCTTGCCACTAGACTGATGCCTGGAGGAGAGAATGAGGCTGACAACTTTTATAACTTTAGCTCATCTAAACCCAATTCATGCAGAGCTCAAGATATCACCCTCACAATGACATTGGCCCTCTTCAAGAATAAAGGCAAAAGGGAGCAGAGCCAAGATCGTGGCTGGAAAACAGGGACTCACTTAAGCTCTCCCCCAAATACCTCCAAAAATCTGTAAAAAATGGCTCTGAACAAATTCTAGAGCTACAGAACCCATGAAATAACAGAGGGAAGCAAATCTCCAGCCCAGGACAGCCTGGAGGGTCACTGGGAAGGGGAGCAGAGCAGTGCAGAGGCCAGTGTGGGCTGTGCCAGGACAGACCAGAGTGGAGGAGATCATGTGAGCAGGCCCTCAGGGCCAGGAATCACTGAGGTGGAGCAGTTACCAGACTTCTGAACCCATAAACACCAAAGACAACAGAGCAGGTCAGTGGGAAAACTGCTGGATCTGTGGGAGAGAAGGGGCAGGTCCAGCCCCAGCCCCAGGGGCTGTGGCAGCAGCAGCAGTAGGAAGCTCCAGTGGCTGCTTCCAGAGCTCCAGCTGTGGCTGCTTCCAGAGTCCCTAGCCCACCTGGTGGGAGGAATCATGTTGAGGATCAGAATGGGAGTGCATGGAGCACTTTGTTGGCACAGAGGCAGGGTTCTCTTGCTTTGCCCCTCTTGGATCTAGGTCACAGTCCTGGTTGGTGGTTCTTGGTGGAGAAGGAGCACTGGTGTGGCAGTTTGTGTTGGCTTAGAAGTAGCTCTGAAAACAGTGGTGCAAGGCCCTTGAAGCTTGAGACAAGGCACTCCCTACTTTGAAGGCAGTCATAACCTGACCAAAACCTCAAGGGTTAAGTAGTTGGCAGAGAACATGAGGAAAGGCAAACGGACTCAGACTTAGACTATAGAATCTTACTTTGGTGACAAAGAAAATCAAAATATACAGCCAGAAGAAGTCAACAAAATCAAAGATCCTACATCAAAAGCCTCCAAGAAAAATAAGAATTGGTCTCAGGCCATGGAAGAGCTCAAAAATGATTTGGAAAAGCAAGTAAGAGAAGTAGAGGAAAAATTGGGAAGCAAAATGAGAGTGATGCAAGAAAACCATGAAAAACAAGTCAATGATTTGCTAAAGGAGATCCAAAAAAATACTGAAGAAAATAACACCTTAAACTATAGACTAACCCAAATGGCAAAAGAGCTCCAAAAAGCCAATGAGGAGAAGAATGCCTTGAAAGGCAGAATTAGCCAAATAGAAAAAGAGGTCCAAAAGGCCACTGAATAAAATGCTACCTTAAAAATTAGAATGGAGAAAGTGAAAGCTAGTGACTTTATGAGAAATCAAGAAATTATAAAACAGAACGAAGAGAATGAAAAAGTGGAAGACAATGTGAAATATCTCATTGGAAAAACAACTCACCTGCAGAATAGATCCAGGAGAGACAATTTAAAAATTATTGGACTACCTGAAAGCCATGATCAAAAAAAAAGGCTTAGACATTATCTTTCAAGAAATTATCAAGGAAAACTGCCCTGATATTCTAGAAACAGAGGGTAAAATAGAAGTTGATAGAATCCACGAATCACCTCTTGAAAAAGATCTCAAAAAGAAAACTCCTAGGAATACGGTAGCCAAATTCCAGAGTTTCCAGGTCAAGGAGAAAATACTGCAAGCAGCCAGAAAGAAATAATCTGAGTATTGTATAAAAACAATAAGGATAACACAGGATCTAGCAGCTTCTCCATTAAGGGACTGAAAGGCTTGGAATGATATTCCAGAGGTCAAAGGAGCTGGGATTAAAACCAAGAATCACCTACCCAGCAAAACTGAGTATAATATTCCAGGGAAAATTTTGGATTTTCAATAAAATAGAAGACTTTCAAGCTTTCTCCATGAAAAGATCAGAGCTGAATAGAAAATTTGACTTTCAAACACAAGAATCAAGAGAAGCATGAAATGGTAAACAAGAAAGAGAAATAATAAGGGACTTACTAAAGTTGAACTGTTTTGTTACATTACTACATGGAAAGATGATATTTGTAACTCATGAAACCTTTCCCAGTATTAGGGTAGTCGAAGGGAATATATATATATATATATATATATATATATATATATATATATATATATGTATATATATGTATTGAATATGAGGGGATGATATCTAAAAAATGGATTTAAGGGGTGAGAGAGGAATATATTGGGAGAAGGAGAGAGATAGAATGGGGTAAATTATCTCACATAAAAGTGGCAAGAAAAAGCAGTTCTATTGGAAGGGAAGAGGGGGCAGGAGAAAGGGAATGAGTGAATCTTGCTCTCATCGGATTTGACTTAAGGAGGGAATAACATACACATTCAACTGGGTATCTTACCCCACAATAAAGTAGGGGGGAAGGGGATAGGAGAGGGGGGATGATAGAAGTGAGGGCAGATTCAGGGAGGCAGTAATCAAAAGCAAACACTTTTGAAAAGGGACAGGGTCAAGGGAGAAAAGTGAATAAAGGGGGACAGGATAGGATGGAGGGAAATATAGTTAGTCTTTCACAACATGACTATTATGGAAATGTTTTGCGTAATGATACATGTGTGGCCTATGTTGAATTGCTTGCCTTCTCAAGGAGGGTGGGTGGGGAGGGAAGAAGGGAGAGAATTTGGAACTAAAAGTTCTAAAAACGAATGCTCTGAAGAAGTTGTTTTTTTTTTTTTTTTTTTTTTACATGCAACTGGGGAATAAGATGTACAGGCAATGGGATATAGAAATCTATCTTGCCTTACAAGAAAGTAAGGGGAAAGGGGATGGGGGGGGGGGAATCACAGAAGGGAGGGCAGACTGGGGAAAGGGGCAACCAGAATATATGCCATCTTGGGGTGAGGGAGGGTAGAAATGGGGAGAAAATTTGTTACTCAAAATCCTGTGGAAATCAATCTTGAAAACTAAAAACATTAAATATAAAAGATGTTTATCTACAAAAAATAAAGTCAAAAAACAATCTGTGATTAGTAGTAGATGGCCTCTGGAAACTCAACTTGCCGATTTGAGTTGGGAAATGCTGCTGTTTCTTCTCCTTCTCCTTATTCTTCTCCTTCCCCTGCAACATAAGGTCCCTCTCTCCACTCAGGACATCATACTCTTATATGTGGGTGCTCTGTCCAAAGAAATATAATTTTTGGTCACTTATATTTTGAAAGATATTTGGAGGTTTAAAAACTGGCACACTTTAATCTTTGTCTTGTGAATTTTTCGTTCATAATTTCTTGAAATATAGCTTTGGAATAAAGGGGTTTTTAAAAAGCCCATTTTGATTCAAATGGAGCTACTTAACTATACCTTTAAACCTGTGACACTCTGGCTTTCACTGAATGGACAATAATAGGCCCCAACCCAAGCTTCTGTTGCTCATTGTTAGCTTTGGTTGCTTTAAAGGAGTGTAAGTAGCATTTATTTTTTCTTCCCCTCCTAGGCCATTTTTATTTCAATTCTTTCATAGCCCTTAGTCACTGAATGAGTATTGCCTCAGACAAAGTGAAACCTTGGAAAGACCTTAATTTAGAAAGGCCAAGCTTACCCACTGCATCCTGAGCCATTGCCAGTCATCTTGACTTTTGCCTTGCCACTGGTCTTTGCCAGTTCTGGAGGAGAGAGTGATCTTGATGACTGCAGGACTCTTCCTCATTTAAATCCAATGCACATTCAAGTCAAGATATCATCCTCATGACGTTATCAGCCCTCTTTGAGAAATAAAGAACAGCAACAATACAGAGAAAAACAACAACAAAATTAAATATTGATACTGTGAAATTATCAAGGACAAACATAGTTTTTCAATGCATTGATCACTTATTCTAATTATTTCCTCTTTTTTGCCTTTAAATGTCATTGTTTTTATATGGGATTATTCTCAGCTTGAGAAGTGAGGGAAAACTATGATAATGTGAAAAATACCACCAATGTCATTAATAAGAAGTTTTATTTTAAAGTTTTATTATGATGCTTTTCTTTGTATTTATTTTTGTGCGTCAGTCTTTATTATTGCCAATTCTGTATCACAACTTTCCCACATACCCCTCGTGGATAAAGCTTCTCTCTTGTAACAAATGAGTATAATCAAAAAAAATGTATTTTAGTAGTTATTTCTGAAGATAAACGTCTTCTACAACCTGTATTCCTTATCCTTTCCTCTGAGAAGTGAGACATGGTTCGTTCTTAGTCTTTTCAAGTCATATCTGGTCATTGCATTGATTAGATTTCTCATCTTTCAAAGTCGTTTGCATTAAAAAAAAGTTATGGTCATCGAATAAGTCTGTGCCATGCTTTTGCTCAGTTCACTCAGCATTAGTCCATCTAAGTCTTGCTAGTTTTTTTTTTTCCTGAATTTTATCATCTTTTATAGCTTAATAATATTCATTACAAATTATATATCATGATTTGTTCATCTGTTCCCCAATTGATGGAATTGCAATTTGTTTACAATTCTCTTCTACACAAATTATTATACTTAGTAGTTCTTTCCTTCCTTCATATACTTTTGTTAATGCATATCTAGTAGTGCTATTACACAGCCAAAGGATTTACAGAAATTAACAAATTGTAAAGTACAGTTCCAAACTGATTTTCAGAATGATTTCACCAACAAACTTTTCTGCCAACAGGACATAAGTGTGCCTGTCCTCTCACAGCCCATCTGACAATTATGAATTTCCCTTTCTTTTTAATTTCTGCCCATCTGATGAAAGTGAAATAGAATTGCAAAGTTGTTTTAAATAGCATTTGTCTTGTGGGTATTGATAACTTGGATTTCTCTCCTTGAAAACTTACTATTCATACACATTAACCATTTGTCCATTGGGGAATTGCTATTCTTATATACTTTTCTATATTTTCTATATAAATAGGGTATCACAGGTAAATAAATATTCAGAGAAATTTCTTGCAAAATCCCTTCTAAATAGATATGTCATTTTAGAGGTGGTGTGAAGGGTTATTTGTTTTTGCCCATACCGATTTTGTATGTTCTTATGCATGTGACTAAATGTGCCCTACATGGAGCCAAGAAGATATATTTCCACAGTCTCCTGCTCCTACTCTTCTCCAAAGAAAACTTTCATTCCTCCCAGGAGGGGAAGCAGGAGGCTGGTGCGAAAAGCTGACCACTCTATTCTCCTTAGAAAGACAGAGTACTTGGATGGAATTGCATCTAGGGTATCAAGGTGGCACAGTGGATACAGTGTTGGGCATGGAATCAGGAAGACCTGAGTTTAAGCCTGGTCTCAGACAGTTACTAGCTACACAAGGCACTTAACCTCCATTTGCTTCACTTTCCTTACCTAGAAAATGTATATAATAATGGCAGCTACCCCCTAAGGTTGTCATGAGCTAAATTTGTAAAGCATTTAGCACAGTGCCTAGCAAATAGCAAGCACTATATAAATGTTAGCTATTATTATTATTATTATTATTTTATTATTATGGCTATCTGCTTCTCAAAATAGTGTTGGTCTAGGGGAAGCTTCATTATTTAGGGAAGCAGATAGCAATAAAATGAATAAGAATAAGAACTAACTATAGTTCTAAGAATAACTAACTATAATTTATATTTATATGGTCTAGAGGAAGCTACACCCCCTACCCCCAGGATCATTGTCTTGTCAGCTTGCAGAGGCTTGCATAACTCAATGGAACCCTGAACTAGGCCATGCAGTAGTGGTAATCAGGGAGGGGCTTTTTGCTGTTCTTCTCTTAAGTGCCTTTAATGATTCTGGTCTTTGTTTGAATGGGGCAGGTAAGGTGGGATCTTTTGCCTTGGAATGTTCCTCAGCACTAAGTCAATGGAGAGTCATTGAATTGTGTATGATGTGGTACTGGTGGTTGGAGCTTTCCCAAACTGATTTCTCACACTCTAAATGGTGAGCCTCAAGTGCCCCAGGGCCCTAAGACTGGTATATAAGATCTGAGGTTGGCATTTGACTTTTGGGGGTACACTCATTGCAAGATTATGGGTGATGAGACTCTGGACAAGCTGTTGAACCGCCACCCCGCCCCCACCCCCAGCGTTGTAACCCAGACAGATAGATGTTGGTTGTTCTCTGATAACTATGTATTGTGATTTGATCAGACAAGGTCTGTCTGTTGATATTTATAATTTCTGTTTGCATCTGCCCTGAAGTTCAGGAGGGTGATCTTTTCCCCCTGAACTAAATGAATGATACATGTATGTTTAATTAAACTGAGATTGTTAACCCCTTAAAGTTGCTTTCCTTAGAAAAGTAGATCAAAGAACCTGTGTTAGAAGCCCTTCTGTGTGCTAGTTGTTGTTGGTTTTATACAGCCACAGTAGTTTTTAAGCAGACTGTTGCTATGGTTACCCAAGACAGACAGATCATAGGGAAGAGTCCTGACAAAAGGTGATCCACTGGAGAAGGAAACAGCAAACTATTCCGGTATCTTTGCCAAGAAAACCCCATAGACAGTACTCTAATAATAAAAGTGATAACATCAGAAGATTAGCCCTTCAGGTTGGAAGGTGTCCAATACCCTGTGGAGGAAGATGGGATGGTAACTACCAGTAGTTCCAGTACTAATAAAGCACCTTGGTCAAAGTACAAAGGAATCTCAAATGTAGATATATCTGGTAATGAAAGGAAGGTCGATACCATAAAGATCAATATTGCATAGGAACCTGGAACATCAGATATATGAACCAATGTAAGTTGGATGTGGTCATAGAGGGGACGGGAAGATTAAAATAAACATGTTGGGTGTCAGTGAACTGAAATGGATGAGAATGGGTGAATTTCATTCAAATAATCACTACATATACTCCTGTGGGAAAGAATCCTTTAGAAGAAAGGGCATAGCTCTCATAGTCAATAAAAGGGTGAGAAAAGTAGTACTGGGATATAGCCTCAAAAATGACTGAATGGTAACTGTTCAACTTTGAGGCAAAACTTTCCACATCACAGCAGTACAAGTCTATACTCCAGTCACTGATGCAAAGAGGCCAAAGTTGATTAGTTCTATGGATAGCTACAACATCTCATCAAAATCACACACACGAACATACACACACACACACACACACACACACACACACACACACATGCACACTAAATAAAATGTCACATTCATCATAGGGGATTTGAATGCTAAATTAGGATATCAAAAAATAATTGGAATAAAAGCCAAACTTGGCCTTGTAGTGTAAAATGAAGTAGGGTAGAGACTGAGTTCTGTCAAGGCAACTAGCTCATCATAACTCTCTTTTTCAACCCAAAAGGCAACTATATACATGGACATCACTAGATAGCCAACACAGAAATCAGATTGATTATACACTTTGCAGCCAAAGGTGGAAAAGCTCAATATAGTCAGTTAAAAGAAGACCTGGAGATGACTGTCACACAGATCATGAACTTCTTATTGTAAAATTCAGACTTAAATTGAATAAAGTAGGGAAACTCATCAGATCATATAGATGTGACCTAAATAACATCCTTTATGAATATGAAGTGAAGATAATAAATAGATTTTAGGGATTGCTTGAAGAACTATCAACAGAGATTTGCAATATTGTATAGTAGCAGCTATTCCAAAGCAACATTCCAAAGAAAAAGAAAGCGAAAAGCAAAATGGCTGTCTGATGACACTTTACAAATAGCTGAAGATAGAAGAAAAGCAAAAGAGAAAGGAGGTAAAAAAAAAAGATATACCCAACTGAATACATAATTTTAAAGAAAAGCAAGAAAGAATAAGATATTCTTAAATAATCAGTGCAAAGGAAATATAAGAAAACAATAGAATAGGAAAGACAAGAGGCCTCTTCAAGAAAATTACAGATATCAATGGAAAGTAGCTTGCAAAAATAGGCATGATAAAAGACAAAATTGGTAGTGGTGTAACAGAAGCAGAAGAGATTAAGAAAGGCTGCAAGAATACACAAAAGAATTATAAAAGAAAGATCTTAACATCACCAGTAACCACGATGGTAGTTATTGATTTAAAGTCAGATATCCTTGAGAAGGTAATCAAATGGGCCTTAGAAAGCATTGCTGCTAACAGTAAGGTTTAGAGGAGGTGATGCTATTTAAAACCCTAAAATATAATGCTGTTGAAGTGCTGCACTCAATATTCCAGCAAATTTGGAAAATGTAACAGTAGCAGGTGGATTGGAAAAGATCCATTCACGTTCCAATCCTAAAGAAAAGCAATGCCAAGGAATGTTCAAATTAACAAACAATTGTACTCATTTGACTCACCAGAAAGGTTATGCTTTAGATTTTACAAGTTAGGCTTCAGCAATATGTGGATCAAGAATTACCAGAAGAGCACATTGTTTTTCAAAAAGTCAAAGAAACTAAAGATCAAATTGCCAAGATTCACGGGATTATGAAGAATGCAAAAACAAACAAAAAACCCACCCACTTCTGCTGTGTTTATCACAGCAAAATGCGGCAAGTCCTCAAAGGTATGAGAGTACCAGATCATCTTATTTCTCTCCTGAGGAACATGTATGGGGACCAAGAAATAGTCGCATGTCTCCCCCAAGAGGAATTTCTCCAAAGTCTCTAAGATAAGCAGGTTGGGGACAGGGACATGACTGAGATTGTCAGCTCCTCTACATGTCAGCTTCTTCCTGGAGTCTTTCTCCCTCCAGAGTTCTGCTGAGAGGTTGGGATGAATGGCCCATCTTCCCTTTCAATGATGGAAATCTGAAGGCCCAAATCTCTCTTCTCAGATCTCACCAACTCTACTCAGACTTCCAGACGTGGGTAATTGCATAATCTTTCTACACCAATGAGAAGAGAGTCTCATATGATTGGCTCTTTGAGATAAATGAACACACTGATTTTGTTTGTGCTAAAATTTTTAATGATTTAATCTAAATCTATCAAAATTTTCCATATTACCTCCTGGAATTATCCCTATTTTTGTTTGGTCAAGAACCCTTTTCTTATCTAGAGTTATGAAAAAAATCTCTTAATTTGCCTCTTATTTCTTTATGATAACATTTATTTTATATCTGGATCACGTGATCATTGTCGGATATGATACAAAATGTTGGTTTAAACCTAATTTCTCCCATTTTCCTATCAGTTTTTGTGGAATAGAGAGTCTTCATCCCAGAATCTTGAGTCTATGGGATTATTGACTAATAGAATGATATATAGAATTTTTTTCTGCAGCTTGTACATCTAAGCAGTTGCACTGATATTTTTTCTATTAAAATGCCAAATTATTTTGATAATTATTGTTTCACAAAATAATTTGAGATCTACTAAGCCCTCTTCCTTCCCACCATTTTCATTAGTCTTCATCATCCCTGCCTCCTTAAAGGTTCTTGACCTTTTTTTCTACCAGATTAATTTTGCTATATTTTTTTCCTGGTTCAATAAAATAATCCTTTGGAAAGATAACATAAATGGCACTGAATAAGTACATTAATTCATGTAGCATTCTCATTTTTATTATATTAGTGTATCCCAACCATTTCTCTAATTATTTAACTTTCTTCTATTTTAATGGGCATTTTGAAGTTTTATTCATGTAATTTACAAATATACCTTGGTAAGTAGATTCTCAGATATTTTGCATATTCACTATTAATTTAAATGTATTTTTTCCATTTTTTCTTATTTTTTTTTAGTAATATAAAGAATGACTGCTGGGTTTTGTGTGTGTGTGTGTGTGTATGTGTGTTTGTGTTTACATCCTGTAATTTTACTGAAATTGTTATTTCAATTCCTTTAGTTGATTCTGAAGGATTCTCTAAGCAAGTTTACAAATAATCTACAAATAGTAATTATTTTTTAACATGTCTGTGCTTTTATCCTCAACTAATTTTCTTTTCTATCCATGTGGATATTCACCAAATTTTGATTTCAGTTCCCTTTCCTTCTGTGACCCAGTGTAATTTGTGCTAGTTGCAGATTTGGTCTTCCATTAAGGCCATTCATTCTGTCTATTCCATCTTTTACGGTAACTAGAAAAAATACCGACTTTAGGATTTCTGTAGGGTACTATATTGCTGGGGCTTCCCAGATTTTGTGGTGGCCATCTCTCCAAGAGCAGGTTTTAAGACTATTGGTAGACAGCAACAGAAGTTGATCTAGGAGCCATATTGGACCTTTATCTTTCTGTGACCAGGTACAATGCTTTTTTTTTTCTCCTATTGCGACTAGAGTTTTAGAAAATTGCAAGTGACTGTGTATTTCCTAGTTTTTTTTTAATATATACCTGTCTAGAAGCTATAGGAACTGGTTCAATTCCCAGGGCTCCTACAAGCCATGGCTAATATCCACTGACTTTAGAACACAAACAGCAATACTGGTTTCCTACTACTTTCCCTGTCACCTCAGTGAATGTACAAGCCATCTTGCTGTCTTATTAACAGTCTTGAATCAATAGAGCAACTTAATTCTCTTTTGTTTTCTTTATCAATTTTCCTTCCAGTGCATTTATAGAAGTTTTCTTGGGTATTTATGGGAGACTTGAACTTCTTTAGATCTATTAAAATTGACCTGGAAGTCCTCATTATAGTTATGAAATAAGGAATCACTGCAATATTGAAATAAGACTGTGGCAAGGCATTGTTCTAATTAACCTCTTCTTCATTGTGTTAATTAAAAAAAATGATATTCAATCAAAGTCCATTCATGTGGATATTTACATGGATTTGTTTCAAACATTTATTTTCCTTAGTCTGGCCTACAGCTATCTCCTAGGATGATTTGCTATGTAGGGTGAAAATTATAGCTAGCTCTTTTGCATCCAAAAATTCTGTCTTATCCTAGGAAAAGTGAATTTCCCAATCCATATAAGTATTTGAGCATACCATATGGTTATAAGGAAGAGCAAGTGTAATTAACACAATGACCAGAAGACAAGGCATAATACTGCTAATTAGAATGAACCTCTGAAAAAGATAGGGATATATAGAAGAATCCTGCAAACTGTAGTTATTTGGGCTTTCCAGTGAACTAATGGAAAAAAGATGATTAAGATTATAGCTTAAGAGAAGAAAAATGAGAAGAGGATTCAAAAAGAGGTCTGTATTTAAAAAGTTTTGAGACAAAAGACATCCAATTTAATGAGGCAAATTTAAAAAGAAAAGCTTTGATATATTAGTTTAGAAGAATATCTTCAAAGAATTAAAAACTAAGGATTGACATAATAGGATATTTTGCAATCCTCTTAAATTGATCAGTAGCTAGCATTTTAATAGTACTTAGCATTTATGTAGCACTTTAAGTTTTACAAAGCACTTTCCATTTTTGAGATGAGAGGAACTTGCCTAGGGCCAGCTAGCGTCTGATGTGAAATTTGAATTCAGGTCTTCCCCACTCCACATTGAAGTGCAGGGCTCTATCCACTGCACCATCTAGCTGCCTGTGAGCTAATAAGTGTTTTTTTTTTCATTTATTTATTTGCTGCTGGCTTTTAAAAATTTTATTTGCTTTGTTTTTGTTGTTTACACATTTCATTGGGGGATGTGCCATATATTTCAGATTGGTCCTCAAACAAAACAGTTAGTTTTGGCTCTTCTTGGAGCAGAAATTGCATGCATGTATCTAACATCAAATCACTGTGTTTTTAGGAAATTCTCAATTGATCAGTCCACAAGTATCTATTGTGCCTATTGTCTTCCAAGCACTATGCTAAACACTGAGATACAAGTACAAAGAATGAAACAGTATGTATTGGCCAGGATCTCACTATGTAATGGGAAAGACAATGTATGATATTTACATATACATATGCATAAGTATAGATATAGAGATAGAGGTAGCCAGAGATAGAGACTGAGATAGAAAGAGAGATAGATAAGGATATAGATACAGATGTAAATGTGCATGGGTATATAGACTTATGATTTTATGTAACTGTGTGTGTGTTTATATTTGTGTGTATATAGTCTATGTGTGTGTGTGTCTGTATGTAGTTTATGTGCATGTGTATACACAAAATAAGTAAAAATATAAAGAGAACAAAATATTTAAAGTAGACCCTTGGTGTCATGGTACATGGTGTCAAAAACAGTGTAGGAAACCACATTGCATGTGGTCTATGGTAAAAAATAATTATAAATTATGTGACTAAGTCAGCCAGAGATAATGTATGTGTAATCCTCTCTAGAAGGAATACATTATTTTCCAATAGAGAGATTTTATCTAGAACAAAGGTGATCATTTTGGAAGAAAATATTATTCTGTGGTAGCACAATGATATTTGTTTTTTATTTGCTCTCTGAATTGTCAATCACTTGTGTAAATTTGTCAAGTGTTTTCTCTGTATTTGCTTTCATTGTACAATATTTTTTTCTGTTATCTTTGGTATGGTAAACCAAATCAGGGGATTCATTTCCTACTGATTCTGATTTTAAGAAGGAAATGGGAAGTTGGAAATATGTCAGTACTCAACCTAAAGAGTAGCAAAATGAACTCTATATGTTCTCCGATTTAGTTTTGCTCTCTTGCTGACAGCAGAGTGTGAGATAGCCAACAAAGGCAGCTGTGCTATGGCATGGAGGAAAAAGGGAACTAGAATTTTTAAACAATTACCATTTTGAACTAAACAAATTAGAAAAGCATTAAATTTTTAATAGCAAGTCTCTGAATTGCATGGGAATAAAAGCAAACTGAGAGCAAATCCAAGCTTAGCTAAATATAGTTAAAATAAAGCCAGGAAAAAAGTTTCAATGCTATAAAAAATAATTTTCAGTTACTTTGAAGAAAAAAAACCTAAGCAAATGAATATACTACAAGAACCTCAGTGGTGATGCTGTCAGTTCTTTCCTTTGTATTTCCTTCTGGCTCTGAATACGTTTACCCTGCTATGAGCTAAGCCAATATTTGAAGATCTGGATTAATAAAAAAAATGTAAATTAGGAGATGATGATACTTTCTGCAAAAGGGTCTTTTACTTTGCAAGATGGATTATCACAGACAGACTAAAAAGCAAGTTTGTAAGATAAAGTAAATACATTCAAATGTGATCCAAATTACAAAAATATAATCTCCACACTTTTAAGAACAAAATTATAAAATGAATGAAGTCTTTGGGTTTTTCCTCTGATTAAAGAATAAAATTCATATTATAAACTGTAATATTTTGATTGATTGAATTCTAAATTCAATCTTGAATAGAATTTAGGGTGTCAACAGTAGGATCAGAATAAGTAAGTAGAATTTTTTTTTGTATTTCACTCAGAAGATGATCTTGGGCCTATGCTGCTGTACTCTTTCATTTTCCCTCCTTCTACACCTCAAAACCTTTTTATGTTGTGACCCATACTTTCTTAACTCTGATCTCAAATGATGAAAAGGTTCCTCCTATTGATGCTTAGAGCATGGATCTTATCTTGGAAACTAGGTGGTATAAGGATGAAGCACTAGACCTGGAGTCAAGAAGACTGAAGTTTAATGAATTGTAAAATGAGGGTCATTATGAGACCACCTTCCAGGGTTGTTGGGAGGTTTCTCTCTTTTTCTCTGTGTCTCCTGTCTGAAAATTTCCCTCTCTCTTTCTCTGTCTCTGTCTTTCTATCTCTCCTGTCTCTTTGTGTTCATCTCTCTCTCTCTCTCTCTCTCTCTCTCTCTCTCTCTCTCTCTCTCTCTCTCATATAGCACACACACACACACACACACACACACACACACACACACACAATCTCTTCTGCTCTCTTCCTCTCTACTTTTGCTTTCTCTGATATTATTAGGGTTAACAAGGCTGTACGCATAGTACAATACTGGTTCTTTGTTTAAATGATAAACATTTGAACTCTGAAAGACTCTAGAACTTCATATGAACATAGGTACCTCCCTATCTGTGTTGTCCATTACACACATGTACACTGAGGCTGTTCTGGGTAAAAACTATTTTCTTCCTCCCTTTCTGTGTAGCCTGGCTTAGGCTCTTCATGCCAACTCTGTTCACACTAGGAGACTTCATAAATAGTAATACCACCTCAAAATATCTTAATTCCTTAGCAGGCACTTCCTAATAAAGGAGCAGAAAGAACAGTGGAAAGTAGTGGGACTTTGACAAGTATATACTTACATCAAGTCTAAATTGTCTTCTGTGTTTCTTCTCTCCATGGATATTTCTTTTAATCTCTTGGACCAAAAACACAGCAAGTCTTATCCCTCTTCTATGTAACAGCTTTTCAAATACTTGAAGATACTTATTACAGTTCCTATCCTTCCAAACCTCCTCTTCCTCAAGCTAAACATCTTTAGTTTGTTTGTGTGTATGTGTGTATGCGTGTGTGTGTGTGTGTGTGTGTGTGTGTGTGTGTGTGTGTGTGCTGAAGGATTTTCATGTGGCACAAACTTAAGGACCTATATGAGCTTGCTTGTCTACCCACAGATGGTATCTAGCTTATGAATTCACGTTCCAAAATTTGTTGTCCAGAATCGACTATAATACTTCAGATATGGTCTAATGAGGACAGAGAACAGAAGCGCTACTCTCTCATTATTCTTGGTTGACCCTCTCTAAATTAAATCTTAATTTACACTAGCTTTCTTGAATATTGTATATCATTACTGGCTCATATTGAGTATATAGTGGCTTCGATTTTTTTAAACAAATAGCCACCTTGCCAAACTTCTCCAATTTAGTGCTTAAAACATTGATGTTTTAAGCTCAAGACTTGTATATATATCTCAAATTAAATGGCATCTCATTAGATTGGTCCAGTGTTTAGTCTTTGAAAATCTTTTTTGACTGTTGACTCTACTAACTAAAATGTTACATATATCACTCTCAGTGTTCTTTCGTGCACATACTTAATAATGTCTATATATAATGTTATACATTTAATTGAAGGAAATATGAAAGACAGTGTCAAACACAATCACAGTGGTACTCTCCTGGAAACCTCCTTCCGCGATATCAAGACATTTATGGCCATTCAACCATTTCCGAATCTATTTGTTGTTTTCCAGTTTCACTCTTTCCACAACGTTATACAAAGAATAGGATAACATTTTTTTCAAAGGATTCTCTGAAATCTTTGTAAATTCAATTTAAATCAAACTCTTGATTTAAAGGGTTTTTAGTTTAGTAATGTAGTGTAGTAATCCTATAAAGCAGTAGTAATCTGATAAAGTGTGGTACTGTAATGTAGTAATCCTATAAAGAGGAAATAACATATATTTGGATGACCCTTTCCCTATCAATCTATGCTTCCTTTTTTTTATGTGATCATTGCTTCTATATACTCATTAGTCATCCTTTTATTATTCCATCCTAGAATTTTTGCAGGACTCAAAATTAAATAAACTGGCCTAAAATTTATAGACTCTATTCTCTTTTTCAAATTCAAAAATGAACTCATGTTGAGTTTTGAAACAATAGATACTTCCTAATAAGTAAGAGAATGAAAGAAAACACATTTTATTTGCTTACTACTGGCTAAGCACTTTATTTTACAGAGCACTGATGATACTAAAAAGTAAAGAAGACAGTAGTCCATTCTCTTAATGTATTCACCCTTGAAATGAAGAAGGCAACATAGCCAGAACAATGGTACTTCAATGCAAATGGAAAGGCCCAAAAGTCTGAAGGGTAGAGCTATAGAACTGATGGCAAATTTCAACATTCAATAGAGGCATTAGGATCTGCTCCACTGGAATAGCCCACCACTGCTGTGACAAGGGGAATACATTTAAAGTTCACATGGAAGAGGGGATGTGAGTCCCTTATCCTGCCAAAAGAAGAAAAAGGAAAGGTTTGTTGTCAGGAAGGTTTGTCATGAGCCAGAGTAAGGGAGTAGAGATAAGTATGGTCCTTTGGGGAATGAGTTTCAGTCAGGGTCCTTTAGGCACCCTCTGGGGTCTGGGATAGTTTGATGGCAAGAGGAAAAAAAATGGAACCGAAACCCCCTTTAAAACAAAATCCAAAGAATAAAACAAATGATTACTAACGGGAAAAGTATCTTGTATATGTACATATCTAAAGTGTGTATTTACATGTCTGCATATATACATGTAACTATATAAGCACATGTATATGCATGTGTATGCATGCAGTCAGGTATCTATCTATACATGTATATTTATGTATATCTTACTTAGCACAGTGTTGGATATACAGTATGCAATTAATGTATGCTGGTTGACTGCTTGACTTACTTTTTAAATCTTCCCAAATGATATGACATTCATTCAAACACGGTACACCAATCTCATTCATAGTATTATACAGTTAGAGCTAGATGAGGACAAGCTATTTATTTTACAGATAAGGAAACTGAGGCCATGGGTATTATATGACTTTCCCAGAGACTTCCAGCTACTAAGTGTCTGAGTTAGAATTTGAACCCAGGTCTTTCTGATTCCAAGCCTAATAGTCTCTTCATTATACCATAACATATTAAGTCACCACAATAAGAATTCAAATGAAATGCTCTTTTGTTTTAGCCTTTATTATGTTATTACATTTCAACCTTGCAACAACCCCAGTATATAATAATAAAAATAGTAATTAACATTTATATAGTACTTACTATATGCCAGGCTTTGTGCTAAGAATTTCACCGTTATTATGTCATTTTATTTTCACAACTCTGGGAAGTTCCCATTATTACCTGCTATTATTCTCCCCATTTTACAAATGAGCAAACTGAAGCAAACAGAGGTTAAATGATTTGCTCAGGGTCACAGAGCTGGTAAGTGTCTGAGGGAAGAGTAGGACTTAGATCTTTCTGACAACAGTCCTAATACTCTTTCTACTGTGCCACCTAACTACTAAGTGTATGGATAGCATTTATAGAGTACTTTAAGGATTCCAAAGTATCTTGCATACTTTATTTTAACAGATCCTCATAACTATCCTATTGCATAGTCATGGTATTATTTCCATTTAAAATTATGGAACTAAAGATAAGAGAATTTAAATGACTTGCCCACCATCACCCAACAAGTAAATTTCTGAGATAGAATTAAAATTCAATCTTCTGTTTCCAAGTTCAGTGTTCTATACACAATACCACCCATCTGCTTATCCCAGTTGATTGATGTGGTTGGTTGTTTCATACAATAATTTGCCCAACCCTTTGCCTATCCTTGGGAACATATTTTGTTTCCAGAAATGTTATTATAGATAATATGGGTATGAACATTTTCATATCTTTTTCTTCCCTTACTGTCAATTATTTCCCTGGGGTATAGTCTTTGTATGAGGAACTCTGGGTCAAAGTGTATGAACAATTTAATAACTTTCCTGGAATATTTAAATTTTTTTTTGGAATTGTTTGGCCAGTTCAAACATGAAATAGCAGTAAATTAAAATCACTGTGATCTCACAACCTATATTTGTAGAAAGTTCTCTGGGAAATTAAGACTTTATGTGACTTGCCCAGAGTCACGTATCCAGTATGTCTGTACTTAAGAGATGAGCATAAATCTTTCTAATTCAAAGTTGGCTGCCTATCCCCCAGGCAAAACTTATTCTCATTGTGTCTGATTTTATTGGCAGCAAATTGCTTTTTTTTTCTTTTCTCCTTTAGATCCTAAGCATCATTCACAGTTTCTTACATATATATATATATATATATATATATATATATATATATATATATGTATATATATATATATATATACGTATATATATATATATTCTTATTGATAAAGATTCATTAAATTAAACTTATTTGAGGTACCGCAAAAGACCAAGAAGCCTATCCAAGGGAGTTATTACTATGGGCTATAGGGCACATATTGATGTTAATTCCCTTTTACCAGGTGGTATTCATAGCATTTTACCACCAAAATCACCTTCACAGATGATGGCTTATTTCCTCCTTATCCTGTAGTTGGTACAGAATCCCCTAGTTCATGGGACTTGGAGCCATTTCATTGGTTTGCTGTAGTTTAGTAATTGTCTGGAATCAAAGCTCCCTGGAGCCAGATAGCCCACAAATTCCTAGGTAATCAAGTAGAGGATAGTACAGAAAAGTTTGTCAAATATTTAATTATGTTTTCCTTTTTTGCCACTAAAATTATTTTCAGATTCCTCTAATTTTCCTTTTATTTCTTGTTTCAGAAATTTTTTTTCCTTAATTTCAGTAAAGGTTATCCATCTAACAACATAAAGACAACCAAGTTCCATGTAGATAATAGAAGAGAACTTTATGAGAATAAGCAAAATGATGAGATGTTTTGAAGTGGAACACATACCAAAAGAGAGATGGGATTTATGAAGGAATTATGAATTTTGCAGGCATGAAAGACACGTGAGTGTCTATTTTGAAATTAGAAAGGATTTTCTGGAAGGGCAAAAGGTAACAGCAAGGACTCCAGAAAGATGTAGTGTGGGACATACAAGCTTCATAACAATTCAAAGGAAAAATTATTGTTTCTAGACAACATTGGAGAAATCAAAAAGGAAACAATAAATAGCCCACATAGAAAAATTCTGTTTCAACCAGTGATTGATTTCAATGACTTTTCCATTAAGTTAATTTATAATTAGAGTAGAAAACTCATTTTCTATGACTAGCCAGAACTGGGAGAACTGGATTCCTTTAGTTAAGGAAAAGATTCTTGCATGAAAAAATAAAAATCTCTATAACTAGAAATATTAAGGTTAGCATGTCATAATGACAATGGGAACATTTAAGAGAATTGCGGATGCTGCTCTTGTGACTAATCTTTGGAGACTGAAGTTCAAGTCATTTGTCTCTAAGATAAGAAGTGTGAAAGAAGCTGTTGTTAAAGCGATTTTGCTCCTTTTACAGAAATGACAGCAAAATAGTGAAAAGGAAACATTCTTGAAACATATTTTGGAAAAATCATGCCTAAGTCAATTAAAAATTTTTTTTTAAAAAAAGAAACGTCAAAGTTGAATTATATTTGCCCTTCTCTATGTAATCCACCTTGAGTAGTAATAACATAAAATAGCAAGATGATATGATTACACTCCCTTTTAATGTGTAAAAATAAAGGTTTGTCCTCAAACTAATCTGGCCCAGTTCTCTCTTTGACTCTGTCTCTATCTCTTCATATCTCTCCTTCCATATCTTTGCCTATACATACATACAATGCATATATATGTATGTGTGCATGCATGCATGTCTGTGGTATGTGTATCTGCACAAATTCCATATGCATGATATATGTGTGTATACATATATGTACGTATGCATATATATATAATATCACTTACACATTTTAGAATATATAAGGATTCTATAATCTCCACTGGAAGCAAGTTGAAGTTTAAAAAAAGTCTAAAGCAAGATGCCCAAACCACGGTGAAAACCATTTTTTCAATCTACACACTTTGCCTCAGAATCTGGAATATGGAACATAGAATTTGTGTATTTCTTGTAAAATGTAAAACATTAGTTCTTGTTTCATAGTTGAAAGAGATATGGGCTAGAGAAGGAGATAACCATCTGAAGTGGAGGAGACTCTCAAAACTTCTGAATAAACAAGAAAATCTTATAGTCAAGTGAAAAGATAGGAAAGTACAATTAATAACAAATATGTGTAAGAATGGGATTGAAATTTACTCGATATTTACTCGAAATTTACATCTCAATCCATTTACAGTAGTGATAATATTCTCAATCAGTAAATAAATGATAGGATTAAGACTAAGTGTAAAAATAAGTCTTTTAAGCTAGAATGAAATTGAAGAAGAATTATGTTCAAAATGGCTACAGTGACTTGGACACATTCAGGCATCATTTACAAATTATCAAGCTGCTCTAGAACTGGAGTTATTAGAAAGGTTTGAGCCTGCAAGTGTGGCTTTGCAGTAAAATCTCTGAAGATGAAAGGGGATGGGAAGTAGATAACTGAACTCCAACCTTGACCAGATCTCCCCAAATCTCATCTTTAAACTTAGAAAAACTTGGTAAAGCATTTGGAGGAAGGATTTTAAATTTCCCATCTTTTCACGTTTCTAGCTACAACTCCTGATCAACTGAAAGCAATGTTGGTGTTACTTACTAAAATTGAAAAAAAAAAAGATTCACCATGCTTAAGGGGAACTTCTCCAATATCCAATCAATAGGAGAAAAGGATGACTAGCAACCAGGAATTGTAACACTTTTGTCACTACAAGCTAAGTTTGAGCCAACTTTTCCCTGAATTTTGTATGGGCATAAGGGAGAGTGTGGCACAGAACTGGAGGAGGGTGGGAGAGTTATGTACCAACTGTTCTTACTCCAATATCTTAGTAATTATTACTTTCTAAAAACTACTTGAAGGCTAACTAAAATAATTCTCAACTGACCATTTGGTTAACAAACATAATGGTAGATGTTCAAGTGGATGCCATTCACGAATCAACTTTGTCTCTTCTGGGATGCACTTAGAATCCTAACAAAGAGTCTTTCTCTCCAGGACCGAAGACTTGCCTATGACAGCTGGATTTGATATAAGGATGCTTGGAGGCTTGGAGGTTATATATAGGATGTATATCCCAATTAACTTTGCACATTTGTTCTCCAAAACTGTCCTTTAGGTGCTGAGTGCAATGACCATGCCTGAACAAAAGCTACTGAAAATATGTATATTTAAATTGAGCTAATTTTATATCAGAGCATTTTATTATAGAATACAGAAACTATTCTGACCTATGAAATACATTCCCCATTTTTCCTAATTCTGATATAATTTTATTTTTTTCCAAGGAATTGAGAGAGAAGAGCTTATATACAAACCTCTGTATAGGTTTTTCCTAGGGGTTTTGTGTTGCTTTGTAGTTGTCCTCACCCCTGTTTCAAAATCAGATAAAAACAGACTTTTTCAAGAATTTCATTACATACTTCTATTCTAAAGTCTTGTTAATGGTAACAATACCTACATATTCATGGAACTTCATTGGGTACTAAAACTTAACAACATTTGGAAAATAGAACAGTACATAAATGCATAGTTGTTATTATAATAATACTTATTACTACATTCGATTAAAATGTATTAAATGTGTAGCAATATAATCAGAATGAAAATAGTTTCAGTGTTAGTAATATCTTTTTGAAATTCACATTTCTTTCTTACATTTACTGGTTATTACAAATATTCCCAATTTCTTAACCATGGAAGGCTAGAATAATTAACTTATGCATTCATTCAATTTTTTTGTTACATACTCACTATATATTGTGCTAAACACTGTGGGAGTTGCAACATTCAATGTCTTCCTTGGATTGCATGAATATTTATAAAAGAAATTAATTTTCTGTGCTGTTTTATATTTATGAAAATGTGACAAAATAATTTTATAATTTGGTCAACAAGCATTTATGAACACTTACTTATTAATTCAGTCAACAAGCATTTATTAAACATTTATTATGTGCCAGGCAGAGTGACAAGTATTAGGGCTACAAAGAAAGATAATAACATGCCCTTGGTCCTCAAAGAGTTTACATTTGAATAGGAAGAAAACAACTATGTACATAAAAAAATTACACTGAATAACTTGAAAATTATCTCAGTAGAAAAGTAGTAACAAGTTTGGTAGAAGAGTGTGGGGTCAGAAAGGACTCTTGTGGAAAGTGGGATTCAAACTGATTCTTTAAAGAAGCCAGGAAACTAGAGGCATAGTTGAAAAGGGAAAATATTCCAGGCATAGAGAAAAGTCAATGCAATTCCCAGAGTCAATAGATGGAGTATTCTTTTTGAGGGTCAGCAAGTACTAGGATAATAGAGTACACATGATGGAGAATAATCATTCAATTAATAAATAAACATTTTTTAAGCACTTACTATGTTCCAGGCACTGTGCTAAGCACTGAGGATGCAAAAAGAACCAAAAAACAGCTCCTGCCCTCAAGGAACTTAATGTCTTATGGGGAAGACAACAAAATTGCAAAAAATATACAGAGCATGAAATTGATAAGCTATGACAACAGATTGGATATGGGGGTGGGGCGGGGAGGCGAGTGATAGTTATGAGTCTAGGATAATTCTTAGGTAGAGAGCCTGAAGACCTGGGAGAATGGTGTTACCCTTTATAGAAATAGGGATAGTAGGAAAGAGGGAGGGTTTAGGGGTGAAGATGATGAGTTATATTTTGGAGATACTGAGATTAAGATGTTTACTGGAAATTCAGTTGGAGGTATCTGAAAGGTAGCTGAAGATGTTAGATTGCAGGTGAGCAGAGAGTTTCAAGTAAGGATAGGTTTCTCAAGCATCATCAGCATAGAAACGATAGTTAAATTCATGGGAGCTGATGAGATCACTAAGTGAAGTAGTATAGATGGGGAAGAAAAAATGGCCCAGGAAAGAACCCTGAGGGTCACTTATGGTTTGAAGGCATCATCTGGAAGAGGATCCAGCAAAGGAGGCAGAGGCATAGTTAAACAACTAGAATGAGAACCAGAAATGAGATCCCAATAACCTAGAGAGAAGAGAGTATCAAGGAAGAGAGTGATCAAGATTATTAAAAAAGAGAGAGGTCAAATAGAATGAAGATATAAAAAGGCCATTGAATTTGGCAACTAAGAGATCATTAGTAATTTTTGAAAGAGTAGTTTCAGTAGAATGAAAAAGTTAGAAACTTAATTGTAAGAAGTTAAAAAAGAAAGAATAAGAGGGGAGAAAGTAGAAGCAACTATGGTAGATGGCCTTTTCAAGGAATTCAACTACAAAGGGGAGAAGAGACATAGGATGATAATTTACATGGATGGGAAGATAAAGTGAGGATTTGTAAGGGTGAAGGTGACATGAGTATGTTTGTAAGGGGAAGAGAAGGGAATGAACCAGTAGATGGAGAGATTAAAAATAAGTAATAGCATAGGGATGACAGAGAGAGTAATCTGTTGTAGGACATGGGACTGCTTAAACAGAACAGTTAGCATTTGTAAAGAATAAGGACACTTCATCATGTGAGACAGGAGTGAAGGAGGAGATAGTGGCATAAGGCATCTGGATGATAAGAGTTGAGGAAGAGGAAAGAAGATGGGACTAGAGTAAATGACCTCAAAAGATCATCATAAAATATGAAGCAAGGTTCTCAGTTGTGAGAGTGAAGGAAGGAGGAACCATAGAAATTTGAGGAGAGTTGAAAAGGTATAGAAGACAGCTAGATGGCTCAGTGGATAGACTGTCCAGTCTAGAGTCAGGAAGACTCATCTTCGTGAGTTCAAATATGGCTTCAGACACTTACTAGCTGCATGACCCTGGGCAAGTCACTTAACCCTGTTTGCTTAAGTTTCCTCACTTGTAAAATTGCATGAGGAAAGAAACAGCAAACAACTCCAGTATATTTGACAAGAAAACCCCAAATCAATTCATGAAGAGTTGGACCTGACTGAAAGAACTGAACAACAACAAAAATGTATGGAAGAGCCACTGCAGAGAGTGGGATACTGAGTTGATATGGGAGGTATAACAGGTTTATCTAGCAGCATTGAGGGCTTGGTTTAGGTTGAGTTACACAAATTGAAGTGGACTTTGTCGGAACAATTGCGTAATTTTCTACATCTTTATTCAGCAGCACATTTGTATGAGTGAAGGCAATGAATGATTTGAGTGATCCAAGACTGAGACTTGGCTGGGCATAATTGGTGATATAATAAGGGGGCTAGGGATTCAAGAGGGAAGATGGCGTGGAGTTGAATTGGTTTACCAAACGGTCAAGACAGAGAAAAGCAGAGAGAGTATTTAGTGTGAGGGAGATGACATGAGGGCCAATTGATAGGTCAAGGGATTGGGGATCACAGTAAAGATGTCTAAGGGTAGATTTTTTTTTTAGGAAGGAATAGCAAGAGGTGAAAAGACAATAGATTGTGTTTGGTTAAGGGGATTTCAGAATTCTTGAACACATAGGTTGTTCTTTTGTGGGTGATGGCAAGATCAAGGATATGGCCTTCTTTGTGTGTCACTGAGGTGCGATGGAAGAGTAGCTCATGAGAAGTCAGTAGGTCGAGGAACATAGTGGTTAAAGTGTTTGAGGAAGAATCAGTGTGCACATTGAAGTTCCCTAGTACGAGGTCAGAAGTTGTGGGAAGATAGAAAAATATGATAGAAAAATTGAAATCATTGAAGAAGGAAGGAGAATGATTTGTGTGCATTGGAAAGTATATATGAATAGCATGAATCTCAAAGAAAGAGAGATTACCGAATGATGGAGGTGGGGGGCACCTGGAAGTGTTCCCCCCACCTGTCCCCTGACTTCGCCAGTGAGCCAAAGAGAATGAATGAAGGCACAGTCAGTGCTTTGAAGGGCGGCCAGGAAGGCTGTGTAATAAAGGGTAGTCAGGATTCAATAAGAACTAATGATGGAAGGAGAGAGGAATGGATTTAAGATGAAAGTAAAGCCTGTTGCCTATGGAACAGGCATTCCAGAGGGCACAAATGAAAGACTAGGCTTTGTTTGGTTGAAATTTAGGCATAGGAGCACTGAAGGCAATTAGAATGAAAAAACCGGTGACAAACAGTAAGGAATGGGGTTTGAATGATATTCTACAGGAGTTCAGTCACTGGGATGTGAAAGGTAAGACCTGTTGTGAAAATCATCACTGAGTGAAGGGTGTCACTCCCAGGGAAGGTTGGAGATCCAGCTATAGGCAAATTGCAAGGTGCATTATGAAATGGAAGGTATACAGTCAAATGGAAGGCCTTAATTCACAAGTGTTCTTTCCTCCAAAGGCTGGAAATTAAGCAGGAAACTAGAGATGGATGTCAAGGCTACATAGTAAGGGAAAGACATTCCATTTCCCAACAGCTTTCATCTTCCACTTCTTTCAAAGTAGGCACAGTATGAGATGGAAAGCCTGGAGTCAGAGGGTAGATTCTTCCTCTTTGCACTGGGAACTTTCCATATCCCAGTTTTGAGACTGGGCTGGCAGTAAGAAGTAGAGTTTGCCTTGTGCTAGTAAAGATGGAAGTAGTTGCTTTGGAATAGATGGAATATGCCCAGCCCAGCCCCTTATAGCCTTCCCTCAGGAGATACATTGTACCTAGAAAAGGGGAAGTAAATAAATCCTATTTTGGGACATGTAGTGCTTGATAAACCCATGGGACAAACAATTTGAAATGTTCTGAAGATAGTTGATGATGTGAGACTAAAGCTCAGGATATAGGGAAGGCTGGATGCATAGATCTGGGAATTATTTGCATACTGATAATAATTGAACCCATGAGAATTGATGAGATCAAGAAAGATTGTATGGAAGATAGAGCATTGGGGAACAACCACATTTAGTGGACATTATCTGAATTAATATCCAGATATTCAACTAGGTAGGAGGAGAACCAGGAGAGTAGTATCAAGAAAATCTAGAGAGGAGAGCTTATTTAGGATAAAACAGCATCAAAAGCTACAGAGATGTTAAGAAGAATCAGGTTTAAGGAAAAGGCATTAAATTTATCAAAAAAGAGACCAGTTTTTACTTTAAAGGGAGAAGTTTCAGTTGATTGTAGAGATAAGCAGACATATCTATTAGGAAAACAAGCTTTTTGTTATATGAATAAGTGATAAGGCTGATATCTTTATCTAAGTCCCTGAAAAAAAGATAGAGTATAAGCTCCACAAAGACAGATAATTTTGATTTTTTCTTTTTCTCTTCCTAGTATCTAGTACAGTGTATAGTTCACAATAGGAATTCTATAAATCCTCTTATTTATCTATTGACTAATTAATTTATACATTATTTTATTTATTCATTCATCTAATTATTTTAAGATCTAAGCAATTACATATTTCAAAAGTATTTCTATTTTGTATGTAAGCTCCTTCAAAGAGTGGCGCAGAAGTAGAATGGAGATAGTTTGGATGTTAATTTAATTTTCTGAAGGCTGTCAATATTTATTAGATAACAGATCCATTAAATGCACCGAATTTTTAGAGAATTATGATTGACCAGGGTGTAAATCCTAGCACTGATACTTACTAGTTGTTAGAACATTAACAAGTTATTTAATCTAGCTATGCTTCAATGTACTCATTTGTAAAATGGTGGCGCTGGCATTTGGCATAGCTATATTTCATAGCATTTTAGGAAAATCAATTAGCCAATCTGAAAGTACTATATCAATATTAGTTATTATAATCATTATATGCATTGCTTATATTGACATATCATTATTTTGCATCATTTTCTAATAAAGTTGTTTTCCAACAAACTTTGAAATGCTTTGTTTAATTTTTTTGTTGGATTTTGCAAAGTTTTTGTAAAACAGCTGAGTAAAAAAAAAGTTGGTATTCTGATAGCAGAAACATAGGCTGACTGCCGAATTACCAGCCTTGTACTGAACTGTGAGCTCTGAGGTTTGTTATCTGTGATTAGTACTTGTCAGTTATACCAAAGACATTGTCATTTTCTATGCTTTGCCCTTGGTCTTCCATAATAAATTAAGTCATACACTCAGCTGTATAATTAAACTGAATCATGATTATCTGTCTCACATAAATCATCCTGCTGGCTTGATATACCAGTAGTATGTCAGAGCTTCTCTGGATTAACCTTTCCTTAATTAAACTATTTATTCCCAGGGAAAATAACAGTGTTACAGTTGTATAAAGCTTAGCATTTTTTAATGATCTTCCCCAATCAGTATCTTATTTAATGCTCACAAAATTCCTGTGAAGTATTTTTATGCCCACTTTACAGATTAGGAAACTGAGACTCAAGAAGATTAAGTGGTTCACCCATGACCGTGAGGTTAGTAAGTTGTTGTAGAGTCATTTCAGTCTTGTCCAACTATTCATGACCCCTTTTGGGGTATTCTTGGCAAAGATAGTGGTGTGGTTTATTACTTCCTTCTCCATGTAGCACCAACGAGATATTCACAGCGCCTATGGCAACTATGAATAAGCTGGCGTAGTTCTGAATCACAAAAGATAACAGTCTCTATATGGAACACAGAACCAAAACATTTATTCAAACACCAGGAAGCTGAATCCATCATAGCAACAAAGAAGTCTATACACAATAACAATGCAGGGGGCATCACCGTCCCCAAGCCTTCCCCCTCCTAGGGCCTTCCTACAAAGGAACACTCATGGCTAGGCACCTGCTTCCTCCCTCTCTCTCTCTCTCTCTCTCTCTTTCTCTCTCTCTGCCCTACTGCCCTGACCAACTTCCTTAGTTCTGCTCCACCCTTCCTGTTCCAACCATTCAGCAAGCTCCTCCCACCACAGGCTCATGTGACTCAGGCTTCCATGTAACCCAGGCAAGTCTCATGGGCCAATTAATGGATGGGAAAGATTTTCCCATTAAGCAAAAATACATTAACAATACAAATTAAGGCATACTGTCCACTGTATGATTAAACTGGATCATGATTATCTATCTATAAATCACCCTGCTGGTTTGATATAACAGTAGTATGTCAGAGTTTCTCTGGATTAACATTTCCTTAATTAATCTATTTTTTCCAGAGAAGATAACAATGTTTTATTTGTATAAAGCTTAGTATTTTTTAATGATCTCCACCAATCAGTGTCTTAGTTAACGCTCACAAAATTCCTGTGAAGAATTATCCCCACTTTATAGAGGAGGAAACTGAGAATCAAGAAGATTAAGTGGTTCATCCATGATCTTGGGGTTAGTAAGTTGTTGTAAAGTCATTTCAGTTTTGTCCAACTATTCATTACCCCTTTTGGGGTATTCTTGGCAAAGATACTGGTGTGATTTATTATTTCCTTACCCACAGGTGGGAAAATTAGGGAAAACATGATTAAATGCTTTGCCCAGGATCACACAGCTAGTAAGTGCCTGAGGCTAGATTTGAAATCAGGAAGATTGTTGCAACAATCTACTAGCAACTGCTGTAGGGGTGTAAGACCCACCAACAACCAGCACACAGAAAGCTGCCAACACAGGTTTATTGATCTGCTTTACTAAGGAAAGTAGAGTTTAGAGGTTAATAATCCCAATTTATTTGAACATACAAATATCATTCACTTAGTTCAGGGGGAAAAGCCAGCACCCTGAACTTCAGAGCAAACACAAACAAATTACAAACCAACAGACAGATCTTGTCTGATTCAAATCTTGATTCATAGTTACCAGAGTTTAACAAAGTCCCAACATCCAGGTTAACAAGCCAGAGGGCTCTTAACTACAGCTGCCCAGAGTCTCCACATCAGCACTCCTCCAAGAGTGAGAGCCCTCACAAATAGCTCCATTCTAGCTTTTTATACTCTCTTTTGTCATCATCAAACATCATCAGAGGGACTAGAGGTTAGGCTCCTACTATTGGCTCTGGTCTTAGCAACTCCCCTTAGGACCCTGAGGGCTTCACACCCACATAGGCTTAGCATCTAGTAGACAGGGGTTTGGGCCTGGGGTTTAGCACCTAGTAAGACTCAATCGAAGATACCCAATTTAATTGGTATTACAAAGATAAGTCTTCTTTTCTCCAGGCCTGGCACTCTATCCGCTGTACAGCCTAGCTGCATTAAAACTAGGCATTCTTATGCTAAATTCAATTCTTATTCCATCACACCATTCAGTCTATGTAAGATGATATAGGTTTCATATCTTCTGTGTCTGGTTTTCTCCGTTTAAGTATAAAAATATAAAAAGCATAATTCTGCTCTGCAAGTAAAGATCCTCGTATAAGCTATGATAGTCCTACATACTTACAAAAGATGCCCTACACATTTCTAGAGCAAAGGTTGGGCCAATGGAATCCTCTGAGTAGACATATAAGTATTGACAATAGAAATTGTTTTCACTACATCTCTAACATTGATCTTAAAGAGAACTGAAATAAAATTCTAAGGACAATACTTTAGTACAACAATAATAATGCATTTATGTGCCTTGAAAGTCCATTTGATCATAAATATAAAGATACAACATAAATATAGAGATATATCAGTCTTAGATGTCATCTACTGCCTTTATTCATTTTAAGGATGAAGAATTTGAGATCTATATAAATTACTTGCCCAAAATCAAATGGGTAGTGAATGCCAAAATTTGCACCCACGTCCTCCGGACTCTAAATCCAGCACTCTTTCTATCTCAGAACTTCCCTTACATATAACCTGTGAAAGTATATCCCTGCTGTATTTTATTGGTAAGATCCCTGTACTAGTTACCAGGGATAATAGACTCAATCCATGTGGACCATGAAGCTTTAGTCTGTTGCATGGCTGCAAATAGCACCTTAGCTTTACATAAGGGTCTTTAAAATGTGTTATTGATCACAAGAATAAAGGATGGGATGGGGGACTAAGTAAGAGAGTGCAGAAAAGGAAGCACAAATTCACCATTTATGCTGGAACAAAAGACATAAAGCATTTACTTTCTTCCACTGATAGGTCAGTAGCTGTGCAAGTATACATCATAATTAACTGGCTTCCAGCATTTATATATGTAACTACTTTAACGATATGATATTATCACAGCACATTAAGATTAAGATGAGACATTTTGACTTTGGATTTAGTCAAAATCTAGAACTAGGATTTCAGGTTATTCCTTCATAGAAATACTTTCAGTTTCATGTTTTGTTTTGTTATCATTTCTAATAACAAGACTGCTTGATTTAAATATTGTGGAAGCATTTTAATCCCCTACTCTCAACCTTTGCAAAGACCATCAAACATTCCTGGAATTCATTCCCTTTTCTCTTAGAAACTTGGTGTCCTTCTGTTACATTGCTGGTGGAGCTGTGAACTGATCCAGCCATTCTGGAGAACAATTCGGAACTATGCCCAAAGGGCTATAAAAATGTGCACATCCTTTGATCCAGCATTACCACTTCTAGGGCTGTAACCTAAAGAGATCACACAAATGGGAAAAGGACCCACATGTACAAAAATATTTATAGCAGCTCTTTTTGTGGTAGCAAAGAATTAGAAGTCAAGGGAATGCCCATCAATTGGGGAATGGCTGAACAAGTTGTGCTATAAGAAATGAGGAAGATACGGACTTCATAATAACCTGGAAAAACCTACATGATATAATGACTAGTGAGAAGAGCAGAACCAGGAGAACATTATACACAACCACAGATATATTGATTCTGTGATGACTAACCTTGATAGACTTGGCTCTTCTCAGCAATACAAGGTTTAAAGACAACTCCAAAGGACGCATGATGGAAAGAGCTATCTACATCCAGAGAAAGAACTATGGAGTCTGAATGCAGATTGAGGCAAACTATTTGCTCTCCTTTTTTTTCTTTTGCTTTTGTTTTTGGTTTTTTTTTTTTTTTTTGGTTTTGTTTCTTCTGTCTCATGATTCATTCCATTGGTCATAATTCTTTACAATTTGACTATTGTATAAATAAGTTTAATGCAAAGTGATATGTAGAAGATATATCAGATTTCATGCTGTCTTGGGGAGAGAGGTGGGGTGGGAGGGAGGAAAATCTGGAACTCAAAATCATGCAGAACTGTTATAAACTAAAAATAAAAAAATCTTAATTAAAAAAATAAGAAACTTAGTGTCCTTTAATCATTCTCTTAAGAGGCCACCTGTTCAACCAATCTTTATTGATCCCACTCAGCCTTCCATAGCTATTAGTACTTACTTTTCCTTTCATCTTTCTAGCACAGAAGTTCCCAAACTTATTTGGCCTGCTGTCCCATTTAAAAAAATATTTAGTACTCCCCCACCCACCAGAAATCTACTTTCTTTAATTCTTTAATGTTTTTATTTGGAAATTTGCATCATTTAAAAAATATATATTTTTTAACTGACACGTCTAGAATTTAATAATTTATTGTAAATTTGTGAAGGTTTTTCTTGCATTGAAATTTTGATGACTCAATATTGCATCATGTAATTGTAAACTATTATATTATAAACAAGTTAATACATGTACATATTCCTGCTGATCCATGCATACTGGACTTCTCAACACGTGCAACACACTCACCTGCCAATACTTGCTGGCTAAGACCTGTCACCAAACTAGACCACTGATTGGTTATAACTTGCATTTTGTGTGTTTATTTGGAAAATAATGTAATTACTATGACTTCAACTCTGTTACATAATAGATGAAATGCACGAATAGTTTTTCAAAATTTTCTTATCTTTTCTTCTTTCCCTATGCTGCCACTGCCCTCTTGTTTTTATTCAACATCCCCCAATTGCATCCAAGGCTACTACAGCCCCGTCCCCAATTGTTCCAGCACCCCCCAGGGAATAGTACTGCCCACTTTGGGAAACTGATCTAGCACATACTTTTTTACATATATGTGTTCTCCAGCTAAACTGTAAGGTCTTTGAGGGAAAGGATTGCTTAAGTTGTTGTAGTGGTTTCTTCCCTGTATTTCTAGCTCCTACTACTATTCCTGGAATACAGCTAACACTTTATCAGATTGCCAAACTCAATTTAATTCAATTCAATCATAGCTTTTTCTGTAATAACACTTGTTGCTTTTTGTCCTTCCTTAATGAAGAAGATCAATGACATCAGGAGGGTTATGTCTTGGCTTGCAAGTGAATTGACTTTAAGTGAGGCAGGGCTATGCAAAGTCATCAATCCCACCCTCTCCTCCAGTGTCATCTGACTCCAGTGGCAAAACACAGGTCAAGAGGACTGGAGATGAACCCAAGTGCAGTGAGAGACCTTTGCCTTTTTAAGGTAAGGTCTTTCCCAGGTCTCAGTTTGTCTGAAGCAACATCCTTTCAGTGATAGGTTAAGAAATGAGGCAAAAGATGGCCTATTTTGCCTACTCAAAAAACAAAACAAAACTGGGAGGAAATTTCTGGCCAGAATAGAAACAATTACTATTTACACATACTCTCAGTCATCAAAACCCAAACAACAACCAAGTGTGAGTCTTGGGCTGGGACCTCCTACTGACAAATCAGTGAGAACCAGGCTGATTTGGGTTTAAGGCGGCATCTGAATCCCAATGGGTTTTATCAAAGCCTGGTTTTCCAGAGCTTGATTTTAGGAAATCATAAATGAAACCATATGGGACAAAAAAGTTAATTTTCCCAGTTTTAAAAAAAAAGTTAGAATAAATAAGTAGGAAAGAAAAAAAATCTAGCCCCTAAACAGCAAGATATCTTGCAAGGTTTCAGCAAGCAACATTTATATTCCTTTGGGCAGAGCACTAACAGGTAAAGGCATGATTCCCATTGGACATAGGGAAGAAAGAAGGAAGGAAACAAGGAGCATTGACCAACTGGAATTGGCCATTTGGGTCCCCCATGGGGTAGCTACTACACTCACGTTAACACCTAAAGAAGCTTGAGGGAAGGAAATGTGTTTCACTGTTGCTTTTGCCTATTTTGGTGTTGCCATTGTCAGTGCTTAATAAATGATGGTTCTTATTATTGATATACATTTTTCCTCCTGCTGATGACCATTTACCTCACTTCAGAGATCTTTTTGGCTCTTTTTATTCCATCTTGTCTATGAATATTCCATAAGCTGTCATGGCTATTACCACTTACCTATTAGTTATAAGCCTCTCCTTTCTTAGCTTGCTTGGTCTTAGGACAATATATTCAGCCTGTCATGGGTATCATGCCATATCCTTCTGACTTGGTACAACTTTACAAAGCTCAGATTGTACCTGCATAGGCTTCAGGAATTCTGAGTCTTCTATACTCCACAATAAGGCATCACATTAGGACTCTGTGGAGATCTATTATGTTCTCCTTTCCACTGTAATAAAACTGAGAAATATGAACTCAAGAATCTCTAGGGACTTCCTGTTTCCTCTAGGAAAAACAAATATAAACCTCTCTGGATTTTAAAGCCTTTCTTCATCAATCTACTTTATTAGCCTCATTATACATTTCTCCTCTCCCCACTCATGATCCTGCATTTCTTCTCTCTGAACCTTTGGATTGGTTTTCTCCAGTGTCTATAATACATTGTTTTTTACTTGCACCTTAAAAAATTCCACACTTCCTTCATAACGTAACTCATACAATACCTTTACTCAAAGTCTTTCCTGATCCCTTGTTAGTGCCTTTCTTCCCTATGTATGAATTTTTTGTTTACTCGGTGTATATTTATTTTGCTTATATCCATATATGTACATGTTGTCTTCCCTTAAATTGAGAAGCCCCTTGAGAGCTGTGGTTCTTTCTTTTCCTTCTTTCCTTCCTTCCTTCCTCCCATGCTTCCTTTTTTCCTTCTTTTTATGACCTACCATAGGTCTAGATGTATAGCAGGCACTCACTAAATGTTATTTTCTTACAGCATACACCACTGAAAACAAACTATGTTGACAAACAAGTGCACTTTCCTTGAGATAACCCATTTAAAATTATCTTCTTATTTGTGTGTTTTTATGTGTACCTACTGAATGCTTACTTTTGAGAATAAATTTAGTAACATTAAATTATTTAGTACCTTGAACTAAAATCTAAAGTTATATGTGTCAGAAATGAATAGCATGGGGAAAGTTGAAAATTACCATTAAAAATTGGATTGTTCACATTTTTAATGGAGACGAAAATAACTAGCTTCCAAATTGATGAAACTGGATGAATGTATCAGAATTCATGATAGTTTGCAATATGTTAGAATTTTTTTTAAATCATACTTTTCAAATGTATTCAGAATTGTAAAGTAGAATTATACAGTGTAATCTTAGACAGACCTGTGATATCAACAATGCAGAGATTCCATCTACCAGTACAGGTCACAACCCTTCCCAATCAGTGTGATTTTCATCAATGTATTTCTGTAACTCCTCCAGAGAGGATCCACCAACTACATTGGAGACCTTTCTTTTCATATCTCAAAGATTGCTATTCATAAGTTGTGTCCCATTCTCTTCATATAATTGGATGAATTATTTTTCAAGAGGGATATGTACATGAGATGTTTTTGTTCTATGCTATTCCTCAAGAACCTATTTTGCTAACATGCTTGTACTGTTTTTGTATATAATATTCATATTTCCATTGTTTGTTGGATCACCTGCAACCTTTACTCTTCTCAGAAGACAGATGGATCACCATCACATAGACTGACTGGAAAAATACTGTTAAAAGGATGGCCTTGTAAAGTTGCAAACAGCTTAAGAAAATTTTAAGTACGCTTTCATTTCTTGCATTTGTTCTGGCGGTGTTAGTTACTTGACTATCTGAATAGATAACCTAAGATACATAAACCAATGAAGCATCAACCATTATTGACTTTGTTCTAAGAAAGACAAACAAAATTAGGCTGCATATGCATGTTTATTTCTCTCAAAGCTGGCAGAACATCCATATAGACATATGCATGGAAGTTCATAGTGGAAAATGAGCCTAGAAAAGGGTTTTTGCTTTGTTTTTACTATAAAAGAACTTGGACATGTGGGAAGACAATACAAAAGGAAAAAACTGATTGGAAAAAGTTGAAGATTTAAGAAAGATGTGAATTATTGGGGATTCAGTCTGCAACAGAAGACAGGAAGGCATAGGATCAAGTATATAAGGTTGACTTTGGTAAGAAGGCTCACTTACATGTCATAGACTGAGGGGAAAATAGGCAGAATGGAGAAAGAGAAGGGAGTAGGGGGGAGAAACAGAGAGAGGGAGAGAGAGAGAGGGAGAGAGAGAAGCACCTTTGGATATCTAAAAATTGATGCCATATAGACATGTCAGACTTAACATGTTTGAACTTATTTATGACTATTGAAAACTATACTATTATCTCAGTCATCCAGAATCACAACCACAACATCCTCTCTCACACTGACTCTCCATATCCAAGATTTTGTCAAGGCTTGTCATTTCTAGCTTCACAGTATTTCTTATATATGTCTCCTTTTCATAACACTATTGTATCATTATTTCTTTATATCATTATATCAAATCTGGCCTATTGAAATAATCTTCTGATTGGTCTTCTTGTTTCTAGTTTCCCTATTTCAATCCATCTTTTACTCAGATGCTAAAGAGATTTGCCTAAACCTTAATTCTGATCCCATCACCCCCATGCTCAATAAATTCTTACATTTTTCATAATTTTATCACCCTCAGGATCAAATACAAAATATTATGTTTAGCATGTAAAGCTCTCCACAACCTGGTTCCTTCCTATCTTTCCAGGCTCCTTGCTCTTTACTTCTTTTTCAATCTAGTAACACCTGATTTTATTATTCCTCCCGTATGTCACTTCTCCAGCTTTGTATATTTTTTGTGATTATAACACATACCTGAAATGAGTCCTTCAGACCTCTGACTCCTACCTTCCCTCGTTTCCTTTAAGGCTCAATTCAAATCTTTTCTCCTGGTGACTTTTCAAGTAGCCTTCAAACAAAAACAAAAACTAATAGCGCCTTCCCTCAGTGATTACCTTTCATCTATTCTATAACTGGCACATCTTGTACTTAGTTTTTACATGTTGAAATTAAAGTATGAACTCCCAGAAAGCAGAGACCATTTTATTCACTTTCTTTGCATTCTCAGTTGTTAGCACAGTCACTGACACTTAATAAGCACTTAATACATGCCTATTAACTGACTGAACTGGAAGCCAGTATTGAGAGTTGTGTCATGTTTTGGTCCCTGAATGGAGTAATGTGTATGACAGATTCAACAGGCTAAGAGGAAAAGGGACAAATGAAGTATGCATATGATGGTAAGGATGGGATCTAAGACAAGGCACAGAGGGAGAGGCAAATTTACGATGAAAAGGTGATAGAAATGGGTCACAAGTGCATGATTACACATGTGTTAGCAAACACAAAACTTAGCCAGTAAGCATATACATTCATGCACATGCATTCACATCCACATTTGTGTTTACATTATTCCCCAAATGTTCTCATTGTTATAGAAGCCAAAGAGTACATAAAAGAGGTATTGATACGTTAATGTATTATGATCCTTTTAGGAGGAATAAACTTCTCTATTAGTAAATCAGAGAAGACAATGTGGCTTGCAGTTGCTGCTGAGGTATAAGACCCAAGAACACCAGCAACAAGAGCTGCTAGCACAGGTTCTTTGATCTGCTTTTCTAAGAAAAGCAACTTTAAGGGGTTAACAATCTCACTTATTCAAACATACATACATTATTCACTTAGTTCAGGCAGGAAAGCCAGCACCCTGAGCAAATACAAATAGAAATTACAAACAGAGACAATATAAACAGATCAACATTTCTGTCTAACCAAATCACAATATACATAGATATCAGAGAGGCATCAACATCTGGGTTTTCCAAAGCCAGGGGGCTCCAGTGGCTACCCAGAGCCTTTACATCAACACTCTTCCAGTGAGTGAGAGCCCCAAACAAAATGCGAGCCTCTTAGTGTATATACGCTTCTTAGGGCCCAAAGGCTTCACACCTAATCAGCAAAAGGGTGGGGGCCTGGGGCTTTGCATCTAGTAAGACTTGATCAAAGGGACTTGATTACTTTAGCATTCTAAAAGAGAAAATGGTAAAAAAAAAAAAAAAAGAAAAAAAAAGTCCCACCTTAATTAATATTACAGCAACTTGATTGGCTGGGCTGAAATGAGCATTGTTTCTTGGCACTCTAAATAGCTAATCTTTGGAGAGAGTTTGACACTAAAAGAGTACAGAATAGTAGCTGCCTATAGAAGAGAAGCCTTCAGAGGGCATAAAATGGATATTCTTTTCTCCTTTTTTACCTTACATCAGTCCAAATATCTAGCAGAACTGCTCACCCAGAAGAAGAAAACCCTTCCAGTAGATGGAGAGAAATTAGAAGGAGTTTGAGGTATCATCAAGGGTACACACACATGCACAAACGCACATTCACACACATGACAGAAAGTTACGTAGGGACAACAACTTAAATTAATTTCAAGAAACAGAACTTCAGGCAGCAAAAACAACAGCCGGCTATAGAATCAAAAGTAAACCAAATGTAAAAAAAAAAACATGTACTATGGAAATGAACACACTGGACTACACAAAGAAAGAATGGATTTTCAGGGCTTGAAGTCCAAGAGAGTAAGTATCCTTGATCATATATATTCCTCACATGCGTGTCTCACTACCACTATATTCTAAGTTTGTGCTACTCTTCTCATAGTTAGGAATAAGACAGTGTTTCCTATGTTTATCAGAAGAAGGACGGCATATTTTTAGCTACTGGTCTTACAATATTATCTTAGTAAGTGCCTTTACTAAGGGATAATTGTATCTACTGGCTGATTGTTAAGAGGAATCACATCATTGAAGGTTGTTTAGAAGTAGCCACCTTAAGGGTAATCCTCATAGAATCTGAGAGTATTAGGCACTCTGGGTACAGAATCCATTAGTATGTGGTGGGAGAATAGCCCAGATCTGAAGTCAATAACTAGTACTACATAGAAATTGAGATACTAACTTGGATTTCTCCAGTTAGTGTTTTTAGTCCATACCGCTAGTATTTTTTTTTCCTCTCCTTTGTTAGAATTCATAATTTGCCAAATCAAAGTGATAGTAAAATTATAAACATATTAAATTTTGATAGAATTGCATAAGCTTCCAATGTTCCATATTTGTCTTGAAAGAACTGAAGTTTCATTTTTATATACACCACAAAGCTTTAATTAATATCACGTATGTGTGACTAGTCACAGTCAGGAACTGTGATAATGTCAAATCAGGAACATAAATGTTTTAGAAATTAAAGTATAGTTACCTATCAGATTGTTGACCATAAACAAAGTTTAAAAAAAAAAAAGCAAGAAGGATTAACAAACTCAGTTGCCTTTATTACTGAAATAAAAGAGTATATCTTTCTTGGGGTTTGACAAGTGCTTAGTAGGAAACCTAATGGCACAGTGTGCCTGTGTTCTACAGTGGGAGAACTACAGAGTTCAGCTCAGGAAGATCAGCTGTGACATTTTTGTGTGAACTCTAAAGCAGGTATAATGTGAAACGATTATTGAAATCTGTTACTAACCAGCCTAGCTCAGAACAACACTGAATGCTGGAAGCAGTGAAGTCATTGTGAGATGCCTTAACAAAAAAGCTCTGATCCTTAGATGTAATAATGAGTCTTTCATTCATTTTTTTTTTGGTCTATTCTTCTTTAGACACCAATTTTCTAAATTCTTCCATTTTCATAGGTACATTTCTATGCTACATTTCTATGAATGTTAGAAATTTATTAACCTCTTATTTGTAAATGGCATGTTTGGGTGAGTAAAATCATGTAATACAGTTTTTTTTTAAAAAGGAGGAAATATTTTATACATACATATATATATATATATAGATAGATAGATAGATAGATAGATAAATAGATAGATAGATAGATAGATAGAATGTCCCTAAAATAATGTCCTTGTACAACTTGCCATTGAATTGTCAAAGTGTAGCATTGGTTTTCCTTTACTATGTTTCAAATAAATAGAAAAACTAACTCTAAGAAAGAAGGCATTGTCAAATTCAAGGAATGGTGAGCAGTTTCCCACCCCCACCCCCAGTTACATGAAAAACACTTAGGTAGAATTTGTGGTTTTTTAAAGGGAGTGTGCTCCCCACCCCCATCCACACACACCTTGACCTTTCAATAAAACATTTGAATCAGTGCCTTTTCCACAAAGCAAGTTTATAGTTCTTTTATGTCAATGAAATTCAAAAGTCCATTTTCTTATCATGTGAACCTTTATGGATAATAAATTAAATATTTTTTCACTGATAGTATACTTAGGAAAATGTGTCAATTCAGGAAATAGAGATTTCTGGAAGTGGCTTAGAGAACTTGCCTAGAGTTTGAGACAAATCCTCTGACTTTGACAATTACATAAATGCCAACATGCTTGGTAATTGCAGAACTATGTTTAAAGTTATTTTATAATTCTTTTTTTCTTTTTTTCAGAGGGTAGAGGGAAGAGTACTTTAAAATGAACAGAGCCTTTATTTCACAGTATGACTTCCTTATTGAAGAATAAAATAAAACTTGAACAGTAATGATAAAAATGACAGCAAATAAAACCTAGAGCTTTGAGTGAGAGAACAGCCCAAAGTGATATTGTAATTCAAAAATAAAAGAGCAAATTTTGTGCTATTGGTCTACCACATATCTTCATGCTCAAAGAGACACATCTCTCCTCTGATGAATATATGCATATCAAAGTGATCATTTCTCATGCCATAGCCTCTGAGGGGGAAAAAAGGTTCTTTTTTAATAGAGGAGTCTTTGAGCAATAGTACTTTTGCACTAAAGCAGAGAGTTACAAGGAAAGTATTCTAGAAATCCCAATCTATATATTCCTACATACCAATGATGAGGGTTTGGGGTGAGAGGTGCTCGACACCCCAAAGTAACGACACGCCGGGTCCTGCTGAAAGAATTCGACTCAAGCTTTCTCAGCCAAGGGAAAGGACAAAGTTTATTAACAGTTAGCCAAATAAGCCTGCCCCAAGAGATCCCACCCCTTGCGACCCCTGTAAGGAAAAAGGGCCAGACCCATCTGAGCTAGATTGGTTCTGACCAACCTCATGGAGGCAAGATGGAGATTATATACACAAAGGTTGTGGGAGGGATTGAGGGGTGGTCTGGGGTGACCAGAAGAGGGGTCTAGGGAGGGACTTAAGGATGAGGTCAGACTCCAGGGTGGGGGAAATAGCTGAAGGCTATATGGAAATGACAACCCATCAAGGGCTGGGGTAGCAGAGCTAGGGTATAGATATTTTGATCAGGATTAAGGATGGGAAACAGGATTAAGGGTGGGAAACAGCTGGACAATAGAGGACTGGGCAAGGTAGGCATTTGGGCTTAATGGTTATAGCCTTAGGCCAAGGAGAGTTCAAGGGTTCAAGGGATTCCCAGAGACTGTGCCCCCATCACCAATAGTTATAGTTTATCATTAGTCTGACAGCATCCATTGTTTCTGTATCACCACATTTAGCAGAAAAGCAGGGCTACTTATACATTCTTGTTGCATTCCTTATTCACTGAGTAAGTAATTCACCCCCTCCCAGTGTGATACATAGCCTATGTCATTAGAAAAGTTCATAACCATATTTAGGTCTAAATTAGACCAAGCCCATTCAAAGTAGGCCTGAGAGAAAGGGGGTAATTATGTGATTAACAATGAAATAGGAAATTATTTTAGCTAGATAACAGAATAATTTCAAGGTTTTGATCAAGACTTAGATCTAAAAAGGTTAAAAACCTTATTCCTTAAGGAGCTACTTTGCTCATTCCATTCTCATATGCCATTTCTCCACTCACCTCTTTGCTCTTTCTCCTACATACATACATACACACACACACACACACACACACACACACACACACACACAGAGTTGTTACTTATTGGCAAACAGTGGTTAATCTTTTTGCAAAAAAGGAAGTAAAAAAAGGTGAACAAGGAATGAATAAGGAAAAATGACTCCTCCTCCAGAGTGTGGAATTTACTATCAAAATTCCTGGAGGCAGCATAGTATATGGCAAAGTATATTAAACTTAGGGCAATTGGGTGGTACAGCACTGACCCCAGAGTCAGGAAAACCTGAATTCAAATCCTGCCTCAGGCATTTACTAACTATGTGACCCTGGGCAAGTCACGTAACCCCAAATGCCTCCAAAGGAGAAGGGGAAGGAGGAGGAGGGAGAGGAGGAGGAAGATGGAAAGGAAGGAAGGAAGGAAGGAAGGAAGGAAGGAAGGAAGGAAGGAAGGAAGGAAGGAAGGAAGGAAGAAAGGAAGGAAGGAAGGAAGGAAGGAAGGAAGGAAGGAAGAAAGGAAGGGAGGGAAAGAAAAAGAAAGAAAGAAAGAAAGCATATTGAATTTGAACCCATGAGTTTTAATTCAAATTCTGCCTCTGCTGATCAATACCTCTTGGACCATGGAATGGGCCAGATTTTCTTCATCTATAAAATCAGAAAATTGTATCAGATATTTGTGAATTTCCCTCCATTGTGAGATTTATGATTCTGTCTTGCTTTGCTGATACTTCTTAAAACATCTCTTCCATTCAAGTTTGCTCTAAAACTCTCATAAAGAATTCCATGGTGAATGCTCAGTGATTTCATTTTTAAAATTCCATGACTAACAGTCTTATGACAAGTTGGTATAACTTCTTTTCTTCATATTATCTTTCTTCTAAGAAGTAAAAAGCGTTATGTAACCCACTTATTTATTTTCATAAGCTGCTGAACAAATCTTAGGAAAGATCAAAGAGGTCAAATGCCCTGCTCAGAATACATTTTAAAACTTAATAAAAATTATAATATAATATTCATAAAATTCACCTTGCTACTGCAAAAGGGTTAATGACATAATGGATATAATATTAGATTTAGAATCTAAAGAGTGGGTTTGAAATATTTTTTTCCTCATCTAAAAATTGAGTTGCATTGGATGATTTTAAAATTCCTTTACAATTCTGACAGTTGTATTTTTTCCTGTCAATCAGTAATGAAAAAAAATTTATTAAACTCCTGCCATGTGCCTATATTTTGTCATGCATCAAACTAAGGGATGAGAATACAAAAAGGGGCAAAAGAGAGTCCCTGCCTTCAGGCAGTTCACAATTTAATGGGAGAGACAACATATAAACAATTATGTACAAACAAGCTATGTAGAGGATAAGTAGGACATAATCCAAAGAGGGATGGCACTAGACTTAAGAAAGATTAGGAAAGGCTTTCTATAGAAGATATGATTTTTGTTGGGACTTGAAGAAAGTCAGCCTGTGGATATTGGGGACAGCCACTAAAAATGCTGAGATCTGAGAGTATTTTGCTCTAGGGACAAAGAAGCCAGTGTGAATGAGTTAAATATTACAGGGTGGTTGGTGAAAGATGTAAGAAAACTGGAAAGGAGAGGCGAGGGCCAAGTTATGAAGGACTTTGAACGACAGAATTTTATATTTTATCCTGGAGGAAATAAGGAGCCCCAGGGGTATATTTAGTGGGGTGGTAGTGGGGGTGACAAAGTTGGACTGGCTATGTATTTTCATTAATTGAAATTAATTAGTAAATTAATAACTGTTTTAGGCATTTCCATTAATATGTTATAAAATTAAAATAATCAACTATTATGTAAATGGTATATTTCTGGGCACTGTTGGTGATATAAAAGAGAATAAGGTAATGCCTATCTTTATTAATGTTACAAATTATTCATGAGAATAAGATGCATATACTAATAACTATCATACAAAATAGCATTTGAAAATGAGGGAATTTGGAATTCTGTGAAAGAATAATTATGTTTATATTCTTTGACCAAGAGTTCTTACTCCTAAGCATATCTTCCAAGGGAGTCAAAGACAGAAAGAAAAGTCTGATATGTGACAAAACATTCATAGCAGCATTAAGGATATAGTTAAGCAAATGGTAATAAATAAACAAATATAATGGGTCCTTATTGTACCACAAGAAATTTAAAAAAACATAAAATTTTCAGAAAAAAACCATGGGAAACCATAAGAATTGATATAGTATGTTGATCAGAATTAAGTCTTTCAATGTTGTTTGCTTTTACATTATAATTTTGTTGAATTAATTTTTCTCTTCTGTTCATTTCATCCTGCATCAGTTTACTTAAGTAGGTCTTCCCATATTTCTCTGAAACCATCCTCTGTGTCTTTCTTACAGAATAAGAGTATTCCAAATAGAACAGAAAAACAATATATATGATGATTCTGACAAAATAAATGGGAAAAAAGAAAAAGAAAACAGAATTCTATATGCCCCATGTTGGCCTCTGAAAAGAGATTTAAAAAAAAAACCCACGATTCTCTGGAGAGGTGAAGGAGTACAAATATGGAATGTTGTATCTGCCATAATATTCTTGATTTATGTTTTGATTTTGCTGTCTAAAAATAATAATAGAAATTTTTAAAAAATGACAAGGGAAGACTTGCTGAATGTATGTGGGGGGTATGCTCATATAAATGCAAAAAACATGAGTGAAAATATGAACCTAAAGGAGTGTATAAAACACTAATCTAAACGGGGGAAATCAGTTCTGAATGGCTGTGAGAGGGGATCTAAGACTTTAAAGATGAATGGGAATCAAACCTCTGAAGGAGACAGGAGGCATTGTGATTCCAGGTGTAGGCAACCTCACACAAAAATGTAAATAGGGCATAGATCAGGATTCTGGTGCTTGGAGGTATTTAGAGGATTAAGCTTGATAAGCTGTTCAGGCAATCAGACTTTTCCCTGTTCTTCCCTTTGGGGATGCTAAGACTTTGTTTGAATGGGTGGGAAACCTTTTTGCAGTCTTTGTTTTGGAGTATTTCTCAGCACTGAGGCAATCAGGAGTCATTGACCTGCATATGATGTGATGCTGGGGGTGGGGAACTTTCACATACCCAGCCTGGGGGAGGTCAGAGCCCTCAGGGCTCTTAGGATATAATTGAGGGGAGCTTGGTGTTTGACTTTCGGGGCTGTCCCAGGGAAGGAGTGTTGAGACTCCAGGCAAGCCATTATAAGAGCCCCTTGGCTTTGATAACCCAGATAGATACTGGTACTTCTCAGGTAACTATGTATTGTGATTTGAATCAGAGGAGGTCTGTCTGTAGATGTTTGTAATTTCTGTTTGTATTTGCCTTGAAGTTCAGGGGGCTGATCTTTTCCTCCTGATCTAAGTGAATGATATATGTATGTTTGATTAAACTGAGATTGGTAACCCATTTAAAGTTACTTTCCTTAGAAAAGCAGATCAAAGAACTTGTGTTAGCAGCCCTCTTTGGCTGCTGGTGTTATTGGTCTTAGCCACAGTAGCTGCTAGTAAGATTGTTGCTATACAAGCTAAGGTAGATACAAATTATGGAGAACAGGTAAATTTTGTTTTTGTTTTTGTTTTTAATTTTCCTGAAGCATGCAAGTTTATTTTGTGCAAGCATGTGGACTGCACAGAATAAACTTTTGGAAGAATAATCTGGCAGCTGTGGATTGATAGGTGGTAGCAGGGAAATTCTGAGTACAGAGAGATCAGTTAGGAGGCAATAATAATAGTCCTGGAGAAAGCTCAAGTGTCTGAACTAAGATGATGATGCCAGTAATGGAGAAAAGGAAGTGGTGTCTTTTGTGATGTTGAAGGAAACAATTCAACTAAAAGAAGTAGCATGCATCTATTACATACAATTGATGAATAAGATTGAAAGGCATAATTACCAGATTTAGAGTTTGCAAAGAATTTTAATAATTGTACAATCCACATCAATATAATTCATTCAATTCATCTATAGTAAATTGATACGAAGATAAATATCTGAGAGTCCTTTCCCTCAAGGGGGTTATATATATAAAATAGGTACAGAGGGTAGAGAGAATATATTAGTAATTGGTATAACCAAACAAGACTTCATCTGCGCGGTTACACTTGAGCTGATCTTTGAGGATGGCAGATAATTCTACAAAAGCAGGGTGAGATAGGAGTGCATTACAGCCATGAGAGAGAGCCTAAATAAAGAAATGAAGATGGGAAATATAATATGCTGTGTGCGTGCATGAAGGATAGCAATGTGACATTAAATGTGAATGCAGGTGAGAACCAAGTGAAGACTTTAAAAGGGAAGCAGAGGACATTTATTTTATCTTAGAAGCAAGATGAAGGCACTGGAGCTTCTTGTATGTGGTCAGGATTGTGCTTTAACAACATTAATTTGGCATGCATGAAAAGACGGATCGGAAAGAGGAGATATTGAAGGCATTATGAACAATTAAGAAATAATCACAATAGTACAGACAAGAAGTTATAAAGGCATAAACTAGGGTGTCTATCAGCCCTCTTAGTGGAGAGGTGAGGACAGATATAAGAGATTCAGATTGGAGGTATAGTTGGGGAGACTTAGTACATCTATTAATAAGACTTTGTGACTTATTCAATATGAAGTGTGAAGAAAAAGGAATATTTTATGGCATCTCCAATATTGTAAACCTGGGTTACAGTAATGTCGGTAAATGCATCAACAAAAATTGCAAAGTTAGAGAGTTGCTTTTGTTGTTGTTTATTTTGTTTTTGTTTTTCTATTTTGGAAATGTTGAGTTCAACATTACTATAATGTATCTAGTTGGAAATGACTAAGTAGATTGTGATATGAAACTGGATCTCAAGAGAGAGGGAAGGCTAGATATAAAGATTTGGAAATTATTTGCATAGGTATTGTAGTTGAACCTATAGGAGCTAATGAGATTTCCAAAAGCCAATTTAGAGATAAAAGAGAGGAAAGAATAGGACAAAGCCTTGGAGTGTATCCCTGTATAAGGGCTGTCACATGAATAATCATCTGCCTAAGGGAATTGAGAAATGGCCAGAAAAGTAAGAGGGGAAAGCAATGCCATACCAAAACATATTTGTTCCCATAATAATATTGTTTGTAAGCATATGAATTACCTTCAAAAGTAAGTTTTACTTGTTTAATATTTTACAATTTTTACAGACAACTGAGAGTATCCCAAGGACAGAGCTTTTTGAAGGCACTATGTGGCTTTTATTAAAATTGGTTCCTGTCTGGCTTTCATGCTGAAAGCATAAGAATGGAAAACCTAAATCTGAACCACTGACTAACTTTTAATTGAATCTCAAAATCCAGCAACTCTCCATTTCAACTGTATAATAAGCCAGTTTTAAGAATTATGATTTTTTTCTTATGTTTGACTTTGTCTTATTCACAATTATGCACATAATACAAATAGTAATAAATGGGTAAATATATGTCCTTACTATGATCCATTACTTATTATCAGTCTATCCATTTATCATCGAGCTACTTATCATGTATCAATCTCTCTATTTCTCTATCTATAGATATATCCATGCTTATGTTTTTTTTTGTTTACTTTACCCTACTGAAACTATAAGCCTGGATTGTTCAGAACATTTGCTGCATAGAAATATGTCAGGTTTCTGAGAGAACTGTGGTAAAGTCATGCTCCACTAAGTTATCAGGTACTATATATCATATTACTACAGAAGTACTTTCTAATTTTCTTTTATATATCATATTTTCCTTTTCCTTAGCCTAATTTTCCTATATGCATGGGTATGGTGCTAAATGTTTAACAACCATCTCACCAAAAAAAATATACACATGACACATTAAGTCAAATTAGTATTTAAGTGTTTTCTCCATTACTTTCTTGAGTTTAGAAAATCAATCAGCAAAAAATCAATCAGTCATGTAGCATGTGTTTTTTAGAATTTATTATTTTCAAAGATGTAATTTCATTTTGCACTGAAAATTTAATAATCAGCTCTCTTTAGCCAGCAGGAACTATTTCCAGTATACTCATGCATATGCCCCTCCAAGATTTCAATCAAGAACAATGTCTTCTGGCTTCCCACCCTGCTTTGGCCATTGGGAGTGGATAATCTGTTAATCTTATTACAAAGTTGAATACTTTAAAAATGATTTTGCTTTGATGCTTAATAGTGATGGTCAGGTCACTGAACTTTGGTTTCCATAGTTAAACTGTTCAATTCCATAATACCCCATACTCTTGAATGCCTTAGTACCTTGTCCTATCACCCCTCACACCTAGCCAAATTTCAACCAAGAGATAATAATACTGTCTTCTTCTGTATTCCTTGTTGTTATTGTTGCATAAGTATTGTTGTTGGACCCATGTGAGCTTATGAGATTTCCAAAAGAAAATTTAGAGAGATAAGAAAAGAAAGAACAGAACAAGGCCTTGGATATACTTACTTCTCTCCTGAGCTCCACTTTCACATCACAATCTACCTATTAGTCATCTTCAACTATAGACATGATAGTGATCTTGAATTTGAGATGTCAAAATATTAAAATAACTTCTTCTATAGCCCTGCTAACAGGATAATGAACAGAGACTGAGTTGTATAAGTGTGTTGACTAGGTATAATACAAAGTTATTTTATTTCATCTCAATTGTGCCTTCATTGCAGCACAAACATATTTTTGCTCTTTGATAATTTATTATTTCTAGCACTCTGAACAGTAGATTTCCAAACCTCTTTTGTTCTTGATACCAGCCTAACTACTCATTCCTCCACCACTACAGTTGATGAAATCACCTAATAATTTCTTGACATCATTTTCCCTTGGGATCATTGCCAATTTTGCCCCCTTTTACTCTAGTCTTTGGTATTAAGATGACTTCTGAAAGCTGACCTCATTACATATATCTCATGGTTTTCTATCTTCTACTTCAGATTTACTCACTATTATCCTTTGTCTTTACTGTTGGCCATCTTTCTCTATCAACTGATTCTTTCCCTGATGCCTACAAAAAAAGACCATCTCCCTGAAACTTTAAAAAAATCCTCACTAGACCCTACTATTCTCCTTAAGCTATTATATTTCTACCCTTTCTCAAACTCCTCGAAAAATCTGTCTATACTTACTCTCCACACACTTTTTTTCTTGGTGACTTCATCAGTTCCATGATGTTAAAATCAGTGCTATGCTGATGATTTTTCAATCTCCTTTTCCAGGACTAGTCTCTCTCCTGAACTCTAGGCCTACATCAACAATTTCTTACTGAACATTTCAGAATAATTGTACTTTAGATGTCTCAAATTCAACATGTCTGAAACAGAGCTCATTATCTTTCTGCCAAAATTTACTCTTCTTTTTAACTTTCCTATTTATGTCAAAGGCATCATTATATTTCTAATTATCCATATCTGAAACTTTAGAATTATCCTCAACTCCTCAGTATCATTCACTCCACACACCTATTAAATAGCCAAATTTTAAAATTTTCATTTATAGTACTACAGAGTCTAATTGCCCTAGTGCTGTCCCTCATTATCTCTCTTTTTCTTCTTGCCTCAAGTCTCTTCCCTCTTTGATCCACCCTTCACAAACTTGCCAAATATCATTTCCTAGGGCACAAAGCCAACCATTTTCACTATTTATTTAGCAAAATCAAATTCAGGATCAAATACAAGCTCTTCTCTTTGGTATTCAAAACCCTTGTATTTCCAGCCTTTCTGCACACACTGTGGTGCATTCAAACTAGCATTCTTGCTATTCTCCAAACACAGCATTCCATTTTTCACCTTTGTGCTGTGCTAACAGTCCTGCATCCTTGGAATGAACTGTTTCATCACCTCCATCTCTCAGGATGCTCTTTTCTTCAACCATCATCTGCATAAGCTTTTTGAGGGTTTTTACTCAATGCCAACATGTTGTAGGCATGCCTCTAAAGCTAATGCTCTTAGTTTGATGTTGGGACAAAGTGAGGCCCTTGCAAGGCAATGAATGTTTACCAAAAGAGGAGCTTTATTTTTCCCCACACAGCAAAGGTATATAACAAAGGCATAGAACAACAACACAGTGGTGCTTAGCTTTTCTGGAAATGGCAATCCTCCAGCTCTATCTGGAAATGTATCTGGTGAGACATCATCAGGCCATAGTGACTCCTAGTCTTGGCCACCTACTAAATCTAAAAGGAACAGATTCCATGTATCTTGGGTTTTTTATTAGTTGTAGGACAGGATGCTGCATCAGAGAAGCTGGGGCCAGTCAGGTTTTGTGAGAAGAGGAAGCTTAACCAGAGAAGCCATGAAGAAAGCTGGAGCTAAAGAAAGTTATGTGGCTGTTGGGAGGGGAAATCTAAGCCAGATCAAAGGGAAGTGATTCAGGAAACTACTGACTACCACCTAATGTTTTTCTCTGAAAATTCCCATTGTCTATTTTGTATATATCTGTATACAGTCAATCCCCAACATTAGTGCATTTAACTTTTGTGACTTCAACCTTTCACGTGATTTTACTAATAACCATATTCACTTTTTTGTTGGTGTAGAAACAGAATGAATAATGAACTTACTAATCACCTTGATTTGCTTGAGCTCCCTTATTATCCAGGAGAGGCTGAAATAACCTGGGAATCAAAATCAGCAAATCAGGAGGTAGAATGAGTGTTACTCAAGTTCGACGCACCAGTGATCCTTTACAGTGTCCACTGTGTGAACCTGAAACACCTCTACTGTGCCAGCAACCACAGGTCCTGTTCAAACTGGCTCATATCAGCCCCAAAATGATAGATCTTGCACAAAGATCCTGGCTCTGGGTACTCTCTGTATTCCTTCTATTGTCCTGTTTTGTTGTAAAACCACATAAACCACTCTCTAATCCCAATCTTTGGAGCAGACAGGTCACTGATCCTCATGCTTGTGCAGTACACGCCCAAAAAATGCTTCTGGGTTTTGCACTTGAACTATGCCTTCATTCTTTCTGTTCAGGCCGATGCTGTACTCCAGTGAATTATTTTCCCCATTAATCACTGGCAACCTCACACATTCATGACTACAGGCAGTAGAGAAAAAATGATGCATGCAAGTTTGTATAGGGGCTGGTAATACTACTAGGGGCTTCACTGGGTATTTTTACCCTATCATTGTAAAGAGTTCTTCCTGCATTTGTTGCAAATTTTCATTGCCTTTACAAAAAAAAAAGTTTTTGTGTTGTAATCATGCTCCCAAAGCATAGTGCGTATTCTTTGGCCTTTAAGCAACTATGCAAGGTCAATGATGTGCCTTGGTGAGAAAATAAAGGTGTTCGATAAACTTTGTGCTAGAATGTAAACTTTATGTAAATGTGAGTTATAATGTATAGCTAATTTTTATTCCAAGGCACATCAGGACCTGGAAACTCTTTCATTGGAATGAGCTAGGTATCTTCACCTCCCTTCCTCTTTAACCACCCCCCTCAAATCTTTCAGTGTCTTTTTATATGTTGTTTTCCCTCATTAGAAGCTCAGTTCCTTATGGGTAGGGACTGTCTTTCTTTTTCTTTGTATTTGTAGTACCACTACTTAGCATTAAGCCTGATACAAAGTAAACACTTTACACATGTTTGTTGAGATGTTAGCATGAAAGGTGACAGAATTCTAGGGAATTACTAATCAGAAAAAATCTTCCACATGTTACCAATTTTATTTTGTATACTGCATTTTATAGGTTATTTCACAATTACTGTGTTAAGAAAAGTTTTCTAGGAAGGTTATCCCCACAAAAGTTAAAAATTGACTATATATACAATAGTTTCCAAGCTAAATTCTAAATTTGAAAATAATAATAAATATTGATATAATAATCCTAGTCAGTATCTTCCCGCTGCTTTACGGTTTACAAAGTACTTGACACATATTCATCTCATTTGATTCTTACAACAACCCTGAAAAGGTAGGTGTTATGTCTATCAATGTTTTAAAAATGAGAAAAGTAAGGCAGAAAGAAGTTAAGCGACTAGCCCAGGGTCACAATGCAAGTGAGTGGCTCAGGCAGGATTTGTACTCAGGACTTCCTGACTCTAGGTCTAACATTCTATAAAATATACAACATAGCTTCCGTTGAGGAATAACACTGTTTTCAATATTTTTTTCTCTCCCTAACAACTCAGACAGTACTTATAATATAGAATTCACTTAATAAATGTTTATTGATTTTTTTATTATATAACAGGTATATGAACCATTAAAAAGGAAAGGATGCTTGAGTTTTTAAAATCGCAAATAAATCAATTTGGATAGAAGGTACAATGTGAAGAAGATATAATGTGAAGAGTATATGTGAAAAAGAGTAATGATAATGGAAAACACTAGCCTTTTACCTCATACCTAGGCTGAAACAGCAAGATACCACGAGGGAAAAGCAAGAAGTAGCACGTACCAAGCAAGTCAAACCATCACCATCACTTAAACTGTTGCCTCTCAGATACTAAAGAAACTAGCCTAAAACTTTGAGCCAAAAGTTTTGGGAGTAGCAATGTCCCTAAAATACCAAAAACTACTTCCAGATCAGGGCCACAGTTATTAATGAAATAAGAAATCATTTTGGAGAGAGGTAGCTCCTTCTTTGTCATCAGTGGCAAAATTTTCTGACCATCCCCATTAGTCAGATGGGGATATAAATCCTGAGAATGGCAATAACCCCATTCCACCAGTCCTGGTGATGAGGCTGACTTCTGCCCAGCAACACTGAGAGCCTTGCCTAAATCTAAATCTTCCCAGTAACAGGGGGGATCTATCTGTTAAGAAGAAAACCTTGTTATTTTCTGTGTACACAACTAACCCCTATAGTTTGTGCCCATATCCTTGAATGTTTCAAGTTAAGTGCCCTGTTTGGAGACCACATATCTGAACTGTTTTGAAAAATTCCCAACACATCTGCTTCCCTTTTCCTGCCTCTGCTTCTCTGTGGTCCCAACATACCTGCTTACCCTTTCTGCCATTCTTCCCTGTGGCTAACTGCCCAGGTAGAAGCACAGCCCCACCCCTAGCTGAGTGCCCAAAACTTGGGTATAAAAGCAAGCTCCTGTCTTTTCTCAAACTGCTAGTCCTTCTTTCAGGGCTGGCCTGTTGCTTTTGAGTCAATAAAGCCTTCTCAACTAGGAGAACCTCTGGCACCTGAATTCTGTCCAGACAACCCAACTCCGAACCTCATCTACCTTGTCACTGGTTCTAGGCCAGCCATCACAGCTGTTGTCTGGGGAAGCAACTCCTATGGAGAAGGGCCCAGGCAACTCTATCAGCTGTCAACCACCTGCCACTAAGAGGGCAGACAAACCAGCTTAACTGAAACAGAAAGGCGCCCTAAGTGAGAAACAAGATTCAGCACTTGCCAGGCAATGTTCGATACCATCACCTTGACCAGTACCTTCTTTCTGACACAGAGACATCCCAATATAGTGAACTCAAGATCCTTGGGAATGGCAGTGCTTCCAGCCCATTGTCCTCAGCCGTTGTCCCTCAAAGAAACTTCTATGGAAATGCAGTTTGGTGACTACAGTCAAAGCTGTTGACGATCTAAGGAAGGAAAGCTCTTGCCACTGAAGTCCTTAGGACTATTAAATGGTTCAAGACCAGAAATTAATGGGCATTAAAAAAAGGCATTAAAGAATAGGCATTACTATTTGTTTTTTTGGGCCATCACCAATTGTCTTGATTCATGTTTTGGCATTGGACTTCGATGATCCTGGAGGAGAGAGTGAGGCTGATGACTTTGCACAACCCTGCCTCACTTAGATCCAGTTCACTTACAAGTCAAGACAGCACTCTCCTAACAGCATTGGCCTTTTTCAAGAACGAAGGACAGACAACAACAACAACTATTTGTTTTGCTGTTGTACACTACAGACTGTGGAGATTTTCTATCTGACTTGTAGATAAGACACTCCACAGGAGTAAGTGTCCCCCATTAAAATGTGAGCTTCTTGGTAACAGGGATTGTCTTACTTTTTTGCTTGTATCTCACACTTTACATACTGCTTTTCTCACAGTATACACTTAATAAACGCCTCATCCATTCATTTACACTTCGCTTACTGAAATAGTTTCCTAGCTGTCCTCACTGTCCACTGTTTTACCTTCTTGCACTCTGTTTTGCTTACTGTTAGAATACTTTTTTAATCAAACAACTTTATTAGCTTCCATCTATTAACTGAAAATCAAGTAATATAAAACCATGAGATGTGGTCTCTACCCTTTAAGGGATTATACTCTAGTTAGGAATTCAAAGCACATACAATACAATAAATAGCAAAAGAGATTGAGCATGAAACTTCTTAAAAGACTAGTGCAGAAAATAAACATAAAAGGAATTCTGAAGAATTGTTCATTATAGACAGTGAAGTTTGGTGGGACAGATAAAACTTGATTTGGACTTGAAGTTTCAATAGGATTTAGTTAAAAAGAAAGGAAATGATAGGGCATTAAGCATTCAGTCAACTAGACCAAAAATTCCTTTAGGATACATACCATTCCCTTCATTTTTTTCCTCCCTCTATAACACCTGTAAAGCATGCAAAACACCATGGACCATAAATAAATTTTAACTATCTCCTATAAAGAAGTGACCTTGAATTCATTTAACACTTTACAATTTACAGAGTTACTTTCATTTATGTTATCTCATTTGGTTTTCAAGATAGGCCTGGGAGATAGACAATTCAAGTATTTTCATTTCTATTTTACAAATCAAGAAAATGATGATCATTGATTTGATCAATATCACATAGACAGTAAATGGCAGAACCAGCATTTAACTTCAGTTTCTGTCTTTCCCCCACTATACCACCTTGCCTGTAACAATTCTTGTTCTTATACACTCTACTAATTCTGTTGGCAAAGAAATAAATAATTCTGAGTACTTGAAGTTAATGTGATCTCATTGGGGCAGATATTCCATCCGGTGACATAAAGAGTTTTACAGTCTCTGTAACACAGTAGATGATCTCTGAGAGAAGCTTGTGTCAAAAAAAAACGCTAACCCTATATAGCTGACCAAAGTATAAGTTGAAATGACATCTAGATTTATCTTTTATAGGAGATGCAGTCTATCCCTGGGCCTGAGTTGGAAACCAATTCTGCTTATTAGAACATATTGGAGCTTCTCCTTTGTTGGTAGAGCCTTTGAGATATCAGTTTCACCTCCATGCCATAATGAAGCTTTGAAAATGGACTTTTATGAAGATAAGTAAGAAAAGCAGCTGAGCAGACTAACGCCAAATGAATGGCAGATTAAAGAAGATCCAAGTCATTCATTTTGCAGCATCTTGAAATTTTATTTCATTTGAAAATGTCTTTCTGTATTTCTGGGTGATATCAAGTATTCATAAGCATGATAGAAACATTTTATTATAGCTTCCATAATTCTATTTATATGATAAAAATCAGAATCATCTGATTCAGTTATTTCAATTGAATTATTTTTATTAATTATTTAACATTATTTAGATTTAAATATTTCTATTGGATAATAAAGCTTTATAGTTAATTCATTGGTATAAATAAAAATAGGCCAGTATCCAAGGACTGCATTGGTCCTAAATTAATTATGCTTTCAGAAAATCAAACTACAAGTGAAAAATGAAAAGATTACCTACAGCATTATTACATACTAAATCTCTCCAGACCCATTGTGATCAAGTGTATATTTCTATAACATGAGGAATTATGGGAATAGTTAACAAAAAAGTAAAATTTTTGCTGGATAATATAAAAGAAGGAAAAATAATATTTGTATACCAAAGATATTTTTGAACTTGTTTGCAAGGTTAGCTTATATGCTCTGAAAAATGTATTACTAGGAGTTGTAATTATGTTCATACTGGGAGGGAAAAAAATTGCCCTTTTATTTGGCCAAAAGCAATGTGAAAGATACAGACTGGCCAACAGAGATGAAAGATCCAAATTAAACAAATAAAACTCAGTGAGCCAAGCTAGTAGGCTGCCTAACAGTGCCCAACTTTTTTGTATAGTCAGTTGAAATACTTGGTAATCTATCTTCCTTCTAAAGTCTTAAGAAAAATCCCCAGGGTTCTGCCACATAAGTGAGGAAATGAGACCAAAATGAGCAAATAGAATTCAGGCTCACTTTGGGCATTATTCTAACAATTTAAAGAACATTGGGTTTGATATGCAGTTGGAACACCAAGCTTCAGCCCTGTAAATGGGAAGAATAGAAATTCACCCCAAAGTGGAATTTCTATCCTATATGGTATTAATCTCCCTAATTTAAAATGCTAGTATCAATTAATCAGTGAAAGTTTTTAAAACTTATTCTATGCAAATCACTGTAAACCATGGAGGATATACAACTCTTTTCTCACAATAACCCTGTGAGTAGTAATAACTCAGGCTTACATAGAGATTTAAGGTTTACAAAATTCTTTGATCACAACTTGCCCATGAGTTAAGTAGTGTAAATATTACAATCTCCATTTTTCAAATAAGAGGACTGAGTTTCAGAGAGGTAAGGAGACTTGTCCACTCTCATATGACTAAAAAGTGGCATGTCAGTGTAACATCAGTGTTGCTAGCAGGTGCTGTGGGGGCATAAGACCAACAACACCAGCACACAGTAGGGCTACTAGCACAGGTTTGTTGATCTGCTTTTCTAAGGAAAGCAACTTTAAGGGGTTAACAATCATACTTTAATTAAACATACATATACCATTCACTTAGTTCAGGGGGAAAAGTCAGCATCCTGAACTTCGCAAAAAATACAAACAGAAATTACAAGCAGAAATTATATAAACAGAGCAAGTAAGTACAAATCAACAGGCTTCTATCTGTTTGTCCAAGACATTACATACATAGTTACCAGAGAAGCACCAACATCTGGGTTTTCAAAGCTGGGGCAGGGGAGGGGGAGAGTTCCTTGACAACTACCCAGAGTATTCACACCAACACTCTTCCAATGAGTGTGCCCCCAAAAGCAAAACCCCAACCTCAGAGCTCATATACCCTGTTCAGGGCCTTGAGGGCTCAGAGCCTACTTAGCAAAAAGGAATGCGGGAAAGATCTTTAATCACTAGTACCACATCATATACATTGTTTCCAATCAATGACTCTTGATTGAAACAAAGACAAGACTCAAAGATACCCAATTGCCTCAGTGATGAGAAGCACTCCAAAACAAAAGACCCCACTCTGTTTGCCATGACATTTGAAAGGCAAGACTCATCAAAGGTACTTGATTACCTCAGTGCTGAGAAGCACTGCAAAACAAATGGAAACAAAAGGTCCCACTTTACTTGCCCCATTCAAACAAAGACAAGACTCATTAAAGGCACTTGATTGCCTTAGCATTCCAAAAGAGAAAACAGTAAAAAAAAAGTCCCACCCTGCTTACCATTACAGTCAGTGAGTTCATCAAGCAACAAGCAGGTGCTAAGACCTAGAAAGGAATTCCTGCAGATGGTAAGGTGTCTTGATTCTTGAAGGAAGCCAGAGAAACTAGAGGGAAGAGATGGAGAGAGTGAACAGTACAAACTAATGTAAGAGTAAAGTTGAGAATTGAAGTCTCATATGAGAAACAGCAAATGGGCAGTGTAGCTGGATTGTAAAGTATATAGAGTGAAGTAGAGTCTTAGAAAGGGAGAAGGGAGGTAGGTTATAAAGGGTTTAAATGATAGAATGATTTTATATTTGACCCTGGAGATAATAGGTAGCCACTTCAGTTTATTGGTTCAGGCAAGTGATATGGTTAGACCAATGATTTAGGAAAATCAGTTTGGCAGCTATTAATATCAATTAATTACATTTATTACTTAAGATTTTTATTTATCCTGAAATCGCTCCTCTCACACTAGAGAAAGACTGACAATGGTTGGTTTCCGTGAGTCATGTGACAAATAGGAGAGAGTGTACATTGGCAGGCTTGCTAAGTTACATGACGCACACAATAGTGACTAGTGGAAAGTGGATTAAGTAGGGCTTGGACAAAGCACTCCTCACATCTTTACTTTCTTTTGCATCCTCTACATTTTTTGTGTGCCACCCAAAATCCTTCAGTAAGCTGCAAGTGGCCCGTGGGCCATATGTCGTACAAACCTGTTGCAAAGGCCAAGAAAATAAGGACAAAATTTAAAATCAGACTGGATATGTGAAGTGAGGAATCAAGAACAGCATTATTTTTTCACCCTGGTCAGTGAGAAGGTAGTGTCCTTCATAGTAACTAGAAAGGGTCAGACTTAGCATACTGAGTCTAACCTTGTTCCCATTCCCAGTTACATGGATTTGTCTGAGATTGAACAAGCATTATCCCTCCTAGCTTCTGACTATTTGGTAAAAGTCCCAAACTTTCCCCTCCAGAGCTTCTGAAGTTTTCTTTCACTTGTTATGCAAAGCAACTTACCCTTGTGAAACCATAAAATGTACTAACCCCCTTGCACCTGCAGCCCCTTTCTCTCTGCGTAACCACTCCTACCAGACATTCTCTCTGCCTTAGCACCCTACATAAACCCTGTTCCCATCCTCCCCCTTGGATACCTCAGCACTTGTATGGCACCCCAAGCTTCAGCTCACTTGCCCAGATTAAAGACTTCCATTTTGTTATACTGGCTGTTTTCTCTTGAATTCAGATTGAAAAAAAAAGAAAGATAAAGGATTGTTTGGGCATAGGGACTATCTATTTTTCATCTTTGTATCTCTATAATCTAACACAGTGCCTTACACATATTTGATGGTTAATAATTGCATATTGATATAAGTTGATGTAAGTCTTTACATCATGGTCCCTCAGTAAACTTAAACTCTATCTGGGAGAAAATAAGTTAAAACTAAAATTGTGATATGAGAATGATTTCAAATGCAAAACAATATTACACTGATGAGGGCACAGTCTCTGGGAACCCCCTTGAACTGGAATACAGTCTCTGGGAGCCCCCTTGAACTGTCCTTGAATCTTCCAACTGTATCTGGCCTTCCCCAGAGACTATAGCCTCACACTATCATTAGGCCCAAATCTCTACCTACCTAAACCTTGCCCTCTATTGTTACTATAGATGTGCATGCCTTCAGTTACTTCCCAACCCTGATATTATCAATATCTATGCCTTCAGCTACTTCCAACCGTTAATTCTATTCTCTTGGTTCCTGGACTCTGACCTCACCTGGTCCTCCTTAGACTCCTCCTCAAGACCCTCCCTAAACCCCTCCTCTAGTCACCCCAGGCCACCCCTCAATCCCTCCTACAGTCTTTGTGTATATAATCTCCATCTTGCCTCCATGAAGTTGCTCGGATTCAATCTAGCTCAGTAGGTTGAATCTGGCCCGCTTATGAAAACAGGTGTCACAAAGGGTGGGATTTCTTAAAACAGCCCATTATGGTGAATCCCTGATAAACTTTCTCTTTTCCCTTGGCTGAGAAGACTTGAATGGAATTCTTCTGGCAGGACCCGGCGTGTTGGTATTTTGGGGTCTCAAGCACCCCTAGAAACCTATGGTTCCCCTAACAATCATCATTTTTGCTATAACCTCTTCAACACTTCACAAGATTACGTTGATTACCATCAAGTGATACAGAAAACATACACTCTTCTTCATAAAGGGGGAATATCAATGTGGGTCTGGACTAGAATATAATATTCTTAGATCTTAATGATAGATAGATTTTTCTTTTTGGAGGCAGAGTTAAATGACTTGCCCAGGATCATATAGCTAGTAAATATCTGAGATCACATTTGAACTCAGGTCCTCCTGACTCTGGGGCTGGTACTCTATCCACTATGCCACCTAGCTGCCCCAACAGATAGATATTTAGAGGTGGAAGTGATTTTGGAAATCATCTAATCCAACCACCTTAATTTTATAGATAATAAAATAGAGATTCAGAGATATTAGGTAACTAGTCCATGGTCCCATAGAATGAACTGGATCTGAACCCTTGTCCTATGATTTTGATATTTTATTTCACGGAAAAGATGATCATGAAGGATGTTTAAGATTTAGATATTTATGAGAATAAAGGAGAGATAGGTTTCCAAGTACTTTAAATGGAATGAAAAAAGGCCTAGGTGAGAGAAAAATAAGGAATTTTTAAAAGAAATCGAGTAGACTCATTGGGCTGGAGCAGATGATTCATGTAAGGTAGCAAAGACAGCTACGATAAGATGAGACCAAATTGAAGATAACTTCCTTTCCAATATCCTGGCTGAAATACCATGTCATTCTGGATAAATCGTTCACCATTTTCAATTTCAATTTGTTCATATGTAAAATAGCAATTAAAACATCAATTATGTAAAAGGATGGCTGTGAGGATTGGATGAGATAATTAGCACTCAATAAATATATGAATAAAATAAGGATGTCATCTCTGTACTGTTATTTGATAAGGTTTAAAAAAGATTAAGACTTAAATATAGGCAAAGAGGAGATAAAAAAACCATCTTATTTGTTGATAACATAATAGTTTACTTAGAAAATCCTAGAAGAATCACCAAAGATATAAATTGAGACAATTGATAGCTTCAGTAAAGTTGCAGGTTACAAAATAAAGCAATCAATAGAATTTCTATGTAATTACAAAATCCAATAGGTAATAATGGAAAGGGAAATCTTATTGAGCATAATTACAAAGTACGTAAAATGTTTAGGGAAAAATTCACATAATATTTGTATAGAGTTAATTTCAAACTGCTGTTTAGGTGGTGGAATATTCAATGCTCATGCCTGTGCCATGCCAATATGACAAAATACGGCAATACTACCAAAGTCAGTTTATAGTCAGCATAATATAAATCAAACTCTTTCAGGGTTACTTTACAGAATTCAATCAAATAATAGAAAATTTCATATGGAGAAACAAAATATCTAGAAAATCAAGGGAAATAGTGAAAAAAAAAAGAATAAAGTGGTAATAACCATTTGAAACACCAAAATATATTCCAAAGTAGTAGTCATCAAAACTGTTTGGTATGCATATGTGTATGTGTGTGTGTGTGTGTGTGTGTATGTGTGTGTGTGTGTGTGTGTGTGTGTGTGAGAGAGAGAGAGAAAGAGAGAGAGAGAGAGAGAGAGAGAGAGAGAGAGAGAGAGAGAGAGATCAAAAGAAGAGACTAGAAAAGGGAGAATCAGAAACAATGGAAGTCAATTACCCAGGGTAAACAGAAAAACACAATTTCTTAGGAAAGAATGACATGAGAAAATGATAGAAAAAAGGTGACTAGAAAAGGCAGAAATTACACTCAGATCAACACACTATATTCCATAATAAATTCAAAATGGTGATATTAATATTAAAGATAAAACCATTAAAGTTAGAAGAATATCAGATTATATACCACCTACAGCTATGAATAGGAGATACTTTCATAACCAGACAAGATGAAGGCAACTACCAAAGATAAATTAGATAATATATGTATGCATATTATGGATATACATTTTCTATATATTCCCAGTCTATAACCTTTATCTGGGAAATTTTGTACAAAATTCTTTGTTTCTTCCTTCCTTCCCCCCCTTACTTCTTACTCTAGAGGCATTAATTTTGTTCAGGCAGAAGCTTTCCAACTGCACATATTCAAAATTATCTGGGGGTACTAAGAGGTTGAGTAATTTGCCCAGGGACATATAAGAAGCAAATATTGTATGTGTCAGAGGCAGTACTTGAATTTGAGTTTTCCTGACTCCAAGTGAAGTTCTCTATCCAGTACTTTATATCATTTCTCACTTGCTAGGTAACAAAGATAAAAACAATAATTCTTGTCCTTAAGTAGCTTATATCACACTTGAATTTTTATTTTATCAGGCCAGTTACTAACTACAAACCAGACTTAGGAACAGACTGAAAGCTCTCTCTCTTTGAATCACTTATTATCTTTATCCTTATTTAATTGTGGTTTTTCAAAATACACAACCACAGAGCATCCTTGGGAGAATGCTTCTGCACTTCAATGAACCGGTGACTTTATTTATGGCAAATTGTATTATTTTGTATGTGTTGAAGACAAAAATTGCTTTTATAAAATCAATTCAATAGAAATTAATTTAATACCTACTATGTGTATACCACCATATTCTTAGATGGAATGCATGCAATTTTCAATTTGGATCCTGATTAATTAATCCAAATTTAATAACCATAGACCCAGTTCACACATCATATCAAAGTAACTATCATACATAGAAACTTTCAAAGACCACCTAGTACATGCATACTTCTTATAAAATACTCTGTTAGGTAAGGTTAATAAAAGATAATTAAGACATGATATTAATACTCATTGGGTTTATAGTCTTTGTTGGGCAAAGGAGGTTAGCGAAGATGTATGCAAATGGCCCAAAACTATGTAACTACAAAATATAGTATGAATTTCACTGGGATGAGAAATGAAGAAAGGCACAAAGTTCTTTGTCAAGTTAAAAGGAGCTAAAAATTTCTGACTTGTTTGAAGATCTTTGAAAGCTAGAAATAGCTACTTGTGTGTGTGTGTGTGTGTGTATGTGTGAGTATAGAATTAAGATGATCAAAATATAGAACTAGATTCATTGAAATGACATTTTCTTGTTATAGAAAAGGCATTTTGACAAATTTCTTAATCCCCACCTGCATATGAATAAGAATTCATTATGTTTCTTTGAATTGAATCACCAAAATATTGTCATATTTGCATTATTCTGTCAATCCTCTTTTGAGAAAGCAAATATGCAAGTATTTATTGTATATTTCACCTAGGGAAAATATTCTGACATTTTTTTAATCCAGGTGTGATTGGCATTTTATGCACAATAAAAATAACCGCTGCTGAAATCCCCACAACCCAAAGTCTTACTTGCTGCTAGCTTTTATCTGATTTGAGGAAAATATTAGTTTTCAGCACTGTTTCATCTGGGCAATTCATGGGTAATGCTAAGATCAAAATAATTCTCCTCTATTTGCTTTCATAAAAGGTAGATGAAAGAGTATTAGAGAGGTCACTATTGTCCCTTCTTTCCACAAACTGGTAAAGAGAATATATCCATTTGTTTAGGCTTTAGGAAACCTCATGCCTTCCCAACATGTAAGGATAGAAATATGCTCCCAGTTTTAGAAGGTTTTGCTTACTGCATTAGGCAGTATAGTATGTTTCCAGTATATTGCTTACATCAATTCAACTGTTCAGGTAATGTGTTTCCATTTCAATTACATGTGATTTAGTGGACTGAAGAACAAGTGAACACCAAAAATCCCACACAATCAACTGATTGGCTTCAGAAGAGAAAACAAACTTAAAAAATTGCATGAGACTAGCACAAACTACCTGATAAAATGGTAACCTCAGTCTGTCTCAATTACATCTTTCATGCTCACAAATGCAAGCATTTGTGTACTTTCTGGACCTCTTGGCTTTGAAATGAGAGCAGGAATATATTATGTTTGCATCTCTCAATATATGGGGATGTTAATTGTAGAACCTCAAAGGGATTGGGAGCAAAGCCATTGTTAGTTTCTTCTGAATAATGTAAGAAGAATGAAAGCAACAACATCTGCAATATTACCTCCATCGTGTATTGCTTGTTAGTAATACAAAGAGAAGAGAAAACATGCTGCTGGCATCCTGCAATTCCCATCTTTGCTGCAAAAGGGCACAATGAATTTTTGCTCTGCAGAAATAGTTGCTATGAGTCTTGTCATACAAAACCATTTAACACAGTTGATTTGGTATTATGCCACTGAAAATTATGTGGAAATAGCAGCATTCATACACAGCACAAACATCACACTGTTATGAACATTTTCTCTGGCTTTTGTTCTCCTGCACTCATAAGGGAAAGGGTGGGAGGGAAGAGGAAAGGGAAAGAAAAATGTATTTCGGAAACAGACTGAATAGTTCTAAATAATTCAGGTACCACAAAATCTGGGTCTTTGCCAGCAAACGAGCAATGCTAATACTTACATCCCTTATTTTCTCTGCTTCACTTAATCAGATAAATCTAAAGTGGACACTTAGGAGGTACAATTTCTGTGTGTTGCATAGGGAATTATCACTGCTGTTTCTAATAACAATAATGGGAATTGCATACCCCGTTTCTTATAGGCGGTTTCAGGTGACGTTGAGATATTTACAAATGGCAGACTTGAAATGAAAACATGCACATATGAAATGGTCTAAGGGGTGAAAGGAAAAAAGGAAGGAATGAAGGAAGGGATGGAGGAAGGGAAACGGAAGGAGGGAGGAAGAAAGAGAGGAAAGAATGGAAAGAAGAGCTGGATAGGGGAGGACAGGACAGAGCAGGAGGAAAGAGGAGGGGTGGGAAAGAAAGAAATAAGTATGGAAATCTAGAATATTTAGTTTTATGTCATGTGAAAGTAATTATATCAATTAGAGAAACAAGATGCTCTAATAAAAGAATATATCGATGGGAACTAGGAATCCTTGGTTCAAAATCCTTATTTTCTACTTCCCATTTAAATGAACAGGTGCTCATTTTACATCTTTGGTCCTTATTTCTATCATATTTAAAATGAGAGGCTTAGATATACAAAGTTTCTTCAATATTAATGCCTATCCTACAGATGTCTAAAGTAGGTCAATTTAAGCTAATTATGATAACCATCTTAACGATGTTTGCTTTTTAAAATGTTAGTAGTATCAAGAAATTTCTCAGACTGGTTCATACCAAAATTTTATTCCAATGATAAACAGTCATTTCCACCATAGGAATGGTAAATTTTGTTACACATCTCTTAATGAGGATATAGCATCTTCTTTTTGCAATATTTGAATTGCCAGATTTAGATTAAATCTGTGTTCTCATAGAACTAGGGGTAATGGATATATTTATTAAACTGGTAGATCTAGCCTTCATGACCACTACAGTAAGCAGAAAATGGGTTCAGATGATTGAGTATGAAACATTATCTGAACAAAGTAGAAACAAGTTTGCCATTTGAGTACCAGTACAGTGTTTCTCATAGTTTAAAGGTGTCACTACAGTTCAAGAGAACCATAATGAGTTCCACCCTTCACAGTGCCTGAGGTTGTCTATACACAACCATTGAATCCACTGGTTTTTAGCCAAATCACTTTTTTCAGCCATTTTATTAACCACTGACTTCTTTGTAGTCTATCAGGCTAGTCATGCAATCAAATGTAATCATTAAAGTGGCTCCAAACCACAGATCAATTTTTTTAAGTTAGAGTTTCTAATAGTATCGACATGGCCTCTGTCACTACCTGCTAATAAAGTAAGCACTCTGGGAGGCACATTCAGTGTTTCGGGTCACTTGGCTGCGTGCCATCAAGTGCACTAATGCACTGTGAAGTCAAGCTAATTTCCTTGATGGAGTGATGGGTACAAAGATTCCAGTTTAGATGGGGATCTCAGGATTAAGTCTAAAAAGGTGGTTCTCTTTCTCTGGCTATTATTATTGTGATAACATGGACAACATCAACCGTGACTGCTACTAAATTGAAAGAGAATATACAATTAATAAATATATACTGACTGAAGCTGAGAGAACCAGTAACAGAGAGAGAGGGGAAGAGAGAAAGGAAGGGAGGAAGAAAGGAAGGAAAACGAGATTGAAGGAGGAAGGGAAGGAGAGAGGAAGGAAGGAAAAAGAAAACCTATTAGAAAAAAATCACTTGTGTCTTTCAAATAACATCATTTTCTAAACCACGATTTCTTGCATATCTAGTACTCAAATGAAAATTGATAGGTATCTATTTTTATAAGACAAGTTGACAGCCTATTAAAACAAATACAAAAAAAATGCTTAACTCATCATTACAGTAAATTAAAAATGCAATGTGTGATTTCCAATCACTTTTAGTATCAGATTTTTTTTCCAAACTGTAGCAGACAAGATGGAGGCATTTTCCCCAAATGATGAATTTTATTTTTATATTACCATTGAAAGATCTTTCAAAGAGACCTTCAGGGGGAGGGTAGAGCCAAGATGGTAGAGTAAAGGTTGGAAGTTCAGCTGGGGTCAAACTCTCTCAATATTCCCCTCCAAACAATTTTATAATGCTGCTTCAAATCAAATTTTGGAGGAGCAGAGCCAACAAAATTTCAGAGGGAGACTTTTTCCAGCTTAAGACAACTAAGGAGGTTGCAGGAGAGGTTTGTAAACACTGGCCTTGTGACTGGAGTACAGTGAGAGCACTAGCATTGGGCATTGGAGGTGGCTGCAACAACAGCAACAGTAACAGCTTTGGGTATTCTCAGTCTGCAGATGGTAAAAGGGTAGCACAAGATGCCAAAAAGAAATTACATAGGACTCTTTGCTGGTACCAGATGCAGTTGGCATTTATTGACAACAGTTATCCATAAGCAGTTCTAAGTCATTCTTCTAGGATGGAAAGGAACCCTTGTGATCCATCACAAGGCAGTTGCAATGCATGGCCAAGAGGAGCACTTAGCCCTTGGGCTGTAAGAGAATAGGGCAATTTTTTGTTAAATACCAGAGCATAGACCAGCAGAACAGTGCCCAAAACTCTATCAGGATAACTGCACTAAAACTTGCACTCTTCCAGAACTATCTCAAAACCAGCACAAAAAGCCTGAAGTTTGGGATAACATTTCCCTAATCCAAGGCGAGCAAAGTCCAACTTTAACATAATGTTCAAAGTAAAGGAATATGCTATGGAAATGAACAAATAAAAAAAAAGGAATGTGATTATAAAAAGCTACTACTGTGGCAGAAAAGACCAAAACAATCTTAGAAGAAGAGAGCAATGTGAAAACAGCTGAAGGCAAAGCTTCAAAGAAAAATGCTAATTAAACCCAAATTCAGCAATAAATTCCTAGAAGATTTAAAGAAAAAGATTAGAATGGCAAAGGAAAATTTTGGAAAAGAAGTGAGAGTGACGCAAGAAAATTAGGAAAACAGAATTAACAACTTAGCAAAAGAGGCACTGAAAATAATGAATAAAATACACCTTTAAAAAAAAAGAATTGGCCTAATGGTAAAAGATGCACACAAATTCACTGAAGAAAAGAAGTCCTTAAAAAGCAGAATTGTCCAAAGGAGGGAGGTAGGTATAAAAGCTCACTGAAGAAAATAATTCCTTAAAAATCGGAATTGAACAAGTGTAAGCTAATGATTCCATGAGATTTCAAATTACAATAAAACAAAATCAAAAGAATGAGAAAATGTGAAACATCTTGTCAGAAAAACAACTGACCTAGAAAATAGATCTAGGAAAGGTTATTTAAGAAGTTTTGGACTACTTTGAAGTCATGATCAAAGAAATAGCCTACATATCACATATCAGAAACTATCAAAAAGACTGCCCCAATATCTTAGATCCAACGTGTAAAATAGAAATTGAAAGAATCTACACGTCATGCATTAAAAAAGATCTGAAAGTAAAAACTGCCATGAATTCCAAATTCCAAGAATAGCCAAATTCCAGAGCTCCCAGGTCAATGAGAAAATATTGAAATCAGCCAAAAAGAAACAATTCAAATATCATGGAACCACAGTCAGGATCACACAAAATTTAGCAGTTTCCACATTAAAGTAGTAGAGGGCTTGGGAAGCACTTGAGAAGGCAAAGGAGCTGGGATTACAATCAAGAATAACCTACCCTGAGTAAAATCCTTCAAGGGAAAAATGGATATTCAATGAAATACCGGACCACCAAGAATTTTTGATGAAAAGCCAAAAGTTAAATAGAAAATTTGGCATTTAAACAGAAGACTCAAGTTAAAAATAAAAAAGGTAAACATGAAAGAGTAATCATCAAGGATTCAATGGATTTAAACTGTCTATATTCATATAGGGGAAGATGGTACATGTAACTCCTAAGAACGTTATCAGTATTAGGGTCATTAGGAGTCTGCATAGATAGAGGGCATGGATGTGGATCGATTGTGTTGGTATGATCACCAAAAAATAGAATGTAGGTGCTAGAAAGAAGGATGCACTGAAAGAAGAGAGAAGAAAGAAATAGAATGGGACAAATTTTTCATATAAAAGGAGATGTGCAAAGAAGAACTTCTATAAAAGTTATATATATGTGTATATATATATACACACATATGTGTATATATACATATACATACACGTATATATACATATACGTGTATGTGTATACACACACATATATGTGTGTGTGTATGTGTATATATATATATATATATATATATACACACATATATATACTATAATGGAGGGAAAAAAGAGGGGTAGCAGACAATACTTGAAGCTCACTCTCATCAGAATTGTTTCAAAGAGGGAAGAATATATATATACACACACACAAAGGTACTTACATATATGTGTAAGTGTGTGTGTATAATTAGTCGAGTATGGAATTCTATCTTATCCTTCAGGGAAGTAAGAGGGGAAGGGGATACGAGATGGGGAGGGATGATTAGGTAGAGGACAGACTAGGGGAGGTAGTGGTTGAAAGCAAGACATACTTTTGAGAAGGGACAGGATAAAGAGAGAGAAGGATAAATAGAGGAAAATGAGATAGAGGGAAATATATGGTTAATAATTATAATTGTGAATGTGAATGAGATGAGGAAGCAGAGCATAGAATGGCTTGGAAATCAGAATCCAACAATACCTTGGGTACAAGAGACATACATGGGTCAGAAAGACATACACATTTGAAATGAAGGGCTAGAACAGAGTCTATTATGCTTTACTTGAAGTGTAGAGGGCAGAAATAGCAATCATGATTTCAGATAAAGCAACAGCAAAAATAGACCCAATTGAAAGGGATAATAGGGTAAACAACCTTTTGCTAAAAGATACCATAGACAATGAAGTAATATTAAAAATATATACAACAACTTTCTCTGAAAAAAAACCCTCATTTCTCAAATATATAGGCAATAATACAAAAATAAGAACCATTCCCCAATTGATACATGGTCAAAGAAGAAAAACAAAGAAAAACAAAAGAAAAATCAAAGGAAAACAGGCAGTTTTCAGAAGATCAAGTCAAAGCTATCCATAGTCATATTAAAGAATGTTCTAAATTACTACTGATTAAAGAAAGGCAAATTAAAACAACTGAGGTACCACTCCACACCTATCAGAAATGATAAATTCTGAAGAGGATAAAATAAAATAGGTGTATTAATGAATTGTTGGAGAAGTAGTGAACTAGTCCGACCACTCAACCAACCTAAAGGGCTATAAAACTGTGTATACCCTGTGATCCAGCAGTACCACCACCAATCATTACCCCAAAGATATCAGATAAAAAGGAAAAGAAACTATACCTACAATAATATTTGTAGCCACTCTTTTCATGGCCGCAATGAATTGAAAATTAAACGGATGCTATCAATTGGGCAATAGCTAAACTAGTGGTGGCATATGATTGTGATGGAGTATTATTGTGCTAACAAAGAAATGGTGGGAGTCTTGTTTTCAGGGAGGAAAAAGAAAAAAAAAAATACATGGGAAGACTGATATGAATGGATGGAAAATGAAGTTAAGAATAACCCCAAGATCATTGTGCACATTAACAGCTATATTATAATGATGATCAACTGTGGAAGATTTGCCTATGCTGATCCATATGTCTTTTCATTGGGTGAAGGAGGTATGGTAGAGAGAGGAAGAATTTAGAACTCAAAAAGGAGTTAAAAAGAAAGAAATGGTTAAAATAAATATTACCAAAATCTGCAGAACTTATATATTTCCCTATACATAATAATTAAGCTCTCAGTTGTCTAGAGTAACTAAAATTTACCAACAATGAAGTAATGGGAGATTGTTTAAAAGACTAGCCTGAAGATGATTAAATGTTATGCATGCAGATCAGGACAACAACATTTTTACCATAGAAAACCATGAACTAGATCATAATGTTTGTTTTATTTACTTTGCCTTGAGTGAGGGGTCTTAATTCAGTCCCTTTCATTGACCCTAATTGGCCACTCTTCTCTGGGCCTATGATTTCTTCTCTGTCTAGATTTACTGCAGAATCTACATCAAGCATGTTGGGCAATCTGGTTTACCATTCCTGGCTTTCAATTGTCGTACACACAGACATACACACACATACACACAACATGCACACAGATATATTCTCCATTCATATTGGGTTTTGGTTGGCCCGTAAGAAAAGCAAATCTCACCTGTAGTCCACCACGTCTTTCTTGTTAAGAAGATATGTTTCACAGTAAGTCATTTGAAGTAATGATTATTCATTGCATAGATCAAAGTTCTCTCTCTTTTTTTTTTAGTGCTTTTCTTTACATAATTGTAGTCATGCAAATTGTTCTACTGCTCCAAATTATTTTTCTTCTGGATCAGTTAACACGAGTATACCTGAGCTCCTCTGAATTCTCAATAATTTTATTTGTTTAAGGCATAATTGCATTACATTCTTAGGCCACATTGTGTTCAACCTTTACAAAATCTAAAGGTCCCCATTTTGATGCAAGTATTTTGTAAGTGTGTGTGTGTGGGGGGGGGTACGTATGTATATACATATATACACATGGTTACATAAATATATATGTGTGTATATATTTTAGAATTAAGAATTTTCCCTTTTACTAGCCTTTACTAGGGCTATACAAAATACCTCTTTCCATTATCTTCTATTTTATGAATGTGTTTATACGCCATATGAACTTGTAGATTTAGACTGAATATTCATTGGCAGTTTGTTGTGTTATGTAGTGTAAGGGATTCATCCAAACCAGGTTTCTGCCTGTTTCCCACTTTTCTCAATAGTTCTACTCAAATATGCACTGTCCATCAAACACTAAGGTCTTATTTTTGTCTTGGTCTTACTTGAATAATGCTTTATTAGCAAGTACCAAATAACTTTTGGGACTACTGCTCTACATTACAATTTGAAGGTATTGAAATGTGATCCTTAATTTTAATATATTTTTTTTTCATTTTTCCCTTAAGATTTCTGACTTTATTTATGTACCTGAATTTTGTTATTATATATTTTTGTTTTAAAATGTGGCTCCTTTGATGTTTATTGTTGTGCTATATATCTGAAATTATTTGGTACTATCATTTTATCTTATCTGTTTATCACAACTATGAAAAATGCATACATAATTATTAGTGGGGATTTTTTTTATTGTAAAGACAGTCCTCAGTGGTATTCATATAAGTCCTGGATATATCTTGGTAGAAGAATGCTCAGAAAGTTTGTGAATTTTGCAGTTATTTTAAATAGCATCTTCTTGTCTATCTTTTTCTTTCTAGATTTTGTTTGTAATATACAGAAAAGTAATTATTTTGTCTGCTTATTTTACAAACTGCTGCTTCAATGATTAATTGGGGGAAGGTATACAAATAGCATATTTTTTCATCTTTTCTCTTGGGCTTACTGTCTCAATTTGTGTTTCCTTTTAAAACTTTATTTTGTTTTTTCTATAATGAGCATTTCCATAACTATGTCAAAAAGAAACAATGATATGCAAGCTTATTTTACCTTCACCTTTTTAAAATGATTTTCATCTTCCCATGTGTCAAATTATACTAATAGCTCATAATAAGAATAGGTTGATTTGATCAAATACCTTTTAACATCTTTAAATAAATGAATGTTACACTTTGTCAAAGGTTTTTTCCTAAATCTATAGATAATATATCGCAACTAACATCATTTTAGCTTTAATATACTATACTTATTATTGAACCAGCTCTGTATTCCTGGTATAACTCTTGTAGCATTTAATTCTATAGTTGTATGGATGCATGTGTATACATGTACATACATGTACACGTATGTATATACACATACATTTGTATGTAGATACACACAGGGGTATGTGTGTGTGTACCTTCACCTGGTCCTTCATAGATATAAAAAATTTAACAAAAAAAAGAATTCAGGATTTGAGTAAAGTGTCAGAAAAAATATCTGTATGAAAGAATTTTACAATTACTAAATGGGAATCAAATAACATATCACAAATATATAGAACTTTCAGCTACATATAGTGCTTTTACAAAACTAAACATGCACTTGAGCATAAAAATCTTAAAAGCAAATTCAAAAAGGTAGAAAAATGAAAAATTTATTTTATCTGCCATCATGCAAAAATGTGTGTATATACATGTGCATGTGTATTTATATATAAACATACTTTAATTACCCTATTGTGTAATACACATATATTTATATGTATATTTACAAAACTTCAAACACTACACAGTCTAATGTCTACTACTTTTAGTGTCTCTTTTTATTTTTACTGTTATCTTATCTATGATTATCATTCCTACCACTTTTTTTTAAAGATTTGAATAAGATATTATGGATTCTATTCATGCCTTTCATTTTAACTAGGTTTGAATCATTATGCGCTGTGTGATTCTTCTAAATAACAAAATGTTATATTTTCTATTTTGGTAGTAGAGTGGTGTGCAGATTAGCTGGAACAAAGTAAAATCATCAAATTTGTGATATAAAAGAGGCCCGATAACTTTTTATGTATTTAAAATATAAACATTCCTTATCTCCTTCCTTTGTTGCAACCATGTGTGTTTTATGTGATTTGGCCTTGAGATCACAAGATTTTGGGACATTTTTTATTCTTCAACATGAAACTACTATTTTATCACGCCAGAAATTAAGAATACCTTTGACAGCTTATTTTCTCCAAGGTTTACCTGGATTATAGCAAATAGGTTTTCAATAGAGATTAAATCAGACGGCATCTCAGGTCATAGAAACACACCTATCTCCAATACATTTCTTTTCCAAATACATTTCTTTTGTTCTGTGTAGCATAGTACAGTCCTGTGTGCTATTTACCATATCCATTTAGGGATTTTGGTAATTCTGGAATAATTAGTAAATAGCTAGTGAAATGCAAACTCTGGCCATCTCTGAAAAGATGAGAAATCATCAAATGTGGGTCTGGTGACAGACTGTGACTGGGGAACTAGCCTAAATAAGCAGGAAGAGGCTCATATATAGATGTTTGGCCACAAGGGAAAGAGTAGAAGGGGGGAATGTTGGATTTGTACATAGAAGTAGTGATTTTGAATCCCAGCTCTGTTGCTTAGCACATTAAAGAGTTTGACAGTATGCCTTCTCTGTGGTCCTTACCTTATTTTGTGAAAAGAATGGGTTGGACTGGAGGACTTATGCAGTACCACTCAGCTCTAAATTTGAGATTATAAGGTATTGGATGTGTTTGGCCCTGGCAATGCATGAAGGCACTTAATGAGACATAGGGATATCTACATCAATCAAGGCAATGCCCAGTGATAAAATTATAGATCCTTGATGTAATTATAAATATCTACCATTTTATGATTACAATTACAATTTGTTGTAAACACATATTAACTATATAATGATTTAAATCCATGGATGTTGTATTATGAGCAATTATCTTTTGAAGATCTGAGAAAGAAGAGAAAAGTAATGGTAGCTGATAACTCCCTGCTGAAGCTCTGAAGCAGTTTAGGGAAACAAAGAGAAAAGAGAGACAGAGAAGTTTGGTTTTTTCCTGGTTCCTATAGGCAGAATGTACTGGAAAACACACCAACTGATTACCAAACTCTGACCTACTTTTAGTGATTTGTGCAACTAAAATTAGATGATCAGAGGAAGTCTAACATGAATTACTATAGAGTACAAAGTTTCTGGGTAGAAACTAACTCATTTTTCTCTCCTCCTCAACTCTTGCCTTTATGTTAGTGGACTTCAACATAAACATCTTCAAACAGTCTAACCTTCTAGTTCCTTAAGAGATTACTTTTCAATGACCTACTCCTTTCCCTCACTCTCTCATCTCAGGACCTTGTGTCATATTTCACTGAAAAAAAATTAAGGCTATTTGCCAAGAACTCCCTCCTAAACCTTCTTTATCTTATGTCACTCAAATGTCTTTCTCCACTATGCCCTTCTTCATTCCCGTCTCAAGTTGAAAGGTGACCCTTCTTCTTGCTAAGGTAAGCCCCAATGTGTGTACAAGTGATCCATTCCTACAATGTCTTGAACCTTCAATATCTCCCTATCTACTGGCTGCCTCTTTACTGTCTACAAATACACATATATTTACCTCATCCTCAAAAATACAAACTTAATTTGTTACATTCCCATTAAGCATCATTTTATATTTCTGCTCTTTTTCAAAGCTAAATTCCTTAGTAATAATATTGTCTATCATCAATCCTTTCAGTTACTTTTTTTTTCCACTCTCTTAACTCTCTACGTCATTATTCAATGGAAACCTCTGTCTCCAAAATTACAAAAATGATTTCTTAATTGCCAAATGTAGAAACTGTGTGTGTGTGTGTGTGTGTGTGTGTGTGTGTGTGTGTCTTTCTTTGTGTTCTCAGTTCTTAGCACAGTACTTGGTGAATAACAGCCACTTATTAATGCTTAATTTCTTGACTTGATTTGACAAGAGAGGCAATGTTTCTGTTATGACAATAATTTCTTCTTATTGGCAAGAATTGGGGAAGAATGACAGTTCTCTTTGTTTCTTAGAGACGATGGCAGAAAATGGGATGTACAGTATAGGCATAAAGGATAGAACTGATATGAAAGAATTGCTTATGCTCCAATTCCATTTTGCCTTTGAATTCAGTCTAAAAGACAGTGTGGAAGACTTGCAATGATCTAGATAAGGGAATATAAAATGACACCCACACATCTAGATATCTCAATAGACATAGAGATATTAAGACATATAGATAGAAAATAGATTGAAGGATATGAATATAGACATTATGAATAACAGGAATATTAATCACTTTACTTTGTATTTACAGAATAATAAAGCCCTCTACTCTCCTGTAGACCAATACAGATATAGCAATGAAGTTAAAAACAATGTTCTTTTAGATTCTGTCAGTTTTAAACAAAATGTGTTAAATACTTAATTTAAAAAAAACTTGGAGCTTTATTTTGTCTTTCAGGTGAGAATTCCTTATATTTATGCAGCTTCTACTTTGCTAAGACTGTTCCAATGGGAACCATTCATCATTTATGATGGCATTGTAATATGGACAAATATAGAATTTGCATTTGAAAGCTCAGCAGAAATCATATATAATATATGTGTGTATGTATGTATATGTTTATTTTTCTACAACACATATGTATGCAAACACATATATTTGGTTAGCCTTAGAAAAATAAGCCCCTGTGGCATTTTCTATGTTATAGAATAAATGAGCAAATTGTATATAGTCCAATATATTATTATAAATAGTTTGTTAGAGTTAATAGTTAGAGTTGTGTGATTTTATCATTAGAGACATCATTTTTGTATTTGTTAAAATCACGTTTAATGGAAATCCAAAAGGTAGAAAGAACATTGTAACATGAGGACCATTGAACTTGGTTGGGGAAGCAATGAAGAAAATCAAATTACATTTTTAAAAATGCTTTACTGAAATTAAATAATTAATTTATATTTGTTAAGCACAAAATATGTGCCAGTAAATCCGGTAAGCTTTTAGAAAACAAAGATCAAAGCAATAAAAAAACCAAAATAAACAAAAAAGCATTCAAAGATCTCACACTACAATGGGAAAGTGAATGGGTACATACATAGCCATATAAAAGAAACATAAAGGGCAGATATAAGGTAAACCTGGAGAGACACTAACATCTTGGCAGATCATAAAAGTACTCTTTAAAAAGCAGAGGTTAAGCTGAATTTGCAAGAAAACCAGAATTTTCCAGAGGTAGAGGTGAGAAGGGAGAACTATCTAGGCATGGGGGACAGCAGAGGGTCTTAAAGATAGACTATGGAATATCTTTTCTAAGGAACACCAGGTAGGTATGAAAGGGAGTTAAGTGTAGAAGAGGTATAAAGGGACTGAGTTAGGAAGAATCTTAAACAAAAAAAAAAGAGGATTTTGTTTGACTCAATAGTAAATATATAAGTACCATATATGAGTGCTTTCTTTTTAGTTATGATTTTTAATATTTAGATCACACATGCATTTTGAGTTTGTTGCATTAAGTGTTTACTCTGGTGGTCTTGATTTAATTTCTACCAATTACTTTTCCAGCAAGTATGTCAAATAAAGAGTTCTTTTATATATAATATACATTTTCAGGTTGCCAGGTTATAGAGTTCAGTTATTCATTATTCTCTATTATTTAAATTCCTTCATTGTTCAAGTTTTCTATATTGTAGTCGGATGTATCTTGGATGACAACAGTATAAAACAATTTGAGGTCCAGAAGTGAAATTCCATCTTCATGCATATTTATATAGGTATCAAGTGTGCTTTGGTAGATTGCTTCCAAAAATTCTGTGCATGAAACAGTTATTTTAAATGGGATATTTTCTATCTTTATTCCCTTTTGGATTTACTCACATACACACTGGCATTCTTATATAGGTATATGTGTATACATGTATGTGCGTGTTGAAGGCTAACGAGTTCTGTGAGTTTATATTATAGCCTGTTATTTATTGTCCATTTTTTTTACTGATTCCTAGAATTTTCTAAGTAATTCAAGATGTCATAAGTAAAATAGTGATAATTTTGTCTGTTCTTTACAACTGTCACATAGTTAATTTCTTTATCTTGTCTTCTGCTAGCTTTTCTAAAAGTATCAAATAATGCCAAAGGAAGAGACATCCTTGTTTTAGTTCTTTATTATAGCCCTTTGAATAAAATAGTAAATTTTTATTTTAGATAATTTTTAATCAGGAAAATTATCCCCCTTTGGCAATACTTTGAAGAGTTTTTAACATAAATGAGTATTGGTCTTTGGCAAAGATGTTTTCTATGTTTATTGACAGGATCATATGTTTCTTACTTTTTTTGTTTTTAATTCAAATTCTTATGTAAAATTTATTCCTAAATATGAACCATCCTTAACTTCTTGAAGTAATCATTAGCTTAATCATAATGAATTTTCTTGGCAAAATTTTCCTAACCTTTTCACTAGGATTGGATCTTTAGATTTTTATTTGTTATTTTTTAAATGATATTAGTCTGTAGTTCCTTTTGTCTTTCTTCATCCTTGGTTTAGTTTATTGTTTTATTTTGTGACTCTTTTGAAAGAATCTGGTAAATGCTTTCTCTATCAATCTTTAAAATCATATGTGTAGCTTAAGTATTTCTCTTTGAAAATTGGAAGAATTCGCATGTAAAACTAATTAGACCATGTTTATCCTGTCCTTATACCCTTCTTTGGTAGTTCCTTTCAACTTATGATTGAATTATTAAAAGTCTATATTTTCTCCTGTTTAACATTGATATTGAATATTTTGTTTGTAATTCCCTATTTATTATTAATTCTCAGGTTTCTTGGGATATAACTATTTAGATTGTCATGATATTTTTTTCATTTTTCAGTTGTGATTTCCTCTTTTTATTTTCTTAATTTAATGTTCTCCTTATTTTTAAAATCACATTTACTTTAATTTTATTATTATTATTATTTTATTTTAAACTGTTCCAAATATTTTAATGTGTTCTTTGCAAGGCATTTAAAACACCCATTTGTGAGGATAAACTCCATTACAGAGAATACAGAATTCAGGTAGACATGGAGTTGAGGAATTTTCTTGATTTGGGGCAAGATCTGAGAGTCCACTGTTTTTTGATCAGCCTTGTACTATTCTGTAACCTCATATTTCTCTTTGTGTCAAAAATCTCTCCTTGCTGTCTAGGTTTACAGAATCTCTTCTTGAAGTAAGCATAAGTAAAATGATTTAGAATTTTTAAAACAGAAAGATTAATCTCAGTAGGGTGTCAATGATAAATTTCTGGTGGGTTCTTCACAGAGGAACATGATTGATGGTCAGAGGTCCAGTCATCAGTAGCAAGTCATTAGTCAGCTGCTTCAGGAAAACCATTTGCTTGTCCCTGTGGCTGCCAGTGAGCATGATCAGAACCATGGCTGGAGTGATGCTCCATTCTTATCACCACCAATTGGCTTTGAGATACGAGCAGGATCTTCTCTTTCTTTTTCCTTTCAATCCATGTTTTTGGTGAAGAATTTCCCTTTGTACATCACTTACTGGGAATACCTGGCAGACCTCCAGTATCTTCTGATTCTTCAGGCCAGGACTGAGGGATCTAAATGCTTCTGAGACTTCTTCATTACCTTTTCAACCAGATCATCCTTTTTGTTCTTTTCCTTCCCTCTCCCTCCAACTTTTTCATTTTTTTCTTTGGAATCTTTTGGATTTTTTGGGTCTGGCATGTTGAGAGAAGGCAAAGAGTATCATTAGTATTTTAAACAGCTTTTAGGCTTATTAGTTTTACATTCTGTTTCTTCATAATTTATTTCTCCTCTATTTTTAATATTCTATTCCTGCTCTCTTATTTTGTTTGTTTTAATATTTTAAAATTTTGCATTCATTTCATATTTCTGCATTTTTTCAGTTTATTAAATATGTTTTTAGGGACACAACTATTTTCTTTGAAGTGTGCTTTGGTAAATCCCAGAAATTTTGGTATGCTGTCTTGAAATTATCATTGTTTTTCATATAGTTACTGTTTCTATAACGTATTCTTAGATCCACTTGTTTTTCAATAATTTGTTATTAGTTCTCCATTTAAGTCTATGGATTTTGTTATTCATCCTGTATTGATTACTAATTTAATTGCATTTGACCGTAGTATATGTTTAATTTCTGCCTTTCAACATATTTGTAATTTCTATATGTTTTCATATATTGTTTTTCTAAGGTTCCAAGTAATACTAAGATATATTCTTCAGTATTTCCCATTCAGAAAACGCCATAGGTTTATAAATATTCCAATGGCTTGTTCAGTTCAATACTTATTCAGTATTTTCCCTTTTGAGTGCCTTTGCATTAGATTTACCTAGCTTGGAGATGAGAATATTAATGAAAGTATCTTGTAACTTGGTTACTAACATTGCTCTTTTGCAATTCATGGTTTTTTTTCCCTTTCTAGAGTTTGATGCTATATTTCATGCATATGTTTGATACTGATATTGATTCACTATGTTCCAATCACTCTTGAGCTCTTCTTTTTAATTGTTTTCCAACTACTGTCAGAGATTTTGTATCCACTGCAATTTAGTTTTTGGTATTTCATAAAATAGTTCATTCCTTTAGGATCTCCTCTTCCCTACCCTTTATGCTAGGTTTACTCTCATCCAGTAGTATTTTTTCATTTTATTAGAAATTTTAATTTTTTCATCATTGTTTCAGTCTCTATATTATTCTCCCTACCTCTTAGAAGCATAACTATTGAAGTTCTCTATGTTGAAAAGCGGAAGATTTTGATTAAATCTTTATAGAGGGGAGAATTCCACTAGGAGTATACTGTGAAAGTGTTTGGTAATCGATTGTTTTGTTTGCTGTTTCAAACTTTCTTTAACTTGATAGCTTTTCAACCCATTGATTCCACCACTGAGCTCAATGAGAAGCCTCAAGTTCAAGGCCCAAAGTAGAGGTGTGTTACAGGAGATTGAGAATTGTGATGGAATCTGTAGTACTAACTAAAGTGTTGTTGATGTTTGTACCAACAACAGTTGGATTCAAAATTTCTTTGACCCACTAAGCACAAAGAACTTGCAACTTGGATCTACATGTAGAGGAAACTTCTGTATAAGAAGCTGTATATGAAATTCTTAGAATAGAAATACAATTGGGCTTAAATTTTTAAACAGAGTTTATAGTGTGAAAACTGTGTGCCAATTTCTTCTGTTTGAAGAATACTCTGATTTTTATTTTACCTAGGATGAAAAAAATGAAAGCAAAACCACAATTACAGATTAATCATGAGGTATTTTTTATTCAACCCATTGAATAGTCCTTTGGAAATAATTTCACCTACAGAAACCTCTTTGATTTAAGAAATTTCACTGGATTTTCTATATTGGGAAAAATTCAGTTATGTGCCCCACTTCTGCTTTCTACGTTTCTTCTCTAAGTAGGCTTCACTGATTATTACAAACATAGCCAGTCATCAGTTTGGTGAAATAATCCATTTACTCAATTTCCTGAATTATATACTGTTCAGAGCATTCAAATAGTTTTGTTTAAATATATAGTGTCTTATTTTTTAAAAAAATTAAGTGTCAGGTGGCTGAGATTATAGTATCTCTTTTGCCAGTAACTAGCTGGGAACCTGACATGTGTAAACTATCTCCCTAGGTTCCATTATATACAAAATATGGACCTTGGCTCAAATTATCTTTAAGGGGTTCTTAATTTCCAAACTTTTGTGATCCCATTTTTCTATACTTCTCCTTATGAATTGGTTTGTGGGTAGTTGAGAGAACAACCTACACTTTGAATTCTGTTGTAGTCTTCCAAATCTCTGCAGCAGTCTTGCAGGCACAAACCAACTGCTTTTGATGTAGGTTCTCATGTCCCAGCTTTAGTCATTGCATGTTGTTTCTTTAATGGAAGGATAGCAATCTCAACCACTGAAGGTGAGGTATGCAACTCAAGGCTGTATTTGTAGCATTCCATAAGCATTCAGATTCCTTCTTTGATCTATTCTTTGCATGTATTAGAATAGTGTAGAGCCTGACCTTGGACCAATATATACATAACCATGGAACAGAGATGTGCCATATCGGTTTTTCTCTCAGGACATTAGAAATCAGGAGGCATATAGATCAAGAGTATAAAATATTAAGGAAAACAAGCAATTATAGCATTGTTGTTGCTCTGTGGTTACAAGCCTCACAAATATTGCTTTCATTATTTCTCACACTCTCTGTAGTCAATAGCACCAAAGATCCGCTTATCTGTAATCAAGTGCTTTTCTCCCTCCTAAATATTTGAACCCTCCTAAACAATCTCTTACCTTAGTTGAAGGTCATGGAGAGTTACTAGAATTTATTCTCAGGTAATTTATCCCCAGTGGATGGTTCTTCTGTCACATTGCACAGGTTACTAACATTGCTGAACAGAGTTATGCTATAAGACTAGGTCAAGGAAAACTGCCATCATTCGAGTTTCCCCCGTAACAGAAATTTACATGGAAATTAAGTGCAAAAGAATATGAAGAAATGAAAAGAAAAAAAAAAGTGTATTCAAATTTTATTAAACCTGTTGTTTCATTTCCATTAGGACTACCTTGATTCATTTTAGGCCCTGGGCACAGGGGATAGTGTTCATTTTCCATGGTTACTGTGTGCTTACATAAATTCTCTGCATAAGAAAGCTTGATATCTACTTATATAATGGAAAGGTATGCCTTCTGTTCCCTGAAACTAAATGCATTGAATATATTTCCTTCAAATTTTCTCCAATTCAACTAATGGTCATTTATCAAAGTGTCAATTAGCTGTATGTGGCTGCATCTTTCAAAACCCACCCATGCATAGTAACTTCCTGATTTCCTGTTGGTACTTCACAATGATTTGTTCCTTAGGGTAAGTTACAGATGATTTATTTTACACAAAATACTAGAGCTATCTCTTATGAAGTAAAATCAAAGGTAAAATTCATATGTTTTCAGTGATAGATGTCAATGTCAAGAATGTTCTAAATATGAAATTTCATTGTTTTGACTGTTGGCTATCCTTTGTAGCCTATGGGCAAAGTCTGAAGGAGGAAAAATTATCTGAACTTCTAGAGATATATGGATAATGGAATTGACTTTTATAAACATATGGATTTATTATTATATTTAATTTGTTCTCATTCAAAATATATTTAATGTAAAAATGCAAAGTAAGCCCTCCAGCATAGATTCTGACTTCATGTTATATAATTTTCTTTTTTTTCTTTTTTTCTTTAATATATTTAGTTTTCAGCATTGATTTTCACAAGAGTTTGAATTACAAATTTTCTCCAAGTTTCTACCCTCCCGCCCACTCCAAGATGGCGTACATTCTGCTTGCCCTGTTCCCCTGTCAGCCCTCCCTTCTGTCACCCCACTTCCCCTCCCATCCCCCTTTCCCTTCTTCTATTGTAGGGCAAGATAAATTTCTACACCCCATTACCTGTGTATCTTTTTTTGCACGCAACTAGGAAATCTTTTTTTTTTGTTTTTGAACATCTGTTTTTAAAACTTTGAGTTCCAAATTCTCTCCACTCTTCTCTCCATGCCCACCCTCCCTAAGAAGGCAAGCAATTCAACATGGGCCATATGGGTATCATTATGTAAAACCCTTCCACAATACTCATGTTGTGAAAGATTAACTATGTTTTGCTCCTTCCTAACCTATCCCCCTTTTTTCAATTTTCTCCCTTGATCCTGTCCCTTTTCATAAGTGTTTGTTTTTGATTACCTCCTCCCCCGTCTACCCTCCCTTCTATCATCCCCCCTTTTTTCTCTTCTTCCTCCTTCTTTCCTGTGGGGTAAGATACCCAATTGAGTGTGTATGGCATTCCCTCCTCAGATCAAATCCGATGAGAGCAAGATTTACTCCTCCTCACCTGCCCCCTCTCCCCTTCCTAGAGAACTGCTTTTTCTTGCCACTTTTATGCAAGATAATTTACCCCATTCCATCTCTCCCTTTCTCCCTCTCTCAATATATTCCTCTCTTATCCCTTATCCCTTAATTTGATTTTATTTTTTTAGATATCATCCCTTCATATTCAACTCACCCTGTGCCCTCTGTATGTATATATATATATATATATATATATACACACACACACACACACACACCTACATATATACATACATTGACACACACATATGTGTATATATATATATATATATACACACATACAGATATATATATACACATACCCACAAATATATATACATATATATACATATATATACATATATATATATGCATATATATATATATGTATATATGCATATTCCTTTCAGCTACTATGATACTGAGGTCTCATTAATCATACACATCATCTTTCCATGTAGGAATGTAAACAAAACAGTTCAACTTTAGTAAGTCCCTTATGATTTCTCTTTCTTGTTTAGCTTTTCATGCTTCTCTTGATTCTTGTGTTTGAAAGTCAAATTTTCTATTCAGCTCTGGTCTTTTCACTGAGAAAGCTTGAAAGTCCTCTATTTTATTGAAAATCCATATTTTGCCTTGGAGCATGATACTCAGTTTTGCTGGGTAGGTGATTCTTGGTTTTAATCCTAGCTCCATTGACCTCCAGAATATCATATTCCAAGCCCTTCGGTCCCTTAATGTGGAAGCTGCTAGATCCTGTGTTATCCTGATTGTTTTTCGACAATACTCAAATGGTTTCTTTCTGGCTGCTTGCAGTATTTTCTCCTTGACCTGCAAGCTCTGGAATTTGGCAACAATATTCCTAGAAGTTTTCTTTTTGGGATCTTTTTGAGGAGATGATGTGTGGATCCTTTCAATTTCTATTTTGCCCTGTGGCTCTAGAATATCAGGGCAGTTATCCTTGATAATTTCTTGAAAGATGATATGTAGGCTCTTTTTTTGATCATGGCTTTCAGGTAGTCCAATAATTTTTAAATTATCTCTCCTGGATATATTTTCCAGGTCAGTGGTTTTTCCAATGAGATATTTCACATTGTCTTCTACTTTTTCATTCCTTTGGTTCTGTTTGTTAATATCTTGATTTCTCATAAAGTCACTAGCTTCCACTTGCTCCAATCTAATTTTAAGGTAGTATTTTCTTCAGTGGTCTTTTGGACCTCCTTTTCCATTTGGCCAATTCTGCCTTTCAAGGCATTCTTCTCCTCATTGGCTTTTTGGAGCTCTTTTGCCATTTGAGTTAGTCTATTTTTTAAGGTGTTGTTTTCTTCAATAATTTTTTCATGGTTTTCTTGCATCATTCTCATTTCTCTTTCCAGTTTTTCCTCTACTTCTCTAACTTGCTTTTCCAAATCCTTTTTGAGTTCTTGCATGGCCTGAGACCAATTCATGTTTTTCTTGGAGGCTTTTGTTGTAGGCTCTTTGACTTTGTTGACTTCTTCTGGCTGTATGTTTTGGTCTTCTTTGTCACCAAAGAAAGATTCCAAGGTCTGAGACTGAATCTGAGTGTGTTTTCGCTGCCTGGCTATATTCCCAGCCAACTTACTTGACCCTTGAGTTTTTCAGCAGGGTATGACTGCTTGTAGTGTAAAGAGTACTTTGTTCTAAGTTTGAAGGGATGACCCATTGATTTCAGAGCAATTTCTACACAACCAGCTCTGCCACACCAGCACTCCTCCTTCCTCAAGAACCACCAACCTGGACCTGACAAAAATCTTAAGCAGGCTCTGCATTCCTGCTCTGACCCGCCTTTTAATTCCTCCCACTAGGTGGGCCTGGAGCCAGAAGTAACTACAGCTATAGTTCTGTAGCTGCACCTTCCCCTGCTGCCCCCGGGGCAGTGGCTGAACTGCAAACTCTTTTCACTCTGTCCCCTGCAGCTTTTCCAGCTAACCTTCTCTGTTGTCTTTGGTGTTTGTGGGTTGAGAAGTCTGGTAACTGCCATAGCTCACTGGTTCAGGGCACTAGGGTTTGTTCTACCTGGCTCCTGGTCTGGTAGGTCCTGACGCCACCGGTGCTGGGCTCCGCTCCCCTCCGCTCCGTGGAGATAGACCTCATCCAGTGACCCATCCAAGCTGCCCTGGGCTGTTTCTCTGCTTCCCTCTGTTATTTTGTGGGTTCTGCAGTTCTAGAATTTGTTCAGAGCCATTTTTTATAGGTTTTTGGAGGGACCTGGCAGGGAGCTCACGCAAGTCCCTGCTTTCTAGCCGCCATCTTGGCTCCGCCCTCCCATGTTATGTAATTTTCATATCCTATAATATCATCAAATTTGTAAGTTCTAGAGGAAGTGGGGCTAAGATTTTATAATTTTCATAGCCAGATTGCAACAAAAAGAACTTGCAGCTAATATCAGATCTATATTGTTTTAATTAGAAGCAAAAAAAAAAATCGTTTTATGTTATTGCAGGGGGCCAGAGCCAAGACGGTAGAGAAAAGGTAAGCACTCACCTGAACTATCCCTTAAACCCTCCAAACAACTTTGAATCATGCCCCAAGACAAATTTTCAGGTGGTAGAACCCACAAAATGACAGGATAGAAATTTTCCCAACCAAGACTACTTAAGAAGTTTGGCAGGGGAGATCTGTTGCAACAGGGTGAGAGTGGAGCTCAGGCCAGTACAGGCCACATCTTAGCAAACCAGCAATAGGCCTTGAAGGCAACTGAATCAATGGTGGTAGCAGCAGTATTTGGGCCTCTCAACTTACAATTTACCTTTGTAAGGTCAGTCAACTGGTCAACTGGTCAAAAGGAGAATACAGGGGTCCTTTGGCTGGCACCAGGACAGGACTCTGTTATATTGCCCATCCTTGGATCTGGGTCACAGTTTTGGGTCTTTGTTCCAGGGCAAGAAGGAACACTAGCACACCAGAAATTGTAGCTGCAGGGAATCAGGGACCCTGATCACAGCTGCAGTGAAGAAAAGAGTACTTGTGGTCACTCACAGAACAGAACACGGTCCAGGATAGTAGCAAACACACCTCTCTGTAGATCATACCAACTCAGAACACCTGAAAATTTACATGCCCCCACAATTATCTCTGAAAATAGCTTCAAAAAAAAACCTGAACTTCAGAATAGTGGCCCCTCCACTCCAGAAACAGAGCCCTTCTATAGCATAAAGTTAAATGTCAGAAATAGACTGAAAAATGAGCAGACATCAGAATAAGATCCTGATTATAGAAAGTTACTATGATGAAAACAAAAATCAAAATATAAACTCAGAAGAAGATGACAAAGTCAAAACTGCTACAGCAAAGCCTCAAAGGAAAATATTAATTGGCCTAAGGCCATGAAAAAGTTCAAAAAGGATTTTAAAAATCAAGTAAAAAATGTAGAGGAAAAACTGGGGAGAGAAATGAGAGTGATGCAAGAAAATCAATGAAAAAAGAGCCAACAGTTTGGTAAAGAAGGCACAAAAAGTACTGAAGAAGATAGCAATTAAAAAAAAAAAGAATAGGCCAAATAGTTTTTTTTAAAAAAGCACAAAAATCCAATGAAGACAAGAATGCCTTGAAAAGCAGAATTGGCCAAATGGGAAAAGAGGTACAAAAATTCATGGACAAAAATGATTCCTTAAAAATTTAAACTGAGAAAGTAGAAACTAATGACTTAATAAGATATCAAGAAACAATAAAACAAAATCAAAATAATGAAAAAAAATAGAAGAAAATGTGAAATATCTCATTGGTAAATCAATTGATCTGGAAAATAGATTCAGGAGAGATATTTTAAGATTTTAGGACTACCTGAAAGCCACAATAAAAAAGAGCCTAGACATCTTTCAGGAAATTATTAAGTTAAACTGCCCTGATTTTCCAATCACCTCTAGAAAGAGATCTCAAAATGAAAATTCTCAGGAATATTTTAGCCAAATTCCAGAGCTCCCAGGTAAAGGAGAAAATATTGCAAGCAGCCAGGAAGAAATAATTGAAGTATCATTGGGGGCATGGGGGAACTATTACAACTGAGAATTAACTATGCAGCATAATTAAGGGGGGAAATGGATATTCCATGAAATGGAGGACTTTTAAGCATTCCTGATGAAAGGACTGAAGCTGAATAGAAAATGTGACTTTCAAATACAAGACTCAAGAAAAGCATAAAAAGTAAGCAGGAAAGAAAAATCATAAGGGATTCAATAAGGTTAAACTGTTTACATTCCTACATGGGAAAATGATCCTTATAGCTCCTAAAACTTTCTCATTATTAGGACAGTTAGCAAGAGTGTACATAGAGAGAAGTAAGAGATCTAAGCTAAATATAATGGTGTAATTATCTAAAAAAAATAAAGTTAAAGGGTGAAAACAAGAATTGCACTGGGAAAAGGAGAAAGGGAGAGGTAAATAAATTATCTGATATAAAAGAGAGACAGAAGAGCTTTTACAGTGGAGTGGAAGATGTAGAATGTGGAGAAAGCATATGAACCTTACTCTCATTGGAACTGGCTCAAAGAGGGAATGAAATACACACCTACTTGGTTGTAGAGATCTGTCTTACCATACATGAAAATAAGAGTAGAAGGGGATAAAAGAAGGGGGTGGGGGGAGGCTATAGAAGGGAGGGCAGAAGTGGGGAGATAAAAGTCAGAAGCAAAACACTTTCGAAATGGGTAAGGTCAAAGGAGAGAGAGAAAGTAGGATAAATGGGGTAAAATAGGATGGAAAGAAATACACAGCAATCAAAACTGTGAAAAAAAAATTACAGCAAGTTTCTCTGATAAAGACCTCATTTCTAGACTATATAGAGAACTGAGTCAAATTTATATAAATAAGAGCCATTCTTTAATTGACAAATGGGAAAAGGATATGAACAGGCAGTTTTCAGATGAAGTAATCAAACTATATATAGTCATATGAAAAAAGTTCTGAATCACTATTGTTTAGAGAATTGCAAATTAAAATAACTCTGAGCTACTACCTCACCCCTCTCAGATTGACTAATAAGCTAAAAAAAAAAAAAGGAAAATGACCAATGTTGGAGGGCATTTGGGAAAAATTAAGACATTAGCAATATCACCCAAAACTTTCACTGCCTTCCTCTCTTCCCAGAAGAGTGGACCATAATACTGAAAGAAAAAAATTTAAGAATACTTTAAACTGAAATAATATACTTAAAGTTGTCAATCCCCTAGTTACAATATGTTATAATTAACTTTCATTACTTTTAATTGCTGATCAAAGAGAGATTAGAAAGTCATTTATATGCCTTTCTGAAGGAGAGTTCAATTATTTTTTAATGAAATGCTTTTCCTTTTGAATCTTTCCTCACAAAGAAATATCCCTTTTCTGTTGAATTTGGCAATGGTTTATCCAAATTTCTTTCAACATTCCTCAAGCTAGGAGTTGGTACCTACAATGTGTGAGGTAAAGGAAAAGAATAACATAAAATTCATTTTTATATGAAGATAATTTACTTGGATATGTAGAATAAGCAATATTTATTTTTAAAAATATAAGAACTGTTATTCTTTATAAGGTACATTGCATTTAATGGATTGTGGGAAAAAATAGATACACTGGTTCAGAAAGCCAAAATCCTATCTTGATTCTAAATGCCTTTTTTATAGTCCACCCACATACTTCATATCTTAAATTTTACTTTTCAAGTTTATTTTCCCCAGGAATTACTTACTTTCAGTTATTGAACTGATGAAGTCATATTGTACTTGCCCAAAAATTATACTACTCTCTATCTGAAAAAATCCTTGACAAAGCCAGCAAAAAAGAAATTCAATACGGTGTAGTTCCTAAGACTCCAGGCATGGCTTCAGGAAGGCTCGTCTTTGTATCTTACTTCACATAGTAGCTCGACAACTCTTAGGTAGCTTCATGAATTCTCACCTTCATTTTCCCAATCTGTAAAAGGGAGTAGTTATTTCTGTAGTACTTGCCTTGAATCCCTGAGCACTTGGGGAGTGGTCCTAAGTGCTGCTGGCCAATTTCCTAGCACAATTCTGGTTGTGTATCAGTGGGTTTCATCATGCTGCCAGTAATGAGAACTCTAGAGCCTATGGTGACAAACAGATGTTTGACCTGTCATTCTAAGATATATGGTCATTGATTTGTATTCATAGTTTGTGAGGTGACTGGTCTCGTTTATGCCTGCAATACATCTAACATTATTCACAACTCTGAGTTTCTATTGTATTCACTTCTTGAACCTCTGAAATTGAACTTGAACTTTTTTTTTTACCCCTCCATCAAAGCTAACAAAATAATATTATACAGTGTGCTATATTAGAAAAGCACTGGCTTTGGGAATCAAGTGATTTCTCATTCTGGAAGCACAACAAAATATAATCTCTGTTTAATGCTGGACAATTCATTTTATCTCTCTGTGCTTAAGTGTTCTTATCTATAAAATGGGGATTATTATATTTTCTTTATATATCCCCTGTGTTTATTATGAGGCAGACACTGTAGCACTTAATGTGTTTAACAGCTATAACCTGTGGCCCAGAATCTCAAGCTGTGGTTTACATGAACCTGATTCAATTTTGGAGTCTTCTAATAGATCATTCTCTTTGGTCAGGTCTGTACCCAAAGGTTCTCCTGGGCATCTATCTCCCAGCTCATGTTTGCCTTCCTACAAATTCAAATAAAAGGACCTTACCTTCCATGTAAGCACCTAGCTCATAACACATATTAAAAATATAGTAGAGCCTTTATTTTATGTGATAGAAACAATGAAAATAACGTAACAGACTTAACAGTGGCCTTTTAGCAATCAAATTCCCCATGCTTTAGTAAGTTCTACCTTCCTCCAAAGACATATGCAAACCTTCACACTCATAACTCTACCCTCTTGTTTGGACCTCACATAAGGATAATTCGTTTGGGTCATTTTGAAATTATATCCTTACCCTTATATCCTTACAGACTGGACAGTCTGAATAATTCAAGATAGCCATAGGAGACTATGTAGTTCCGTCATTTCTCCACAAGGAAGCTGGGTCAAGGAATATATCACTGTCCAAAATCCCTTCTTGCTCTCTCTAGAAATTTGGGTTCAAGACTTCTAGGTGATACAGGCCGAACCCCTACCTCCCAATGGCCTAAACTCTCACCTTTTGTTGTTGTTGTTGAGTTAAGTTGTGTCTGACTCTTACCAACCCTTTTTGGATTTTTTGACGAAGATACTGGAGTGGTTTGCCATTTCTTTTTCTATATCATTTTACAGATGAGGAAACTGAGGCAAACAGGATTAAGTGACTTGCCTATGGTCACACAACTAATAAGTATCTGAGGCCAGATTTGAACTCAAGAAAATAAGTCTTCCTGACTCTAGACCCAGCACTCTATCCATTGTACCACCAGACCACTCCACTATTATACTTTGTTAGTTGCCATCTCTTAGGCAACACACTTGGGCGTTGAACTCTTAAATTATGATACCATGTGATTCCTCAATCTAAAGCTGCTATCCCCATTCCATCCTCATGACTGCGGTTAAGAATCATCATATTTTAAAGCTATAAAGTACTTCTTTGACAAACTAATCTCACCACAGCTGAAAAAGTTTCCTCTCTACACCACACACACTTATATGTATATGTATGTATATATATATATATATGTGTGTGTGTGTGTGTGTGTGTATGCATGAGTGTGTATATGTGCAAAACACAAGTTTTTGTCTATCCTGTTATTAAATACCTGTAATGTGGAGGAATCCTCTGCTTTTCAAATCACTGCTTTCCCTTTCCGATAGTATAAATTGTTAAGATTTTTTTTGTTTTCTTTTATTTGTTTTTTTTTGTTTTCCCTCAACATCAAGCCTAAAATTTTCTCTTTGCAACTGCAATCCATTTTTCTATATTTCCACTCTCTAGTGCTAAATAGAACAAGTTTAATATCTCTTCTATATGACAACTCTGAGAAAACTGAGCACAGACATCACATCCCCCATGAAGCTTATCTTTTCCAAGTGAAACTTTTAAAATTCCTTTAACATATCCTCTTAGCACAGAGCTTTTTCATCATTCTGGTCACCCATTCCTGGATGCTCTCAAGCTGATCAGTGTCTTTCCTAAATTGTGGCACTCAAATGTGAACCCAACACTCATAGTGTGGTCTGATTAAGACAATAAACAGTAACCTCAATTTCTTAAATGTATGTTTCTCTCAATGTAGCCCAAGTTTAAATGAGCAGTCTTGGCTGCCACATCACTTGCTAAGAAACTTTCCCTAAATAGAAATTTCCCCAGAGAGCAAATTCTGATCCCTGGGGTATAGATTTGGTTTTTGTAACCTTTCAGCCCTGCTTAGAGTACACAGCTATTTAGCTGCATTCTGCAGCAATTAAAGATGGAAAAGTAAAGCATTTCACAACAGATGGAGGGGTAAAGGATAAAGGTGAACAATCAAATGAGAAAAAGAGAATCTCAACTGCAAGTGGCAGGATTTACTATGAGAATAAGAAAGTATTCCCTGTTCAAGGAGAAGACAAGAAGAGACCAAATATTTTTGCAGTTGTAAAAACAGTCCTTCTAGGAAACAAACAAAAAAAATGAACTGCAGGGTGTCCTAGTCAAGGGTGATAAATACTTGCTGCAACAGTGAATGATATATACTTTACTGGATCCTTGTGAAGTAGTTCAGGATTTCCCAATATTAGGACACCAAGTGATTGGGGGATTTACATATTACTAGTCCATTTAGATGTTACGAAATAACTATTTTTTCCTACATTATCAACAAGCATGTAGGTGAAGAAGCTCCACTGAGCCTGAGTACAAAAGATAGTGTCAACGTTTCTACCCAGATCCAGTATAGGGAAATCTTGAATGTAAGGCAATTTTGCATTGCCTTTGGTCCAGTACAGCTAGCAAACGTTGTGAAAGATACAGCATAGTTACACAGAGAAGCCACAATATTGTGGCACAATGGATGTGACTCTGGACAAGTCACTTCATCTCTGTTTGCCTCTGTTTCCTCAATTGTAGAAGTATATAAAAACAGCACCTAACTAGAATAAAAACAGTATTACCAATAAAAACTGTTATATCTGGCACATTATAGAAATTCTAGTTATGATAATAATTCTACATTAATTATATTAATTATTGGTATTATTTCAATCAAACTAAGTAATATTATTAATTATTATGATACATATTACAGTTAGTATTGGCAAATCCTGTGACACTAAGACCAATCAGTGTATATCATTTTTCAAGACTGAACCCAATGTCTCACCACTGTAGAAGACTATTGAGCTGTGGACATGGCAGACTGTGATAAAACAATGACCAGTCTTTGTTGTTGCAATTAATTCTACAGTAAATATCTGGATAAAATCAGGGGAAAATTGCTGAAACATCTAGATGACTTAGATGCCCAAGAAACATAAGAATGTTTGGTAACATCTGGATGTTTTCCAGAATTTTTCAGCTTTCATCTGATAGTGTGTATATCTGTGGTTTACATGGAATCATAACAAAAGTTCTTTATGACTAATGAGGAAAATACATTTTTGGTTGCAGAAAAAAGCAATAGAAAAAGTTATATTGAAACTATAAAGTCAGCCGAGGTATAGGTGAAGGGTATATACATATTTGTGTCTTATTAATAGATTACTGTGGTGAATTAGTTTATCATTTCCTTTTTCCTAGAATTTTGTTTCAGAAGATAAGACTCCTGAATATTCTTTGCTTTTATTGAAAGCATTGGAGGGGGTTAGTATAAGACCTCAATAATGATTTCCTCACAGAGGAAAAACTTTCCAGGGATTCAAATAAATTCCATGGCTGCAAGTCAACTTTGTAAGACTGCCACCAAACAAATTGGAACTCTGAAATATTTTTCAGGATAGAAGAAATTCAAAAATGCATCATGCTAATGCAGTGAAACCTCAGAACACAAGGAGACATAGGCTGTGCTTTTAACCACTGATAGGGTTATTCCATGTAGTTTAGTTAGGAAACCTGTATGAATGAATAAGCAGCAGAGAAAATAGTAAGCTAATTTATTGCATTTGGTAAAAATAAAGGAAAATCATGCATTCATAAATAAATAACCCAAGGATAACTATATGAAAACATAGTGATCCTATGGTATCACCTAATAGTTTTAACTTACTTTTTTGATTTACTGAAGCACAGTGTCAGACAGAGAGTGGCAATACTTCCAAGTACTGCTGGAGTAGATGAAAAGGTAATTAAGGAACATATAATAAAATAAACAAAAACACAGTAAGATATAGAAGGCATTACATTTTTAAAACTAAGTCACTATACAACCTTTAGGGATTCTTATATATAGATTAGTGGTTCCTGTTTCTATTTAAGTCCAACGTCACTGTACTGTAAAAGAGAATTGGGCTGAATCAATGACCAGTCTTTTCTATTTTTGGAACTGACACGATGCCCATCGAACCATAATACATCCTGATCTATCTGATTTTAAAACCATCACTTATAAAATGTGCAGGGATAATAATATAGTTTGTCAAAAATTAACAGCAGATAAACTGTTTTGTTGTTGAAATTGTCATCAAGAGAGTCATTGCCTTGTTGCATAGAAATGGACCTCATATGACAAGATTCTGGAATGGTCATTCATAAATAAGTTACCTAGGGAGTCACACAAATGACGCTGGAACAAAGGGTTCTTGTTTTTGCTGTTTTGTTTTTGTGATATTTTATTTCTGATGACAAATTTCTATAGGCTTTTTATAAAGTTTTTCAATTACTGATCAGACTCCTTTTCTTCTGTAAAGCTACTAAAGACAGCATGACAGACTATATCTTTCAGTTGCAATGTTTTATGGTAAACAACAAGAAGGTATATATCATGAAATTTCTTTTCAAATCAGAAACATGCTGCTTCTTTGCTCCATGTGGTGGTTTCTTGTTCACTCATAAGCATATGAAGGGAGAAGTATACAACATGACTGATTACTTTTTCCAAAACTGTCTATTGCTTCAAAACCAAGAGCTGACATGTTTTAGTTTGGAATTACTGGACATTTATTTTTTACCTCATCATAATACCCTTTAACAAATTTCTAAAGGGACCACTTGGTATGTGCAATGCAATTAAATCTCTCTCCATCAGATATAATCTTTACTTCCCTGCCTGTATTATGCTTAAGCCTCTCCATGGTACTTTATTAACTTCTCTGTAAATCTTCCAGAAACAAAATGGAGATAATCTAAAATCCTCTTATGTGACCAAACAAGGAAAAAACTGTACAAGATTATCTAACTACATTAGTTCCATAGATTTTTCAGTCATTCTTTTCCTCTGTAATCATTTCTTTACTTCTAATTCTCTTATTCAGAGGGATTCCACCTTTACATTTTAAATGAAAGTGAGCATGTGAGGGCAATGTAGGTTTTAACTATTAAAATCTCTTCCACTCCATTTAAAATAGAATATCTTTTTTTCTATATTGTGTGTCAATCATTGTCTTTCATGATTAAGCACAGAAATACTAATGGCTGCATTGTAAATGTGTATGTGAAAATAGTTTTCTTCTCTTGGCTTTTCTACTCTTGACCAAAAACTAGTTCTTTGACCATGGGCACACACAGGCCTTGACTTCCCTGTTATCATTTTGCTTATCTACAAAAGGGGGTTAATAATGCCTGTCCTGCCTACTTCAAAAAATCCTATGAGGATAAATTTAGATATAGTATCTGAAAGTGTTTTAAGAAGTTCAAAGCACTATGAAAACATGTGAATTTTATTTTGCAAAGAAGTAAAATAACGTATTTCTAACAAATTGCAAGTGTATCTATTTGAAACAAAAACAACCAATAAATTTAGTGTGTTTAAGAAAAAATAATTTTCAAACAAATATAATATAAACTGATTATCATCTCTATTCCTCCTTTGTTTTCTTCCCTTCATCTAAAGCATGTACTTTCAAAGAACTGGGTCTTGTGACCTAATCCTTAAGAGGTCCCATCCTCTCCTACTAGCCAATACTGTTGCAGCAACCGACCAACTTCCTCTCCAGAGTCTATGGCAGCTTCTGAAAAAAAGTCATGAGTATCCTAAAGGGATCTATTACAAATACAAGCTGTTTAACCTGAAATTACCTGACCTGGGCCTCAGGGTTATCTGTTTTATTCAACTCTGAGTGACTCCCTATCACACTTCTTCCACTGGCTATTTCAATCATTCTTTTCTTTCCTCTGCCTTCTAACTCTACCTGCACCCTCTCTCAGCATATAAGCTGCTTTTCTGAAATGGTCTTTCCCATCTTTCCTCCGAAATAACTCTAAATCTATGTCTTCACCCATCTGCTACTAATTTGCTCCAGTCTAAGATGATGATTAGGTGGCCCACCTTGTTGTCATGGATAACACATCCAGTTTATCACCTATTCTCAGCTCCTCTCTTCTCCTTCACTGCTTTATTCCATTCATCATTCACAATGAATCTCTTCTTCATCCTCTACTGGCTCCTTAGTGACCTATATACATGCTAGTCAAGTCTCTTGATAAAAATGAATACAAAGCAGAACATAACAAAATAAAATAAATATAATATATGTAACTATTCCAATATAGTTTTCCCCCTTTATAATCCCATAATTTTATTTTATGCATTTAAAATACAATTCTGTGAAGGAGTCCATAAATTTCAAAAGACTACCATAGAAATCCATGTAACAACAAAGGTTAAGAAACCATTTTCTAATGGCATGTATCTGTCAAATAGCCAAATCAGAGCTTGAAATTAAAATTCTAAATCAAGTATTTTTTTTACAAGGCCAGATTGCCTTTGGTTAAATGAATGAAAATTCTAGTTTGTTTTCATTTTAAGATATGCTCTACAGTATTTTGAACAATAGGGTAGGATCAAGGTAATGTCTTGCTAAATGAAACTAGTAATTCAAAAGCCTTAAATATCACCCCTAGATTAAAGATATAACATTTACTCTGATTACAATTAGCATAGTTGCTGTTGTACTTGAGCTCTGGAATATTTTTGTACCAAAAATGATCACTATCCTCTGATTACCATTGAATCAAATTTGTCTAGCAGTCTTTCTTATATGATATCATGGATTCCTGTGGTTATTGCATTGACCACATCCATCTGATGCAATAATGCGACTTTAATTTAGATATTCATACTGTTATTTAGTGGGAAGTAATATATTAAAATGGAAAATGCACTGGATTTCAACTTAAAAAATGGGTTTGACTCTTCCTCAATCTTTTTCCTAGTCATGTGACTGTGGACAAATTGAATATAATTTCTGGGCATTAGCATCCTCGTATCTCAGATATAGGAAATCATCTTTGCAGTACCTCCACATAGGGTTGTTGTTTTAAGCGTTAAGTGGGGTTATAAATGAGAAGTCATTCTGGAACTGTGAATCACCGTATGCTTTTTAGCAATTATAATTGGCTATCAGTTTTGCATCATCAATCTTTTGCATATGTCCAGTACAGAAAAATTAAATTGCAAGATGCTTGACTACAATAATAATTAATGGTCTCTCTTTGATTTGAGTAAATTTACTATTCAATAGGGAAGGAAATATGGCCCAGAGATAAAACTAATGAAACTGTGCTGATGGCCAAGATGGAAAAATGGACAAATGGATAAGATGATGATACTATTTTGATCCACAAAAAAAAAAAAAAAAAAAAAAAAAAAAAAAACATAGCACCTGCCCACAATAGCATGGAGGTAATATTGAGCAAGAAATGTTCAAGGGATAGACACAACACTGTCTTGGGCTAGTAGAGAGAGCTCAAATTTAATACTAGGAGGGGAAAAAAAGATATAGGAAGAGTGGGGCCAGATTAAGGACATCCTCAAAAGCCAATCTGAGAAAATAAAAATGACATTTTATTCCAAAGTAGGAAAATCAAACCAGATTGACAATTTAGCAAATTCATTTTATCTTATTCTTTAATTATATGAAAATACACTTGGATGTTGTTCCAGTTAAAAATCTATTCCACAAATAACTATTTTAATTCTCCACCAATTTTAGCATAAATTAATAAAAGGCATTTGAGATCTTGAATCTGTATTTTTAACAACTGTCCCAAAAAAATCATATGAACACAGGGAGTGTGGGTGTGACTGATAAAACTGCTTGCATAGTTACTGCTAAATTGCTGTGTAATCAGGCTAAGATTGGGATTGATTATGAAAGCTCCCTTTAATGAATACAAATGTTTGCTAGGTTCTTTAAAATTCTTCTTTCTATTGTTAGGAACGATTACCATAAAATGTTCCTTCCAGAAGCGCTGCAGAATTCATCTAAACTCTATTGACAATCACATACACAATGTTTCTGGTGAAAAGGTTTAAAATAAAGGATATTAATGCACTTTCAGATTATCTTTGAAAATAATGAACTATTAAGTTAGGATATATGTTTCTCTGTAACAATTATATAGGATCAAGTGACCTAGGAGCAAGTAGCTTACTGCAGCATATTTATATTATTGCATAAAAATATTATGTTCTTGCAAAAAAGTATAAAATTAATAAACTATTTTCCCTATATGTACACAAATTTGGCCAGATGATTTCAATACATAAGTTATGGATTCTTGACAAAGGGTAAGCGGTGGTAATTCAAACTGTGACTGACTCATTCAATAAGTTATACCTTGTCAGGATAGAGTATAGCAAACTATTTTATCCTACATCACACCCACCCCACTACCCCTGGTATTCCCTCTTTTAGAAATATTCAGATATAATATTTTTAAAATTTCATTGATCTAAAATTCTTACTCTCATTTAAGTGAATAATCTAGTTAATTTTCCCTTGAAGATGAGACAATGCTGAGGATACAGTATCTTTTCCTAAAGTTCTTACATTATTATCATGAAATACCAAACCACTTTCTCAGAGAGAGAGAGCTGATCAGTCCAGAAAGGTTTCATCCTTGTAAATGATCAGATTAAGAAAAAGAAAAGCATCTTTGATTCATTCAACTAACCAAAGTTATCTCTTTAATTCACCTTTGAAAAGAATGAAAGGAGAGCCATAGTGGGAGAAGTTAAGGAATAATTGAATGGTTTGGGGAAAATAATTCATAAAGGTACACTAAAAAATAATTGACTATTGTTCCTGATGAGGGAAACATTTAAATATGAAAAAAAAAACATGTGGGGTAGTTAGGTGGTCCAGTGGATAGAACTTTGGCTCTGGATTTAGGAGGATGATCATCTCAGAAACTTAGTAGCTATATGCATCTAGCCAAGTCACTTAACCCTAGTTTCCACAAAATAAATCCATGGCAGCAAGAACAACAAAGGTATATAAAGTTAAGGTTATATTTGATTAAATCAAAATTATTGCCTAGGTTGTATCTTCCTGTTTAATGTTTATTATGTAATTTTCTCTCTTTTCTTGTAGTAGGATGTATAGATTTCTGTCCCTTTAGATTTTTCTATTTTTCTAAAGAGAGATGTTTAGACTTATGAAATAAGTGAGTTTTTCTCTGGATGATTTGTACCTAAAACATTTTTTCCATAGTTAGATGAAAAATCGTATTTCTAGTGCCTGATGATAGGACGCCAGCATGATTTAGACTATAAGCTGTGAAAGATTTCAACAATTGACTAAATTAGGTGAAGGACCTTTCAACTTCTTTTAGGAAGGGTTTTGTTTGCTTTTCTGCCTTAGAATTGCTGCCCAATTATAATAACTTCTGATTTAGGTTCATAAAATAGGAACATTTTATAAAAAAAAGACAAGATGAATTTTTTTCAGCTTTTCAGTATATTGGAGCAGAGATTCTTAGATTTTGTCTCTGAAGATGTGTGTCTAACACATACAGCATTAGTAGTTTGAATGTTTGAATCTACATCACACACAAACCTATAAAAATTCTAAAGAAAAAGGTAAGAAATTTTATGCTTGCCTGTGCTACCTCTGTATTTTATGACAGAAAAATGAGAGAAATATGTAGACCTCATTGTCTACAATGTACTCCCTCCTAACATGTATCTTATAGAACCTGTAACTTCTTTCAAAACCAGATCAATGCCACCTGCTAGATGAGATCTTTCCAGAGCTCCTTTAGTTATTTGGACTCATTTCTTCTTTTTTTCTTCAAAGTAATTTATATTATTTTATATATAGTAAAGCCCATGTTCCAGGTACATTGGAATCTGGTTGACTTACGCAACTAGCACAGTTTTACCCACAAATAGAAGCATCAAGACCACCTCTTTTTTATCATTTCTAAACTTATACATGTATGCATGAATATATGTGCATATCAGAGCATCTATACATGTATAAATATTTATATAAAATAATATAAATATATAAAACATAATATATATGTGTATATATTCATATACTAGATGGAGATGCTAGACAGATAATATTATAATGTCAACATGGTAGACAGGAGATCTGAGGGGGAAAACCTCTTAGAGATAGCAAATAAAATAGCTCTGGATCTAAATACAATCTGGATCTAAAAGGATCTTAACAGGCTAAAGTACCGAGATCATGTTCTTACATATAATATGGAGGAGTCATTGTCATATGATACAGAGAGACAAAGACAGAGAGACAGAGAAAGAGTCAGAGAGAGAAAGAGATGCACATACAGAGAGAGAGAGAGAGAGAGAGAGAGAGAGAGACAGAGAGAGAGAGAGACAGAGAGAGAGAGACACAGAGAGAGAGAGACACAGAGAGAGAGAGACACAGAGAGAGAGAGACACAGAGAGAGAGAGACACAGAGAGAGAGAGAGACACAGAGAGAGAGAGAGACACAGAGAGAGAGAGAGAGAGAGAGAGAGAGAGAGAGACACAGAGAGAGAGAGAGAGACACAGAGAGAGAGAGAGAGACAGAGAGAGAGAGAGAGAGAGACAGAGAGAGAGAGAGAGAGACAGAGAGAGAGACACAGAGAGAGAGACACAGAGAGAGAGAGACAGAGAGAGAGAGAGACAGAGAGAGAGAGAGACAGAGAGACAGAGAGACGGAGAGAGAGACACAGAGAGAGAGAGAGATGGAGGGAGGGACAGAGAGAGAGAGAGAGAGATGGAGGGAGGGACAGAGAGAGAGAGAGAGAGATGGAGGGAGGGACAGAGAGAGAGACACAGAGAGAGAGAGACACAGAGAGAGAGAGAGAGAGATGGAGGGAGGGACAGAGAGAGAGAGAGAGATGGAGGGAGGGAGGGACAGAGAGAGATGGAGGGAGGGACAGAGAGAGATGGAGGGAGGGACAGAGAGAGATGGAGGGAGGGACAGAGAGAGATGGAGGGAGGGACAGAGAGAGATGGAGAGACAGAGAGAGATGGAGAGACAGAGAGAGATGGAGAGACAGAGAGAGATGGAGAGACAGAGAGAGATGGAGGTTTTAGTGGACTGCTAACTCAATACCATCCAGCAGTGTCAAATAGTTGCCAAAACAGCTACTAGCACCTCAAGGTGACATAATGGGCAAAGTTCCCAGGAATATGATGACCCCACTTTTCTCTGTCCTTGTCAGACTGTATTTAGTATATTATATTTGGTTTTAGATAAGTTTTAACAGGTCTTTGATAATCTGGAGAGAGAAAAGAATAGGGCAACCTACTATAAAGAGGTTTGAGTCCATTTATATATTCAAATATTAGTACTGTCATGTGAATGGGGAGATTAGATTTTCCCTGTTTCACCCTAAAGAGAAAAATTGAGTACAATGATTAGAATTTGAGAAGAGGCAGTCAGTCAAGAAGTATGTATTTACTAACATTTTACTAATTGTCAGGTACTGCTAAATGTTGTATATACAAAGGAAGGCAAGAATATAGCCATTACTATCAAGGTGATAACATTCTAATGGGAATGAACTATACCATAAAAAATTTTTAAAAAAAGATATTAAAAATTTCATCTATGCAAGTTACAGTGTGAACATATTATCAGAGACATAGGAGTATCAGTATAAGAGCAAAAGATGAAGAAAAGCCTCTCACAGGAAGTATAATTTGAGCTGAATCTTGAAGGAAGTCAGGGAATCTAGGAGTCAGTGAGGGGGAGAAACTATACGTGCATGGAACACAGCCAGTGCAAATGAGAAGAGGTAGAACTTTAAGTGTCATGACTGAAGTTATAATTTGTAGCCTCCCAATAAATATTCCATTATCAGTCTCATGCTTAAAATACCACACAGTATTCCTGAATGGGCACCTCCCTTCTATGTGAACTCTGCTAGTAATGAGAAATTGTAAAGGAGTTAATTCCATTTAGGGTTCACTGTAACAATTTAAAGTTCAGCATATTTTTAAATTGTTTTTTCATATTTTTGAAATGTCACAGTTTTATGAACTTAAAAATTTTAATTTTGTACATGTTATTTTGAATAAAATCAACTATTCTTCTATTTACCTATCTCTGACTTTTAAAATATCTATCACTAACTCAATCACTTAAATGACAGTTTAATGAGAATGGTCAAGGTTAGTTCCACTCATTTCCTGGATCTGTTACAGGGCCGTTCATTGCTGCTATTTTCAGGGTTATCTTTGTAGTAATTGCAATCAGCTCCTTAAGGAAGAGAATTTTAAGTACTTAAGTATTACCAGTTTCCCTATAGGAGAAAACAGTATCTCATTTAAAGTGTCTTCAGTAAGGTTTCTGGTCCTAGAAAAGGAATAAATCACCAGACTTTTAAAAAAGTAGAATGAGTTAGCTTAAAGCAAACCTGCCAGTAATTCCCCAAACTACCACACACACACACACACACACACACACACACACACACACACAAATGATGTTTTCATACTTGAAGAATTTTCATTGACCTCATGTGAATGTATCTTTCTACCAGTTCCTTCCAGTTCTTATTTTTAATACTTCAAGAATAAGAAACAAGTTCCAAATAAAACCTATAAACTTAAAATATTTAATCCTGACTACCTGAAAAAAATGTTTTTTGGAGAAAATGAACAAATACATGTGAGCATGCATGGCAGTGTTTTCATGATAATGTTGCATAATGATATTGGTTACTAGAAGATACATTTTTTTGCTTTAACGTGTGCTTTCCAAGTAAAATGACAATTTGATTGGTGGCTCATAATCTAACTCCATGAATAATAAGAGCTAGAAAAATTCCCTAACAACCATTAATCATCTATGTTCTATTTGCACTATATTACCATTAGTGTCATAGGTACTTATCACATGAACATGCAACAATCACGGGTTATATCTGTACCACAATAATCAAGAAGCATTTCTTAAGTGTTTCCTTTATGCTAATTATTGTTCAAGGTTGTGAAGATTCAAAGCAAATACGGGGAGAAAAAAAGAAATAGGCCTGCCCTCTAAGAAATTAATATTCTATTAGGGACAACATTTGCACATACAAGAATAAACACAATATATATATCAAATAAATACAAGGTTATAGGGGATGTAATAGTAACTAGAATAATCAAGAACAGCACAACAATGGTAGTGCTTGAACTAGGCTTTGAAATAAATTAGAGATTATAAGGGGCAGAAGAGAAAGTGGGGTACATCTAAAACTGTACTAAAACACAAAGATGGAAGGAATATAATGTATAAAGCATAGCGAAAAGCCAAACGTAGCTGGATTGAAGAACATGAGAAAAGGATTAATGTTTACTCTATAGTACTACAATAAAGGAAAACTGGAGCCACTTTATAAGGGACATTAAATATCAAATAGAAGAATTTCTCAGTGAGGTAATAGAGAATCCCTTGATTTAATTGTCACTGTCAGTCATGTATTTTAGGAATATCATTTTGGTAACACTATTTCAGATGATTTGGAGAGGGGGGAAATTTAATACAAAGAGACAAATTAGGAGGCTATCACTATAATCTAAATGGGAGGCCAGGAAGTCCAGAAATAGTATGATGGCTGTGTGAGTAGAGAAAGGGGATGAATGTCATAGGTGTTTTTGAGGTCAAATCAATAACTTGGCAAATGATTGAACAAATTGGATGAGTAATAATGAGTAGTTGAAGATAGTTCCAAAGTTGCAAACTTTGGTGACTCAAAGGATAGAATTAACTTCAGCACAAATAGAGAAGCTTGAAAAGTGGCATATTTGAGAGGAAACATAATGAGCTCCGTGTTGGAGTATGTGAAGTTTAAGATACCTATGGAAGTCGGAAGGTCCTCTGAATGTCACAGTGGGTATAAGAATAGAGAATAGATAGCCCTCTTACAACTATCCCAATAGGAATAAAAAACACCCCAAAGAGAATTTATTTTTAAAAAATAGAGGACATATAGTAGCCACATTTTGGATTATACTACCCCATCAGAATCTACTGCATTTCAGACTTTTACTGTAGACTACCTTGCATGCTACTCAAAAATCTAACTTTTATCTGAACTGTAAAAAGAAGGGTTAAATATGTAAAAACACACATGCATACACACACACACACACACACACACACACACACACACACACACAGCTTGGAAGAGAAATGCATTAAATTTGAAAGGGAATCAAGTTGAGCCAAAGGGAGAAGAAAATGTAGGAGAAAAAATTGAAGTTAGGGATTAGTCATAAACAAAGCAAATTCCATCTTTGGAAGGTAAAGCATGAAATAGAGAATTTTAAAAAAAGGAAAAAAGGATAGGAAATTATTATTATGGATTTGGGTAAGGGGGAAAAACAATAGTGTAACAGAAACAAATTGCATAAAGTAATAGACCACTAGTTCTTAGCACATTCCTCCTCCTCTGTTGCATTGAAAGGAGAGGGGTAGGTGAAAAAAAGATAGGGAAAAAATTATAAGCATAGGATACAGGGAAATATATAACTAATTTTCATAACTATGGTTGTGAATGGGATGAACTTACCTATAAAAATTAAAAGAGGACACAGAATGGGATTAGAAAATAGAATTCCAACCGCATGTCATTTATAAAAAAAAGAGATAAAGAGAAAGATTGAGACAGGGTCTGAAGTTATGCAAATAAGTATAAGAAGCACAGGGAGCAACAAGAGGATCTTACTTAGAAAAGAGAGAATCTGATGAAAGCTAGTAGGCAGGATCTGCACCTGTGTTTCTGGTATGGCGCTGACTGGAAGAGAGGCTTTGCAATACTGAGAGATGATTGTCTGGAAGAAGTCAGGATTTCTCTTTAATACAATTTATAGCCTGAGAGGAGGGAGCATTCTCATGGGTATACCTGTGTTGCCTTTTACTACAGTGTATTGTTTTGAGAGAAAACAATAAAATGAAAGAGAGATTTGTTTTGTTTTCTGTTAATTTAACCAGTTCCTGGGCTTTCACAGCAGCAGTTATGCAGATACGCTCAAGAAAATCCCTTGATGGGGGGGGGGGGTGAGATAAGATGGAGGAGTAGAAGCAAGGACCTGCTTGAGCTCTTCCCCCAAATCCCTCAAGATACCTGTAGAAAATGACTCTAAACAAATTCAAGAACAGCAGAAGACACAAAATGACAGAGTGAAACAAATTTCCAGCCCAAAACAATGTAGCAGGCTGACAGGAAGGCTCAGAGCAGAGCACAACCCAGTGTGTGCTAAGCCAGGACAGATGGGACTGGAGCAGGCCTCAGGACACTGCATTACTGGCAGCTGTGGAGGTTTCAAGACTTCTCAACCCATAAATACCCAAGACAGCTTCAAAGGGCAGTGGGAACGTGCTCTCACCCAGGTGAGAGAAGTGTGGTCCAGCCACTGTCACAGGGGCAGCTGCTTCTGGAGCTCCTGACCTACAGATAATGTGTGAACCCAGCAGCTGCTCTGGGTCACAGTCCTGGGTGGCAGTCCTGGGGTGAGGAGGAGCACTGGTGAGGCAAAACTGGTGGTGGCTGTGGAGAGGGAATCCTCCTTGCAGTTCCAAGGTAGAAAAGAGTGCTTGTGATTGCTCATGGACCAGAGCACAGGCCAGGACAGGAGCCTTCCTTTTGATCATACCACTTTGGAGGAAGTGAGAATTTACAGGTCCCTAGAGATAACTCTGAAAACAACTGCACAAAACCCCTGAAACTTGGGGCAGTACACCCTCCAATTAACAGAGTGCTCAAAAGTAAAATAATTGGCTGAGAAAATGAGCAAACAGGGGGAAAAGAGTAAGATTATAGAAGGTTACCTTCTTGGTGAAAAGATGTTTTCTTACATCCTCGGTGGCAAGGAAGATCAAATCATACAACTGGAAGTAAATCAAAGCATACAGCTGGAGGAAGATAGCAAGGCCAAGGCTTCTACATCCAAAGCCTCCAAGAAAAATATGAAATGGTCTCAGGACATAGAAGAACTCAAAAAGGATTTGGAAAATCAAGTAAGAGAAGTAGAGGAAAAATTGGGAAGAGAAATAAGAGTAATGCAATAAAATCATGAAAAATAAGTCAATAGCTTGCTAAAGGAGACCCCAAAAACTCTGAAGAAAATAATATCTTTAAAATAGACTAAGCCAAATGCCAAAAGAGGTCCAAAAAGCCAATGAGGGGAAGAATGCCTTAAAAAGCAGAATTGGCCAAATGGAAAAGGAGGTCCAAAAGCTCATTGAAGAAAAAAGCTCCTTAAAAATTAGAACGGAGCAAATGGAAGCTAATGACTTTATGAGAAATCAAGAAATTACAAAAGAATGAAAAAATAGAAGACAATGTGAAATATCTCATTGGGAAAACAACTGACATGGAAAATAGATCCAGGAGAGATAATTTAAAAATTATTGATCTACCTGAAAACTATGATCAAAAAAGAGCCTAGACATCATCTTTCAAGAAATCATCAAGGAAAACTGCCCTGATATTCTAGAGCCAGAGGGTAAAATAGAAATGGAAAGAATCCACCGATCACCTCATGAAAGAGATCCCCAAAAGAAAACTCTAGGAATATTTTAGCCAAATACTAGAGTTCCCAGGTTAAGAAGAAAATATTACAAGTGGCCAGAAAGAAACAATTCGAGTATTGGGGAAACACAATCAGGATAACACAAGATTTAGCAGCTTCTACATCAAGGGATCATGGGGTTTAGAATATGATATTCCAGAAGTCAAAGGAGGTAGGATGAAAACCAAGAATCACATACCCAGTAAAATTGAAAATAATACTTCAGGGGGTAATGGAATTTTAATGAAATAGAGGATTTCCAAGCATTCTTGTTGAAAAGACCAGAGCTGAACAGAAAATTTGACTTTCAAATACAAGAATCAAGAGAAACATGAAAAGGTAAAAAGGAAAAAGAATCCATAAGGGATTTATTAAAGTTGTACTGTTTACATTCCTACATGGCAAGATGATATTTATTACTCAAGAGACCTTTCTAAGTATTAGGGTAGTTAGAGGGAATATACGTGGGTGTACGTATGCATATATGTGTATGTGTATGTCTATATGTTTATATGTGTGTGCATTTAGTGTGTGTATATATGTGTGTATTTATGCATAGATACACACTACACATGTGTGCATATATATGTGTATATGGGTGTGTGTATATATGTGCGTGTGTGTGTGTGTATGTATATACAGAGAGGGAGAGAGGGAGAGAGGGAGAGAGGGAGAGAGGGAGAGAGGGAGAGAGGGAGAGAGGGAGAGAGGGAGAGAGGGAGAGAGGGAGAGAGGGAGAGAGGGAGAGAGGGAGAGAGGGAGAGAGGGAGAGAGGGAGAGAGGGAGAGGGCACAGGGTGAGCTGAATATGAAGGGATGATATGTAAAAATTAAAATTAAGTGTGGAGAGAAATGTACTGGGAGAAAGAGAACAGGAGAGGTAGAATGTAGTAAATCACCTCACATGATAGAGGCAAGAAAGATCTTTTATAATGGAGGGGAAGGGGGGGAGGTGAGAGGGAATTAGTGACCCTTACTCTCATTGGATTTGGCTTAAGGAGGGAACAACACACACTAGATTGGGTATGGGAATCTATCTTACCTTGCAGGAAAGCAAGGGTGAAGGGGATAGGGGAGGAGGGATAATAGAAGGAATGGTAGATTGGGGGAAGGGGTAATCAGAAGCAAATGCTTTTGTGGGGGAACAGGCCAATGGAGAGAATGGGATAAATGGAGGGAAGGACAGGATAGAGGGAAATGTGGTTAGTCTTTAACAACATGAGTTTTGGAAGTGTTGTATACACATGTATGATCTATGTCAAATTGCTTTCTTTCTCGATGAGGGTGGGTGGAGAGGGAGGAAGAGAGTGAATGTGGAACTCAAAGCTTCGAAAAAATAGATGTTGAAAAAAGAAAGAAAATCCCTTTTCCCCAAATATTTTCCACTTACACCTCAGATCATTCAATGGTTTTGGAGGCACCCTTTTCAGTTTGGGCTCTAAACTTTTCTACAGTGACTAGCAAATAAGTTTCTCACCTCTTTTTTCCCCTCATTTCATGTAGGAGAGAATGACTTCCACAGAGCAAGCAGATATAGATGATTTGCAATTTATATTGCATAACCATTTAGATTGCCATTTTCTCAAACCTGTACCTCTTCCTAATGTTCTATTACTGCCAAGATCACTACCTAATATATTTATATAGGCTCTCAACACTTGACTTTTCACTTGGCTTTATACTATATAGCTCTAATAAGTTGACAAATCTAGTAATTCCTTTTTTCCATAACTTTCCTTGTATCTGTCCCCTTCTCTCTGCTCACATAGCCACCACTCCACTTTAGAGCCTCATCATCTCTTTCCTGGACTATTATAATACTCTTTGCATTGATTTCCCTGTCTCTAATCTCTTTCTCCTCCAATCTGTCCTTCACATTCTTGACAAAGTTATTTCCCTAAAGGGAAGATCCGATCATATCACTCCCATGCTCAGTAATCCCCCATGGTTCCCTAATGTTTCTAGAACAAAATATAATTTCATACTTTTAAATGTTTCTGTTTGTACTTTAATATAAATAATTACTAGAACAGTATTATATATAGTTATATATATATTAAATAGAGACATCTATACATATTGAGGGTATATGTCTGCTTTTTTAATGACAAGGTTATGTGACTATAAAAATTTGAAGACAACTGGCATAGGGCATAAGAGGGCAAAAGCCCATGAGATGCCAGCATCACTCTGATGTGATCAATGTTTCATTTCTATGAACATAACTTCATAACTTCCTGACCAAACACTCTTTTGGGTAGGGGGCAGGGGGAGAGGGGTGAGATAATCAGGGTTAAGTGATTTTCCCAGGGTCCCATAGCTAGCAAGCATCAAGTGTCTGAGGCTGGATTTGAATAGAGGTCCTCCTCACTCCAGATCTGGTGTTCTATCCACTGCGCCACCTAGCTGCCTCTACATTTTTCTGAATGCATATGAGGGGAGCTGCCTTTCCTTGAACCAGTGCTGAATATTTGTTCTTTATTACTGTAAGGTAAACTTCATTTTGTTATATGTTAATTAGGCTATAAATGCCTGATTTTGTTCCAATCTCAAGTCTGAACTTCTTGACTAATCTTATTAAAATATGCCGAGAGAAATATCCAATGAGAATAAAGGCCATATCTATGTCATTAAAATAACATTTTAAAAACTGTAATTTATATGAACTTGATTTTAGATATCATAATGTTCAGTATGAGCAAATACATTAGATTCCCTTAATCTCATTTCGTTTCAGTTGCTTAAAATAGTCACAAATAGCTGAATTCCATTCACATTAAGATTGCTGAAATAAATGAAGCAATTGTTCTCTTTGATGTATTCAATGTATTTATTTCTCTATTTTAAAATCTAAATCGCATGGCCTATCTGCTATATTCAAAGAGTCACCTTTTCTGGTTAAATAGAAGTTCTAAATAAAAACTACTTCCATAATGATCTAAAACTTATTTTGTTGTTTATGTTTTTCTAGGCTCCTTTGGAAACATAAACTCATGCATATTAGATTATAATCACACAACTATAAAAAAAAAACTTTTGTATGAGTGGCTAGTTATTCTTCAAAGATGTTAGAATATTATTTCAAATTGTTCCAGACCATTATGGTTCCAAAAAAACCTGCTTCCTCCTTTTGAAATAATAGTAACTCATGTCAAGAGAGAAATACTGGGGCGGTAGGGGGGGGAGGAGAGACAGAAAATTAAAATTCTTTTTAAAAAATGAGATAATTGAATTATTTAGCAATCAATAAGAAGAAGCATGACCTAATAAATAGAAAGTCAGCATTGGAGTTAGGAAAACCTGAATTGAAGTCCACTCTAATAACTCATGGCTGTGTGACCTCTTGGGCAAATCAATGTCTCAGTGCTCCTAGTAAACTAAGAATACAAGGAATCATTATCATCATCATCATCATCACCTAGCACTTATATAACACCTTAAGATTTGCAAAGTACATTATACATATAATATCATTTGATTCTCACAACTCTAAGAGGTGGTTGTCAATATTATCTCATTTTGTAGATTAGGAAACCAAAGCTCAAATAGGTTAAGTCATTTGACCAGGTTCACACAGCTAATTGATGTCTAAGGCAGAATTTGAATCCAAGTCTTCCTGACTCCAAGGCCATGCTCTATCCACTGTACCAGGAAGCTGCTTATAACTCAGAGAGCAGGTGTTGATTTCCTCTAGTGCATTGGTAGAGGCAATTTCCTCATCGGGCTATCCCTTAATCAAATAGTCAGAAAGTAATTCAATCAAATAAAACAAAACACCAATTAATTGTCAAATACACCTTAGTATATTTTTGGTGTTACATTATGTTTTCCAAATTAGTGTCCCTAAAATGAGATGAAGGAGAGGAGTCCAGAGCACCGGCAGACCACACAAACCCACATTTCCAATGTGTACTTACAGTTCTGCTATCACTAAACCAGCCTTTTCAGAAATGTAAAATTATTCATGAGAAAATTCTAAATCCCTTTAGACATACTTCCCCAAAAGTTCATGTCACTTAAGCAAAGTGATAGAGAAGTCACCCACTACTAGCTCCTACATTTCTTTGTTTATTAAATATTTTCACCTGAAGTCCATTACATAGAATAGCCAGATTCATAGCAGTTATATGTCAATTCATTGAAACAGCCAGGAAGCTGAGATGATTAATCTGCATTCCTTAATATATTCAAAGTGTTGTGGCTACATGCAAAATATTCTTTCTGATTTTTGAGTTTAATATATGCCATAACAACTTGCCGAGCACAAAGATTGAATCCTAATAAAGAGTAGAATTTATCAGAGCAACAGAGCTTTTTAAAGAGGAATTTGCAAAAACCAAGGTATAATTTTCCATCAAGAGTTTATATATTATTACCTGACTTTCTGTATATTTTATCCTAATCACAACAAAGTTTGTTAAAGGCACCTTGTATTTAGTATTGTAAAAGACTAACAATTTCAAGAATCATGGGCTAACACAGAAAATTATTTTACATATTATGTTGATGCAAATTTTCTTCTATTTGTTGATATATCCTCTAAATAACCATAGTGAAAGAATACAGGCTAATGTCAGCCAGGAAGAAAGGGGGAGGAGGAAGAGGAGGAGAAGGAAAGAGGTCTATAATAGCGTTTTCCAGTAATCTATCCTCCCCTCTGTTTTGTTCAGCATTTTAAACAATGATTTGGATGAAGACACACATGTTATACATAAATTTGTAGATATCAAATTTTAGGAAAGTTATCTCTCACACAGAATGGTAGAATATTTTGACAAGCTGAAAGTATGGTCTGAATCTAAAAAAAATATATAAAGAACAAATATAAATTTCTACAACATACATATTTAAAACCGCATTTTGTTATATATTTTGAAAAACTTACTTCAGCATTCACTCAATAAATGATTTGTGAATGTATTAATGAACCTTATAAGTACAAGGTAGAAGAGATATGAGTTAGCAGATGTTCATATGAAAAAGACATTTGTTTAAAGTTGAGTATAAACTAATTGCCACAAAAATATTTTTTTAGTGCTTCTGTTTATCATTGAGGTGTCCTTGGATTTTCAAACACTATGCCAACAGGGTGCAAACTCTAATAATTATATTAACATTATAGACTTCTTGTAGATTCTAGAAATAGAGTATCTGTTGTTTGATATACAGCCTAAATTCTTGTGTCAAGGCTCATCAATAGCCTGTTGGGCACTTGATGGCATTTGTTCACAGTGACCCTTAGAAAAGATAAAAATAAATATGAGTTAACAATGTGATGTAAATTAAACCTGAGACCTTTACTTACCAAGAGAAGTATAATGTGTTTAAAGTATAGTCCTTCTAAATTGGGTAATACACAATGTATCATGGTCACATATGCATACTATGCTTTAAGAATGAAATTAGCAAAACTATAAATCCAGAAAAAAAGCAACTGGTAAACAATATGAAATATAAATCCATCCCACATGAATATTTTGAAATGAATTAAGATGTTTACACTAAAAAAAGACAGCTGAGAGGCAAAGCCAATATGGCTGAGTAAAGGCAGGTACTCATCTGACTTCTACCCCAAACCCATCTAAATACCTTTAAATAGTGATTCCAAATAAATTGTAGAGTGGCAGCAGAACACACAAAAGGAAAGAGTAAAGCAATTTTTTCAGCCCAAGACTACTTAAAGTATTGGCAGGAAAGGTCTGTTGCACCAGGGTGAGAGAGGAGCTCAGTATAGCACAGGCCACCTGGGCTTCAACAAGTCAGGATCAGGCCTTGGGATGGCTGAATCAGTACAGTAGTGGTGGTTTCCAGAACTCTCAGTCCACAGAGGGTAAGGGGATTGGACAACAGGTCAGAAAGAGATTTACAGGGGTCCCTTGCTATCACACAAGACAGGACTCTGCTACATTGCCTATACTTGGATCTGGGCCACAGTCCTAGCTCTTAGTCTCAGTGCAAGGAGGAGCACTAGCACAGCCGAGCTTGCAGTCAGAGGGGAACAGGGACCCTGGTTACAGTTCCAGGGTTGAAAAGAATACTGGTGGTGGCTCACGACCTGGTGCACAGTACAGGAGAGCAGTACACACATATCTCCTTAAATCACACCACCTTGGAAGAGCCAAAAACTTACAGGTCCCCAGAATTACTTCTGAAGACTGCTGCACAAAAACTTGAAGCTTGGGACAGTGCCACCTGCAACAACAATGCTACTTGCTGCTACTGTGTCTGTGTAAGACCAATAACACCAGCACACAGGAGGGCTGCTAGCACAAGTTCTTTAATCTGCTTTTCTAAGGAAAGCAACTTTAAGGTGTTAACAATCTCACTTTAATTAAACATACATATATCATTCACTTAGTTCAGGGGAAAAAGTCAGCACTCTGAACTTCCGAGCAAATACAAACAGAAATTACAAGGAGAAATTATATAAACATAGCAAATAAACACAAATCACCAGACAGAGCTTCTAACTGTCTGAACAAAGCTATACTTACATAGTTATCAGAGAGAAAAGCACCAACATCTGTGTTTTCAAAGCTGCGGTGGGGGGGCGGGCTCCTTAACAACTATCCAGAGTCTCCACATCAATACTCTTCCAATGAGAGTTCCCCAAGCAAAATGTTAACCTCAGGGTATATATACACTTCTTCATGGTCAGAGGTCATCACAACCATGTGACTCAAACCCATATGACCTAAGCCTTCCCATGACTTAAGCAAGTCATCGAAGACTCCAGATTCAAAGACTTTGAAACTTTTAAAGGCAAGACTCAAAGGCACTTCATTGCCTTAGTGCTGAGAAGCACTCCCAAGCAAAAGACAACAAAAACTCTCACCCTGCTTGCCACCACATCACCTCTACTTGGGAGGCAGAGCCCCACTTTAGCATAGAATTAAAAGTCAAGAAATAGGCTGAAAAATGAGAAAATAACAGAAAAAATAATTCTGACCTTATGAAGTTACTATGGTAACAAGGGATGGTCAAAACACACACACAGAAGAAAACAACAATGTCAAAGTTTCTACATCCAAAGTCTCAACGAAAAATATGAATTGGTCTCAGGCCATGGAAGAGCTCCAAAAAGATTTTGCAAATCAAGTAAGAGACATGATTGGTTATAAAACCCAGAACCTTATGCAATTTACAGATCTACCAAAGGCATGTAAAAAAAATAAAATTATATTAAAGGCATGCAATTAGGCCAATTAACAGAATGGGGGGAAAAGACCTTACCAGAATTATCAGGGACAAACTGGGTCAAGAAAGATGGATCCTGGAGCATTCTTCACAATGAAAGGCCAGCTCGATCAAAAACTAAGCCCAATAATGGAGCTGGAGTTGGAACATTGAACTTGCCTGCCTAGGCAGGGCTGAACTCTGGAGAAAGCTGCAATGGCACTTAGTCTGTTTCCTCAGGTGTTGGAGAACTCAAGGCTTTACCCCTCAAAACAGCTGCCACCAATTATTGTTAACAGAATTTTACCTTCCTGGTTTCTAACCTGGGAACAGCTGGAGGCAAAACAATAGGTCAGAGGCAGACGTGATAGCAATCAAGTAGTGATTTAGTTAATTTCATAGTGAAGATTGTGGTTTGCACACCTGACATTCTCCTTAGAAGGAAAGTTTATCATGCTGAATTAAAGGTAAAGTTTCTATACCTAAATTATAAGCAGGAAGGGGAAGGGGAGGTGGATTACAACACAATCATTTCTAGGTCTTGAGTGGTTTCCCATGGCAAACTCACAAGTGCAGGACAATACAGGTGATTTTGAGTCCTGTGAGAATGGTTCTTAAATTGATTGTCTCAAATCTTGGAGGTCGTGATTACTTGGGGGTTCTGTGATGGAAATAGCAAAGATCTTACAATCTTTGATTTGCTCCACTTAAGATGCATAATATGCACAAGAATGTAAGGATTGTCAAAGTTTATTGATCACTTCAACTTTCATTTTGAGTCTCTGACTCCCGAGCCAGAATCTACTAGGAAAATGGGAGCTCTGAGAAATTTAATTGTTAGTGTATTCATTGTACATATCATATGGATTAATGTGAAAATCATACATCTCTTTACAAGAAGTAGAGGGAAAACTGGGAAGAGAAATAAGAGTGATGCAAGAAAATCATGAAAAAAGAGTCAATAGTTTGGTAAAGGAGGCACAAAAAATACTGAAGAAAATAACACCTTAAAAACAAAATGGCCAAGTGGTAAAAGAGGCACAAAAATCCAATGAAGAGAAGAATGCCTTGAAAAGCAGAATTGGCCAAATGGAAAAAGATATACAAAAAAAATCATTGAAGAGAACTCCTTAAAAAGTAGAATTGAACAAATGGAAAAGGTGGTACAAAAGCTTTCATGGAAACTACATTTCCATATTAGCCATGTTGCAAAAAAAAAAAAAAAAAAAAAAAAAAAAAAAAATAAAAGTAAAGAAAGTGAAATATTTACAGAAATTTTTACATTCTCTCTTTGGAGGTGGATAGGATTTTTCCTCCTGAGTCTTCTGGAATTGTCTTCATTCATTGTGCTGATCAGACTAGCTAAGTCTTTCAAATATGATGATCATTACAATATTGCTGTTACTGTCTATAGTATTCCCTTGGTTCTGCTCATTTCACTTTGCATTAATATATTCATCTTCCCAGTCTTCTTTCCTATATCTATTGATATAATAGCATGACTTTTGATGTTTTTGTTACTAATATAATCAGCTATGTTTATAGTTTTCCTACTATTGAATCACTCTGCATTACTGCTATAAATACCACCAGATCATAGTTGACAACCTTTGTGATTTTATTCCTGTAATCTCCTTATTATTATTTTATTTAAAATTTTTTCATCAAAGTTCATTAGGGGAATTGGCCTATAGTTTTCTTTCTCTATTTTTGCTTTCACTGGTTTTGGTATGAAAATCATATTTTGTCACAGAACTCCTTTACTTTAAATGCTTGCAAGAAAATACTTGTAAATTTGTCTGGTGCTTGGGCTTTTTTCTTAGGGAGCTCATTTATGGCTTATTCAATTTCTTTTTCTAAGACAGTGTTAATTAAGCATCCTATTTCCTCTTCTGTTAATCTGGATAATTTATATTTTTGTAAATATCCATTCATTTCACTTACAGTGTCAGTTTTAATTGCATATAATTGGGCAAAATAGCTCTCAATAATTTTCATCTTCATTGATTGCATATTCACTCCTTTATTTTTGGTACAGAAAATTATATTTTCTTCTTTTTAAATCAAATTAATCAAAGGTTTATTTATTTTGTTGGTCATTTTGTAAGACTAGCTCTGAGTTTTATTTATTAGCTTAATAGGCTTTTTAACTTTAAATTTTATTAATTACTCATTTCTCAGAATTTCTATTTTGGTGTTTAATTAGGGACTTTTAATTTGTTTTTTTCTAGATTCTTATTTGCATGTCCAGTTCTTTGATCTGCTCTTTATTTTTAATTGGTGTAAGTATTTAGATACATGAATTTTTCTCTAAGCATTGCATCGGCTACATCCCACAAATTTTGGAATATCTCATTTTGTCATTATCTTTAATGAATTTATTGATTGTTTTTATAATTTAATCTTTAATTCATTCATTCTGTAAGATTAGATTATTTAGTTCCCAATTAATTTTCAGTCTATGCTTTCAAAACCCTTTATTCAGCTACACTCTTTTTTATTCCCATTTAATTTTCTCCAACAATCTATCATATATAACTTTTTCAAATTCCTATTCATCTCTTAAGCTTCTTATTTATTTAATGGTTAGATTTATGTAGTTGTTAGAGGGGAAAGTTGAAGCCTCCCACTAGTAGTTTAACTATTTCCTCCTGTAGCTCATTTAATTTTTCCTTTAATAATTTGGATATTCTGTCATTTGATTCATGTATGTTTAGTATTGATATTATTGATATTACTTCATTATATATGGGACCTTTTTAGCAAAATGCAATTTCCCTGATTATCTCTTTTAATCGGGTGCATTTTTGTTTTTGCTTTGTCGGAAATCATGGTTGCTGTCCCTGCCTTTTTTTTTATTCTCAGCTGAAACATAACTAATTTTGCTCCAATCCCTTATTTTAACTCTGTGCCTTTCTGTTTCATGTGTGTTTCTCATAAACAACATATTGTTGGATTCTTGTTTCTAATTCATTCTGCTATCTGTTTATGTTTTATGGATGATGTCATCCCATTCATGTCCGTAGTAATGATTATTATTTTTTTTTCCTCCATCCTATTTTGTTATGTTTATCCTTATCTCTTGTTTTAACCCTGTCCCTACTCAAAAGTCTGTTTTTCTTTTGACCACAGCCTTTCTTAATCTGCCCTTCCTTTTATCACTATGCTCTTTCTTTTGTCCCCTTCCCCTTCTACCTCCCTGTTAGGTAAGAAAGATTTCTATACCCAACTGAATGTGTGTGTGTGTGTGTGTGTGTGTGTGTGTGTGTGTGTGTGTATTTGGTGAATTCTTTCCTCTTTAGTCCAATTCTAATAGAGTGAGGTCAAAAATTGCCCACTCCCCATTTTTCCCTTTATTGAAAAAGCTATTTTTTGTATGCATCCTTCATGTGGAGTAATTTTCCTCATTATTCTTTCTCCTTCCACCGATTCCCAATGTATCCCTCTTTATCACCCCTTCATTTTTTTAGGTCATCACAACATAATCAACACACACCATTGCCTTCTCTTTTTAACTACCCTGAAAATGATATAGCTCTTAGAAGTCACCTGTATTATCTCCCTATATAAGAATGTAAACAGTTTAACCTTAGAAGTCCCTTATAATTTCTCTCCCATGTTTATCTCTTTTTATGCTTCTCTTAAGTCATGTATTAGAATGTTAAATTTTCAATTCAGTTCTATTTCTATTCACCTATCTTTGTTCATCAGGAATGCTGGGAAATCCTCTGTTTCATTAAATATACATTGTCCCCCAAAGAATTGTATGGCACAGCCAAGATGGTGGCTGGAAAGCAGTGACTTGCTTAAGCTTCCCCAACCAGGTCCCTCCAAACACCTGCAAAAATGGCTCTGAACAAATTCTAGAGCTACAGAACCCATGAAATAGCAAACAGAAGTAGGGCTCCAGGGCAGGATAGCCTGGATGGTTGCTGGGAAGGGGCTATCTCACAGAGCTGGGAGCAGAACCCAGTGTGGGCCATGCCAGGACCAACCAGACCCGGAGCTGGGTGCAACAGGCCATAGTGCCCTGAATCAGTGAGCTGTGGCAGTTACCAGACTTCTCAACTCACAAACACCAAAGACAACAGAGAAGGTTAGTGGGAAAAGCTGCTGGGAAAGAATGAAAGGAGTTCCTGGTCAGTCACTACCCCAGGGACGGTGGAGGTGGTGCAGCTCTGAGGCTGCTTCCAGAGCTACAGCTGCAGTTGCTTCTGGCCCAGGCCCACCTGGTGGGAGGAATTCAGTGGCAGATTAGAGTGGGAGTGCAAAGTCTGCTTTTCCCTGCCTGGATCTGGGGTGTGATCCTGATAGGCAGTTCTTGGGGGAGAAGGAGTGCTGGTGTGGCAGAACTTGCTATGTAGAAGTAGCTCTGAAAACAGCAGCAGAGCCCCTCCACCTTGGGACAAAGTACTCTGTACTCTACAAGCAGTCATACCCTGACCAAAAGGTCAAGGGTCGAGTACTTAGCTAGGAACATGAACAGGAAGTGAAAACAACCTCAGATTCAGACTCAGACTTTGGAATCTTCTTTTTTTTTTTTTTTTGGTGACAAAGAAGACCAAAACATACAGCCAGAAGTGAACAAAATCAAAGAGCCTACATCAAAAGCCTCCAAGAAAAACATAAATTGGTCTCAAGCCATGGAAGAGCTCAAAAAGGATTTGGAAAAGCAAGTAAGAGAAGTAGAGGAAAAAATTGGGAAGAGAAATGAGAATGATGCGAGAAAAACATGAAAAACAAGTCAATGACTGGTTAAAGAAGACCAAAAAAAAAAAATCCTGCAGAAAATAACACCTTAAAAAATAGACTAACTCTGCAAAATGGATAATTTTGATTATGTCAAATTGAAATGTTTTTGTACAAAAAAAGCCAATGCAACAAGAATTAGGAGGGAAGCAGAAAATTGGGAGAAAATCTTTGCAACTAGTATCTCTGATAAAGGCCTCACCTCTAAAATATACAGGGAGCTGAGCCAAATATATAGGAATACAAGCCATTCCCCATTTGAGAAATGGTCAAAGGATATGAACAGGAAGTTTTCAGAGGAAGAAATTAAAGCTATCTACAGGCATATGGAAAAATGCTCTGGATCGCTGCTGATTAGAGAAATGCAAATCAAAACAACTCTTAGATACCACATCTCTCCTGTCAGATTGGCTAAAATAACAAATCAGGAGAATGATAAATGCTGGAAAGGATGTGGGGAAATTGGAACATTGTTGCATTGCTGGTGGAGTTGTGAGCTGATCCAGCCATTTTGGAGGGCGGTGTGGAACTATGCCCAAAGGGCTATAGAAATGTTCATACCCTTTGACCCAGCAATACCACTTCTAGGGTTGTATCCCAAAGAAATCACGCAAGCGGGAAAAGGACCCATATGTACAAGAATATTTATAGCGGCTCTCTTTGTGGTAGCCAAGAATTGGAAAGCAAAGGGATGCCCATCAATTGGGGAATGGCTGAACAAGCTGTGGTATATGAAGGTGATGGAATACTATTGTGCCATAAGAAACGGGGATGATGCAGACTTCACAACAACCTGGAAAAACCTACAAGACATAATGCTGAGTGAGCGGAGCAGAGCCAGGAGAACGTTGTGCACAGCCACAGATTTGTGGATTCCGTGAGGACCAATCCTGACATACTGCGCTTTTCTCAGCAACCTAAGGGGCAAGGACAACTCCAGGGGACTCACGATGGAGAATGCTATCTTCATCCAGACAAAGAACTGAGAAGTTTGAATACAGAATGAGGCACACTACATGCTCGCCTTTTCTGCTTCTCTTTTGTTTTTGTTTTTGGGTTTGTTTTTGTTTTGGTTCTGTTTCTTCTTTCTCATGATTCATTCCATTGGTCAAAATTCTTCTCCACGACTTGACTAGTGCATAAATTAATTCAATGCAAAGTCATTCATGACAGTTATATGAGACTCCATGCTGTCTTGGGGAAGGAGGGGGGAGGGAGGGGAGAAAATCTGGAACTCAAAACTACGTAGAACCGTGTGTGGTAAACCAAAAATAAATAAAGAAATTTATAAAAAAAAATAGACTAACTCAAATGGCAAAAGAGCTCCAAAAAGCCAATGAGAAGAATGCCTTGAAAGGCAGAATTAGCCAAATGGAAAAGGAGGTCCAAAAGACCACCAAAGAAAATAATACCTTAAAAATTAGATTGGAGCAAGTGGAAGACAATGTGAAATATCTCATTGGAAAAAACACTGACCTAGAAAATAGATCCAGGAGAGATAATTTAAAATTATTTGACTAACTAAAAGCCATGATCAAAAAAAGAGCCTAGATATCATCTTTCAAGAAATTATCAGGGAGAACTGCCCTGATATTCCAGAGCCAGAGGGTAAAATAGACATTGAAAGAATGCACCAATTGCCTCCTGAAAAAGATCCCCAAAAGAAACTTCCTAGGAATATTGTCACCAAATTCCAGAGCTCCAAGATCAAGGAGAAAATACTGCAAGCAGCCAGAAAGAAACAATTTGAGTATTGTGGAAGCACAATCAGGATAATACAGGATCTAGCAGCTTCTACATTAAAGGATCAAAGGGCTTGGAATATGATATTCTAGAGGTCAATGGAGCTAGGATTAAAACCAAGAATTACCTACCCAGCAAAACTGAGTGTAATGCTCCAAGGCAAAATATAGAATTTCAATAAAATAGAGAACTTTCAAGCTTTCTCAGTGAAAAGACCAGAGCTGAATAGAAAATTTGACTTTCAAACACAAGAATCAAGAGAAGCCTGAAAAGGTAAACAAGAAAGAGAAATCATAAGGGACTTACTAAAGTTGAACTGTTTTGTTTACATTCCGACATGGAAAGATGATGTGTGTAATTCATGAGATCTCAGTATTAGGGTAGCTGAAGGGAATATACACACATACATATACATATATACATACATACACATATATGTATATATGTGTATATATATGTGTGTGTATATATACATATGTGTATGTGTATATATATACAGAAAAAGCACAGGATGAGTTGAATATGAAGGGAAGATATCTAAAAAATAAAACCACATTAAGGGATTAAGGGATGAGAGAGGAATATGTTGAGGGGGAGAAAGAGAGAGATAGAATGGAATAAAGTATCTCACATAAAAGTGGCAAGAAAAAGCAGTTCTGTTGGAAGGGAAGAGGTGGCAGGTGAGGGGAAATGAGTGAATCTTTCTCCCATCAGATTTGACTTGAGAAGGGAATAACATACATACTCAATTAGGTATCTTACCCCACAGGAAAGGAGGAAGGTGATAAAAAAGGGGGACAATAGAAGGGAGCCAGATAGGGGGAGGAGGTAATCAAAAGCAAATACTTTTGAAAAGCGACAGGGTTAAGGGAGAAAACTGAATAAAAGAGGACAAGATAGGAGCAAAATATAATTAGTCTTTCACAACATGAGTATTGTGGAACAGTTTTGCATAATGATACACATGTGCCCTATGTTGAATTGCTTGTCTTCTTAGGGAGGGTGAGTGGGGAGGGAAGGGGGGAAAGAATTTGGAACTCAAATTTTAAAAGCAGATGTTCAAAAAAAAGTTGTTTTTTGTATGCAACTGGGAAATAAGATATACAGGCAATGGGACATAGAAATGTATCTTACTCTACAAAAAAGTAAAGGAAAATGGGATGGGGGGGAGTGGGGTGCAGAAGGGAGGGCTGACTGGGGAACAGCACAATCAGAATATATGCCATCTTGGAGTGGGGGGGAGGGTAGAAATGGGGAGAAAATTTGTAATTCAAACTTGTGGAAATCAATGCTGAAAACTAAAAATATTAAATAAATAATTTTTTTCAAGGAAAAAAAAAGTATTATACTCAGTTTTTTTTTCTCGCTAAATTATTCTTGGTTGTAATCCTCATTTCCCTTGTGAAATATCATATTCAAATATCTCTGCTCATTTAACATGAAAGCTGCTAAGTCTTATGTGGCTCCATAATAATGAAATAGTCTCTTTCTGGATACTCATTATAGTTTTTTTCTTGATGTGGAAGTTCTGAAATATATTGTGTGTGTGTGTGTATATATATATATACATATATATATATATACACACACACATACACACACCTATATATATAAATATATAATATAATCCTGGAAATTTTTATTTTTGAAATTTATTTCAGGAAGTATTAGGTTTATTTTCTATTTTACATTCTAGTTATATCAGAGGTTGTTCCTTTTTAATATGTTGAAATATGATATCCAGGCTTCTTTTTATTTTTGCAGTGGCTTTCTAGTAATCCAATAATTCTTAAACTATCTCTCTTTAATACATTTCCCAGGTTGTTTCAACAATTTGGCTAGCAGCTGCTGTGGCTGTGTAAAACCAATAGCTACCAGCACAGAGAATGCTGCAATCCCAGGTTCTTTTGATCTGCTTTACTAAGGAAAGCAATGTTAAGTGGTTAACAATCTTACTTTAGTCCAGCTTACAAATATTATTCACTTAGTTCAGGGGGGAAAGCTGTTGTGCCAAAAAAAGCAAGTGAGACCTGGATATAAATTTGGATGTGGACTTATTCAAGTGTGTGACTGTTGGGAGTAATTACTCAAATAGAGCAGCAGCGAGTAGGGGAAGGGAGAGGGTACTTAAAGGGAAGGAACACAATTAGATTTCCGTGGAGATGGGGACACAAATAGTGGGACAAGCTGAGGCAGGATTATTTTCATGGAGAAGGGAACACAAACAGTGGGGTCTGTGGAGATGGGAGTACAAATAGTGGGATCCATGGAGATGGGAGTAAAAAACAGTGGGGTCCATTGAGATGGGAGTAAAAACAGTGGGGTGAGCTGGGGCAAGAAGAAGAAAGTAGGGGGTGCAGGGCATAACAAAGCCAGCACCCTGAACTTCAGGGCAAATACAAACAAATTACAAACATCAACAGACAGACCTTGTCTGATTCAAATCTCAATGCATAATTACCAGAGTTTAACAAAATCTGAACATCCGGGTTTACAGGCTGGAGGGCTCTTAACTACAACTGCCCAGAGTCTCCACATCAGCACACCTTCAAGAGTGAGAGCACTAAGCAAATAGCTCTGTTCTCTCTTTATATGCACTCTTTAGCCATCATCAAACATCATCCGAGGGACCAGAACTTAAGCTCTTACTATTGGATCTGGTCTTATCAACTCACCTTATGACCCTGAGGGCTTCGCGCCCACATAGGCTTAGCACCTAATAGATAGGGGTTTGGGCCTGGGGCTTAGCACCTAATAAGACTCATTCAAAGACACCCAACTTAATTGATATCACACAGGCCAATTGTTTTTTTCATTAAATGTTTTTAACTTTTTCTTCTATTTTGACTTTGTTTTATTATTTTTTAATGTCTCATGGAGTCATTAGCTTCCACTTGACCAATTCTATTTTTAAGGAATATTTTCTTCAGTCAGCTTTTAAACCCACTTTTCCAATTTCCAATCCTACTTTTTAAGGAGTTCTTTCCTTCAATAAATTTTTGTGCCTCTTTTAGCATTTGACCACTATTTTAGGTATTACTTTCTTCAACATTTTTGTGCCTCTTTTATTAAGTTGTTAATTCTCTTTTCATTATTTTATTGCCTTACCCTCATTTGTTTTCCATTTTTTTCTCTACCATTCTTATTTTTTTCCCTTTAACATTTTCAGGAATTCTTTTTGGGCTTGGGTCCAATTAGTATTTATCTTTGAGGCTTTGTTTGTAGCTGTTTTCACATTGTTGTTTTCTTCAGATTTCGTGTTTCGATCTTTATTTCCCCAAGTACTATTATGCCATTTCACAGATGTGGAAAATGAGACCCAAAAAAGCAAAAGACTTATCTGTGGTCAAATAGCTGGTAAGTGAAATGAGGTTTCTTCTGACTTTAAGAGTTAGTTTTTGAACTGGTACACAAAGATATTTTTGAGAAGCAGCTATTAAACAAACAAATGAATGAGTGAATAGATCAATAAATAAATGAAGAAAGGGAGAAAGAAGAAAAGACATGATATGAGATGAGATTTGAGAGATAATGCAGGATACAACTTCTACAACTCAGTATTGATTTATGCATGAGGTCAAAGGAAAGATGGCTGTCAGGGCAACTCTAGGGAATATAAGAGGTGAACAGTGATATAATTAATGGTACAAATGAATTTTCAGGGGTCCAGGAAAATTTAAAAGCCCAATTTTGAACATGTAAAGTTTCTTCTTTGGTAGTAATGGTCAAAAAGTGGAATGGGCTAGAGACAAAACAGCCAGCGAAAGACCCAAACAAACATAAAAGATCAGTTTCATCAGTAAGATTAGAAATGGGAGAATAGTGATCAAAAATAAGAGAAGATAGAATTTCAATAAATATGTAGCTAGTAGTCTCTAATACTGTTCAACCATGTATGAATAACTTGAAAAAAGATATATATATATAATATATATATATGTATATATACATATATATATATAATATATATATGTATATGTATATGTATATATATACACACACATATATCCCCCTATGATCCTCCACAGGGACTCCAACAAAAAGTGTTGTGGTCCTTCATCTAAATGTCTTCCCACTGGATGGATACCAGTGAAAGATATATGCTGTTGAATAGTTATTCCTTTGCTATATGAGTGACTAACTTTTTTTATTAAGGTTGTACATTTCCCAATAGATGGGAAGCACCTTACTTTCCATTTCCTCTGCTTAATTCATCATCCATTGTGTGTATATCTTATGCATTCCTTAACAAGTGCCTCTTTATGGTCATTTTCATGGTCCTCAATTACACACACACATACACACACACGTTTGTGAGTATGTATGTTATGTCTATATATGTACATATAAACATAAATTTATACATATCCATGTATGTGTACATGTGTATATGCATATACATATGTGTACATACATGCATGTGTGGATATATATGTATATGTGTGTATCTCTGTCTCTATCTATCTATCTATTTATCTATCTAACTACCTATCTATCTGTGCCTTAGATGTCTTTGAGGACAAGCCCTTAATTTTACAAGATAAATGATCCCTAAGCTACACTCATGACTCTCCACATTTTCTCTACCACGTCCTAGAAATTTCTTCACCATGTAATTTCACTCTTCCACTGGACTTCTCACACTAGAGGTACCCTCTGCTTCTGAGACCTTTTCACTTAATGGGCTAATTCATCTAAGAACTTCCATTTTAAGGAAGACAGGACAGACATTTGTTTTCCTTCAAATATTTGAAGGAAAGTCAATTACATAATATAGGAATTAGACTTAATTTCCCTGGTCGTAAATAATAGAATTAAGAGAATTGGTAAGAAACTACACAACTTTAAGCTCAATATAAAGAAGTACTATTTAATAGACAACAAAAATTAAATGGGACACCTCATAAAGCAGTTGCTTCCATATCATTGAATTTGTTTAGGTAGGAGCGGAATGATGAAATGTCAAGGATGATGTAAACATAATTCCTATAGCATGTGCCCTTGTGCTAGATGTCATTATATCCTTTCAAACACTATGACTCTGGTATTGGAGAAGGAACACTAGTTCTTGAAACAGATTATATGTTTTATATGTGTTTAACGGTGACACCTTGGGCAAGTCACTTAAATTTCCTGTTTTTCAGTGTCATTATTGTTAAAATCAAAGTATTGAATGAGATAATTAAAAAGGATGATTTGAGAAAGAATGATTTTTGTTATTCAGGAACAGCTAACTGAGATCCTTAGAGAAAGCAATTTTGATTGGGTTTTAAGGATGGAAATTATGTTGCATGGCATTAGGAAAGAAGTAAGTGGTATATCATTGGCAACAGTAGATGCCAACTATTCATTACTGAATTTATATACTATGCAATGGGGGGAGGATTGGAGAGATGAGGAGATAGCACATGGTTTTATTATTAAGAGCACACAGTAGGTAGAAAATATAAATGTGTTCAATGAATAAAGTATAAGTTTTATAAAAAAGAATGTAGTATAACAACATACATCAAAATCCCCAAAATATTGAAGTTAAAGGTATGATGGGAATCAAAATAAGGTAAGTTAAAGAAATTAAAAAAAACATTTATGGATGTAGAAATGACATTCATTTGGGTGGAGGAGGGAGAATTATTGAATGCTCCCTTTATGGAGATGACATCCGAGTTGGTTTTGAAGAAATGAAAGCATGTGAACAGGGGTTGGAATCTCTTTTTAGGCATGATGGGCAATGCAGAGATCAAAAGGAATAGACATGGGAGAGTGTCAGGCAAAAATGAAGAATAACAAACAGGCCTTCTTGACTGACAAATATATCACATGGAAGAACAGTAAGAGGCTAAATTCAAGGATAGATTCATGATATGTTGTATGGGATCATGAATGGCAGGATTCGGAATTTATAGTATATTGTGTATGTTAAAGTTTTTATTTTTGTTTTTAAATATTGTCATGTTTAGTTGTTCAGTTGTGTCCGACTCTTCATGACCCCATTTGGGGTTTTCTTGGCCAAGATACTGGAGTGCTTTGCCATTTCCTTTTCCAGCTCATTTTATAGATGAGGAAACCCAGGCAAACAGGTTAAATGACTTTCCCAGAGTCACACAGCTAGTAAGTGTCTGAGGCTAGATTTTTACTGAAGTCTTCCTTGTGTTTGACCTTCCTTTTCAAAGAGGACCATGGCATCAGGGAAATGACAACATGACTTGCAGTTGACTTTGATTTGAGCGAGAGAGGGCTGTGCAAGGTCACCAGCCTCCCTTTCTCCTCCAGAGCCATATGGATACAGTGACCAGATATTCTATACTTCCTTCCTTCCTTCCTTTTCCTTCCTTCCTTCCTTTTCCTTCCTTCCTTCCTTCTCTCCCTCCTTACCTCCCTCCTTCTTTCCTGTATGTCTTTCTTTCTTTTTTTCTTTCTTCCTTCCTTCCTGTCTATGTCTTCCTTCCTTGTTTGCTTCCTTTCTTCCTTCCTTTCTTTTTTCTTTCTCTCTCTGTCTTTCTTTCTCGCTTACTTGTTTGCTTGCTAGCTTTTTCTTATTTTTTCTATCTTTCTTCCTTCCTTCTTTCACAAAAGCTTAAAAACCGTTCACTCTGAAGCTCATAGATGGAACCATGATATGTCCCTGCCCAAGCTCCGCTCAAGTCTTCCTTATTCCATGCATGGTATTCTATCCACTGTGCCACCTAGCTGCCCTTTTAATAGTGGGTAACATTCAAAGATTTCATGATCATATTGTAAAGTATAGTTTGTAAAGGTGATGCAATGAAGGAAAAATAACAATTTAAGAGTTTATTAAAACATGATCAACTTGAAGATATAGAAGCCTGAAGGAAGGTGATTCTAATAATGAAAATTGAGAGGAGGGGATAAAGATAAATGATACTGAAGTGATAGAATTGGCAAAATTTATCGAATGACTAGATTATAGGGAGAATAAAAGTGGTGGTGTAGTCAAAGATGATACTGAGGTCACAATCATGGAAGTTGACAGGATAGTAATACTAAATACCAAATACTAAAAACTAAATGGTTGGTTGGTTAGTTGGTTGGTTATTGACCTTCATTCTCAAAGAGGACCAAAATGACATCACTATGCTAGAGTCAAGTTTTAATGTATTTGACTGTGGCTGATAAGACCAGTATAATCTCAGAATGCTTTACCACAGGTTGGGCACAACTAGTCCTTGTGAGCATTTGGGGTGCATACTTCAAATTTGTGCATCCTGCATTTCCTTTGAACTGTTTCAATTCTGCTTTGCTCATAGAGCATAGCACCTTCTCTGATGTGGGTGTGCCATGATGAGCAGTGCTGTGCCAGTGTCTCCCATGTCACACAATCAATTCCAAAGTTCTTAAGAGAGACCTTGAGAGTGTCCTTTTATCGTTTCTTCTGACCATCATGTGAATGCTTGCCCTGTGTGAGTTCTCCATAAAAGTCTTTTTTGGCAAGTGCATGTTTTACATTTGGAGAACATGGCCAGCCCATTGGAGTTGCACTCTGTGAAGCAGAGTTTGAATGCTTTCCAGTTTAGTTCAAATAAGGACCTCAGTGTCTGGTATTTTACCCTGCCAAGTGCTCTTCAGAATCTTCCTAAGACAATTCATATGGAAGCGATTCAGTTTCCTGGCATGGTGCTGGTATACTGTCGAGGTTTCACAGGCATACAACAATGAAGTCTGCACAACAGCTCTGTATACCTTCAGTTTGTAGTCAGTCTAGTACTTCTCTCCTATACTTTCCTTCAGAACCACCCAAACACTGAGCTAGCTCTGGAAATGCGTGCGTCCACCTCATTATCAATGTATACATCCCTGGAAAGTACACTACCGAGGTAATTGTACTTACCCACAACATTCAAAACTTCTCCATTTGCTGTAACTGATGATTCCACATATGGATGGTGTGGTGGTGGCTGATTGAGCATCTGTATTTTCTTAACTAAATATAGAAATACAGGATTTGGATGAAAGGGACATTTGATAGGGAGAACACATTGAGGTCAGTTTTAAACATATTGAAATTTAGTTATCACTAAGATATTAACATGGGCATATTTAGCTAGCAATTAGGAATAGAATACTAAAACTCTGAGAAGAGTTTGTGGGTTGAGTGTAAATACATATTTGGGAGTCATCTGCTTAGAGGCTATATCACATTTTAGGATCAAATTATAAAGGAGAAAAAAGTAGAAAATGAGAGTAGAAGACAAGCAGGGACAGAATATTCAGGAAAACTAAACTCCTGAAGGGTAGAACCACCCAAACACTGAGCTAGCTCTGGAAATGCGTGCGCTCTGGAAATGCGTGCGTCTACCTCATTATCAATGTATACATTGAGCAAAAAAGAAGCAAAAAAGGAGCAAAAAAAAAAGGAAAATAAAAAAGGAAAAGGGGCATAGGAAAGGGGGGAAAAGCAGTGACAACAGAACCATGAGAATCCAGTGTTGCAAGAATCAAAGGAATAGTGGATATCCAAAAGGTGAGTCTGGTCAATAGAGTCAAATGGAATTGATAAGTCATGCAAAAGACCATCGGATTTAATATGAAGATAATAGGTTTAGGGCTAGAAGTTACTTGAAAGGCAGATGTTTTCATCTAGATATCGAAACTAACACCTACAAAGGTCAAACAACTTTCTAATAAGTATTAGAATAGGATTTGAACTTAGGTTTTCTGGCCCTAAATTCAGCTTCGTTTTCTATTTCTGTAATACTTGTTTCTTCCATTTGTGGGTTTGGAGACGGCTTCTTAAAGGATACTGACAGTGTTCCTACTGAACAAGTTTTGCTCATTTTATTGCTGTCTTTCAGTCATAAGTCACAATTCATCTCAGTGATACTTGTAAAGTTATATTTACCTCTCTGCATTAAGGGCTCCAGTTCACTTTATTTATTAGCCATACTACAGACATTTGCTATAAAGACACGAGTATTGTTACTGCCCTGCCTCTCCATCATCGGAATACTGAACACCTCCATTGTTATCCTTTTTTCTATGTTACACCCCCTGCTTTCTAGAACATCTGGTTTAGCAGCTGTCTTTGGGTACTTTTTTCTCTCACCTTGCCTTTTAGGATCAGTGCAGAGAAGCAGGTAATGCAATTATCCTGATAATTAGGCAGAACAAAAATCCCTCCACTAATGAGGGGGGAAAAGAATGGTTTTGTCTGTCACTATTTCTCAAATTCACTTAAACTTCTTTAATTTGTGTAAGCAGCTTAAAATCTACAGTGGTAAAAATTAAGAATTGAATACATTATCCATATAATTTAAACCTTTTTAACTGAATTATTCACATAATTACAGAATTATCCAGATACTTGACTTTTCTTGTTGAATTGTTAGTATTATTTTATATCTCTCCATTTTATACCTTTGTGGATGTCTGTACTCAGAGGATAATTGAAGAAATGACAGTGACTGAACCTGGTAGAGGAATGGCAGGTTTTGCATGGGACCATATAGATATCAAATTGGTTGTTTCCTGCCATTTGATTGAAGGACCTCTGGTCCTTAGGGAATTCCATTTACTCTGATTTCTCAGATTTGCAACCTGTTAATCTGATTTCTCTCTTGGATCTCAGTGTCTTGTAGACCTACTGTTAACTGGGGTTTAAATGACGTTCCCTCTCAGCTCCGGCCCTGCTACGCATGCCCCAGGTTACAATAACTCCCTCCCCCCTTGGAAGTTTCCCTGATAATTTGAAGGTCAGATCAGCCTGCTGGGATTGACTGACAACAAAGGCAGCTAAGATGCACCCATAAAGGCAAAGCTGCCTACTATATTGCCAATGGCTCAGCAAAGGACTCGAGAAACAAAAGAGCTGGAACAGTGGGTTTCTTATAACTTTTAAAGACTAAACACAGTATGAGGCACATTGGAAACTCTGAATGCCACAAGTTTCTGCCATGAGCAGTACTTACAGGTAGCAGACATAGTACCAATCATGACATGGAATTCTCCAGTCCTTTTTGCAAAATGGGTAGAAGAGTTCATTTCCTCCTCTACTTTCTATGTCAAGTATGATTTTATTTTCTAATGCAACTTCTCCCTCAATATTTCCCTGTCGCCTGGACCAAGAAGGCATTTGTTGGCCTGTTCTACGTAAACCTACTTCATAGATAACACAGATAATACTTCCTTACTGGCCAGATGCTGGTGTGCGGTTTTTTGTTTGTTTGTTTGTTTTGTTTTGTTTTCCCGGAAGCTCAAGAACACTTTTAGTATTTCTATTAAAGTGAAGCTAGACATTCCAGCTCCCAAATAGGAAAGAAATGTTGAGAAAAAAGGCTTGTTGCTTCAGGATTTGACAAGGAATATCCCTACTCTGTTGGAAAACAAATTTTTGACGGTTTGGCTATACTTTTTCAGTAGAAAAATTAGCCCAGCCTGCCCACATTTACTCTTTAATGTACATGCACTTGTTGTTGTGTTTGTCTTTCCTTCTCGAAAAGGACCGTGATATCAGGGAAATGATGACATGACTTGCAGTTGACTTTGATTTGAGTGAGGGAGGGATGTGCAAGGTCACCAGCCTCACTATCACCTCCAGAGCCATCTGGGTCCAGTGGTCTGATATTCACCAGGATGACTAAAGATGGCTATGTGCGTGCAATAGGTTCCTACTCACTAGTATGAATGTCAACTAAAAATTGTCAATCAAATACCATGTTATTATTTGTTAGAGGTGCAAGTTGGATTGATGGCCTATGAGGTACCTTTGAACTCTGAACTAGTGAGTCCTGCCTATAATGGCACTCGACCTTAGGGTATTCCTTCTGGCATTATCACAACCTCCCCAGCTTGAGTCTTTGCATGACAGGCTTGAATAAATTGATGTATTGTGTAGAGTATCATGTCTAGCCTATTCTTGCTCTTAAATCATGAGATTCTGTCCAGTCAGTCACCCATTTATAGAATAGTCTAACTTCTAGCAAGGATAATAGGGATTGACATCCTCTAATCACTTTCCCTCCCTAGCCTCAACATATTCTAACTTTCATACTATGTCCAACCTTTTATGATATTTGAGTTCAAACTATCAGGTCCCAAATATTTTAGGTACTGACTATGTGTATTTGTAAACTTATTTAGATTTTATATATTTTACTACTTGTATAGTTTTGGTCAAGTCATTTAGTCATTCTAGTTTCAGTTTCTTAATCCATCAAATGTGGGTTTGAACAAGATAACTTCTGATATTCCTTCTAGATCTAAATTCCTTCTAGATCTAGATTTAAATCACTGATGCTATGATCAGTGTTTCCCCGGGGGGAAACTGTACCTTACCGATTTCATGCTACTTCTTTTGGGTTTCAAAAACATGAGTAACATTCACTCTGGACTAAAATGCATGAGACTAACTTCCTTTAGGTATAACTGGAGAATGTTACAACTGTTTTGTTCAAACATAATCTCATTTCATCTACTGAGAAGTAATGGGGATGGATCATTTTGCGCAGCACTGTTATAAGATTAGGCTTAGTTGTCTTCAGTCCACCACAACAGTTTCCCCTTAAGAGAGGCTGTAGCTTATAGAATTGATGCGATGCATGAAAACCACTGTTATAAGATTAGGCCTGATGCTTTCAGGGCCATCATGAGAATATCCCCTTTAGAGAGGCTATAAGCTTGTATAGAACATACTCATGGGAAAATACTGACAGTAACACTTTTGAAGGTTAGTACTGCTGTGTCACCCAAATAATACTTTGTCTATCACCAACTAGTTTTTCTCCCTTATATATAATCCTCTAAAACAAGACTTTGTCTACCACCAGCTTTTTTTTTTCTTCTCCTTGATAACATATTCCTAAAATAATATTTTACGCTTAACCCTGTCATGCAATTTGGCCAACTACAGGGAAGCCATGCAAAATCATAATATAACAACCTCACTGTCAGAAGGGTACTTTGAAGCACAATCTCCTTTCCAACGGGAGCACACCTTACTGCTGGAGCACCACTTTCTTGCTTAATGAATCTGTGCGTCTGTGCTCCCCAATGTAGTGCTGCCCTTATACGGGTTATATTCTATGTTACTACATCTTCCTGAGTTGTACTCTGGGTTACCTTTTCCTCTCTCCTTTTCCTCCTCTTCCCATTGCTTTCAATTAAGGTTTGCATTGAACTGAATCTCATTGTTTTACATGTTATTCTCTGGACTTGAACTCATTAAGGGGCTGTTTTCCCCAATTTCACTGACTGGCCCATGGGCCTTTCCTTAGACACAAGCTGTGCACCCAGACAAAGACATAATCTACCAACACTGGGGAAGTATGACACTGTGAGCCAAAGTGTACAAAGCAAAGGTCAGTTGGGGAACCCTACATTCTCCCAGGAGGTACTCCCTTATGCCAGAGGATGGTAACAAAACAAGCACAAAATATTCAACACTTAGGACTCAGTGTCACCATATACTCCTAGTCCTGACAAACACATATATGTGCCAACCACAAGGACTCAAACAATGTCATCTTACATTCTTATTCTTGCCACAAAGATTGCCAAGTCAAACAGTTCCCAAATGGATCTTACATCTGGGCTTTCTCTCCAGTACCAGAATGATGAAGATGTGTTTAAAGTGAGAGTAGAGAAGTTGCCCCCTCCCTACCTCATTGAGATTGTATAGTCAAACTGGTTCTGGGAGTCCTGATGCCAACAGCCTAATCTGTGGGGTCGAAGAGAGGAAGGTTGGGAAATTTCTGTAATAAAGAGATGGAAGAATCAGCAGGATATAGATAGATAGATAGATAGATAGATATATTTAGTCATATCATATGAATACATGAATTTACATATGTAAAACATGATACTTTGACCTTTACTTGTTTCCTGTTCTTTTTTGAATAGTGTATACTCTTCCAAAGCCTTATTCAAATCATTAATCTCTTCCCACAAGCCTTCATTGGCATCTATAGAACAAAATTTTCCTCTCTACTTCACTTTACATATTGTTATCTATATTCAGTGCATTTGTGTATAGACATTTAGGGCAACGAAATTTGACACTAACTCCTTTGTCAGATTGTGTGTCCAGGAGCTTCCTGGTCATCTCTTCCTTAATTCTTTTTATATCGTAGATGTAGCAGTTTACTCTCCCAACAACCAATCACCAACCACTCCAGGAAGCAGCTGTTTCTTCTCCTTTCGTGATTTTTAAGAGATACTGAGGGGTTGAGGGATGTGTCTTTTTCCTGTTATACCTTTAAAGGTGCCAACATTGTGTTTTTGCCAATGATTATCAGATATATCTCCTCTGGACAACTAACTTTTTTGTTGCTGTTGAGTCATTTCAATTGTGGCCAACTCTCTGTGAACCCCATTCGAGGTTTTCTTAGCAAAAATACTGAGGTAGTTTGCCATTTCCTTCTCCAACTCATTTTGCTGATGAGGAACTGAGGCAAATAGGGTTAAGTGACTTGCCCATAGTCACACAGCTAATAAGTGTCTGAGTCTAGATTTGAACTCAGGTCCCCCGACAAATTGTCTGAGGCCAGATTTTAGCTTAGGAATATTACTCTTGCTGACTCAAGGCTTGGCACTCTATCCACTGCACCACCTACCTACACTTGAGACATAAAGGGTGATATCAAAAGCAAATGGGGGATGGGGGTGGGAGGGCATCAAAAATTTACATGTTGGGGGGCGGAGCCAAGATGGCGCTGTGAAAGGAAGGAACTACTGGAACTCTCTCAAAAATTCTGTCAGATACTGCTAAAAAAGTGAATCTGAGCAGATTTGAGAGAGTTAAAAGCCACTAGTAGACTGAGACAGGTAGGAGCACCAGGCATGTGGAATGGTACCAGAGCAAACCAACCAGGTACAGCAGAGGAATACGGCCAGCACGCAGGTCTGGGAGATTGCTGGGTGAGCAAAACACCAGAGCAGGAACAGGCCCAGGGTGGAAGTACTGGCTACGGCCACGATTGAGCCCCAGGCCTCTCAGCCCAGGACAGGAGTGTGTCATAGCGCAGAGCCTGTGACAGAGGGAGCAGTTAGCCTGGAGGCCTCCAACCCACAGTCTAAAGGTTTGAAACTTGCCTCCTTGAACTTCCAGCAGCCATGATGTGCAGGTAAAATGGTTCATATCCCTCCCCTGAATAAACTGAGAGCAAAATACCTCAGGAGAAATAGGGGAGCCAGAAGCGGGGCTTCAGTAGCAAGAGAAGTGGGGAAGAGGGCCCTTCCTGTGGTGGCAGAAGGAGACTAGTGCAGGAAGAGAGGTGTCCCAGCAGCCCTCACCTCAGCAGAACAAGGAGAGTAACTGAGCCCTGGGGGTGAAGCTAACAAACGTCAACGCCAGGAACCCAGACTGGGCTTTGCACAGCTAGGCGAAGTGGCAGACACCAGTACAGACAAGAGCTGAGACCACCCATTCCGTAGAACAGTCCTGGGGAAGAGGAGATTCCTGCATGGAAAGATGATATTTGTAATTCATGAAACCTTTCTCAGTATTAGGGTAGTTAGAGGAAACATGCACGCACACACATTATGTATATATATATATATGTGTGTGTGTGTGTATATATATATATATATATGTATATACATACATAGTGTGTATGGATATGTATGTATATGCCTATATATGTATATATGTGTGTGTATATTTGTATACTTCCATATGTGTGTGTGTGTGTGTGTGTGTGTGTGTGCGCGTGTAGACAGAGGACACAGGGTGAGCTGAATATGAATAGATGACACCTAAAAACTAAAATTAAGTGTTGAGAAGAATGTACTGGGAGAAAGAAAAAGAGAGAAGTAGAATATAGTTAAATCATCTCACATAAAAAAGGCAAGAAAGAGCTTTTACAATGGAGGGGGAAAAGGGGGGAGTGAGAGGGAATAAGTGAGCCTTACTCTCATCAGATTTGGCTTAAGGAGGGAATAACATACACACCCCATTGGGAATGGAAATTTCTTACCCTACAGGAAAGCAGGGAGGAAGGGGATAAGAGAGGGGGCATAATAGAAGAGACAGCAGATTGGGGGAAGGGGCAATCAGGAAGCAAACACTTTTGTGGAGGGATAGGTCAAAGGAGAGAATAGAATAAATAGAGAGAGGGACAGGATGGAGGGAAATATAGTTAGTCTTTCACAACATGACCATTATGGAAGTCTTTTGCATGACTACACATGTATAACATAAATTGACTTGCTTACTTTCTCAATGAGGGTGGGTGGGGAGGGAGGAAGGGAGAGAATGTGGAACTCAAAGCTTTAAAAATAAATATTAAAATTGTTTTCACATGCAACTGGGAAGTAAGATATATGGGCAATAGGGTATAGAAATCTATCTTGCCCTACAGGAAAGTAGAAGGGAAGCAGATAGGAGCAAGGGTGCAGGGGTAATAGAAGGGAGGGCAGATTGGAGGAAGGAGTAATCAAATGCATGCTGTCCTGTGGTGGGAGGAGGGGAGAAATGGGGAGAAAACTTGGAATTCAAAATCTTGTGGAAGTGAATGTTGACAACTGAAATTAAATAAATTTTTAAAATTAAAAGTATACAATAAAAAAAATCCGCAAAAAGAAAAAAAATCATGGAAAGCATGTCAAAAACTTGGGAAAGGAGACACACACACACAAATACTGAGGAAAATAACATCATAAAAAGTAGCATTGGCCTAATGGAAAAGGAGGTCCAAAAGCTCACTGAAGAAAATAATTCCTTAAAAATTAGAATGCAGCAAATGGAATTTTGTGACTATGAGAAATAAAGAAACAATAAAACAAAAGCAAAAAATGGGGAAAAAAATAAAAACAATGTAAAATATCTTATTGGAAAGGCAATTTACCTGAAAAATAGATGCAGGAGAGATGATTTTAAAATTGTTGGACTACCTGAAAGCCATGATCAAAAAAAAGAAGCCTAGAGATCAGATCATCTGTCAAGAAATTATCAAGGAAAACTACCCTGATATTCTAGAACCAGGGGGTAAAATAGAAAATGAAAGAATCCACTGATAACCTCCTGAGAGAGATCCCAACAGGAAAACTAACAGGAGTATTATTGCCAAATTCCAGAGTTCCCAGGTCAAGGAGAAAACACTGCAAGCAGTCAGAAAAAAACAATTCAAGAATCATGGGGCCACAATCAGGACAACACAAGGTTGAGCAGCTCCTGTATCAAAAGATCAGAGGGCTTGATATATGATACTGTGGAGGGCAAAGGAGCCCAGAACCACCTACCTAGCAAAACTGATTATAATACATGAGAAGAAAAAATGGAATTCAATGAGAAAAGAGGAATTTCAAACATTCTTGAGAAAATGCCATAGCTGAATAGAAAATCTGGCTTTCAAATATGAGACTCAAGACAGGTATAAAAAAGTAAACAGGAAAGAGAACTCATTAAAGTTAAACTGTTTACACTCCTACATGAGAGGATGATATCTGTAATTCATAAGTCTTTTCTCATGCTTACATGAATAAAATAGAGAAAGAAGAGATCAATGAATTGGGCATGCAATTAAAAAAGCTAGAAAAGAACAAATTAAGGATCCCAAATTATATACCAAAATAGAAATTTTGAAAATCAAAGGAGAGATTAAGGAAAATTGAAGTTAAGGAAACTATCAAACTAAAACTACTGAAATAAAACTAAGAGCAGAAACAATAAAATTGATAAACCTCTGGTTAATTTGATTTTTAAAAAATGAATAAAAAAGCAAATTGTCATTATCAAAAATGAAAAAGTTGAATTCACCACCAATGAAAAGAAAATTAAAACAATAATTATGAACTATTTTGTCAAAATATATTGCAATAAATTTGACAATCTAAGTGAAATGGATGAATATTTACAAAAATATAAATTGCCCAGAGTAACAGAAGAGGGAATGAAATACTTAAATAACCCCATTTCAGAAAAAGAAATTGAACAAGTCATCAATGCACTTCATAAGAAATCACCAGTGTCTGATGGATTTACAAGGGAAGTCTATGTTTAAAGAACAATTAATTGCAATATTATACAAACTATTTGGGAAAATAGGCAAAGAAGGAGTCCTGGCATCTTTTTTTATGATACAAATATGGCACTAAACCAGGAAGAGCCAAAACAGAGAAAGAAAATTGTAGACCAATTTCCCTAATGATTAGAGATGTAAAGGTTTTAAATAAATGTAAGCAAAAAACTACAGCAGCTTATCATGAGGACCATACACTCTGACGAGGTGGAATTTATACAAAAATATTCAACGTTAGGAAAACTCCCAGCATAATTGACCACATCAATAGCAAAGTTAACAGAAAAAGCTTTTGACAAAATACAACACCTATTCCTATTAAAGGCACTAGAGAGCATAGGATTCAATGGAGTTTTCCTTATAATGCTAAGTAGCATCTACCTAAAACCATTAGGAAGCATTATATGTAATGGAGATAATCTAGACACACTTCCAATAAAATCCGGGGCGAAACAAGAATGTCCATAGTCACCACTGTTATTCATTATTGCACTAGATATGTTAGCTTCAGAAATAAGAGAAGAAAAAGAAATTAAAGAATTAAAATAGGACACTGAAGAAACAAAGCTACCACTCTTTACAGATGATTGGATGGTATACTTAGAGAATCCTAGAAAATCAACTAAACAACTACTTGAAATAATTAATAGCTTTAATAAAGTTGCAGGATATAAAATAAATCCACATAAAGCACTGTAATTTCTATACATTACTAACAAAGCACAGCAGCAAGAGATAGAAAGAGAAATTCCATTTAAAGTAACTGTAGACAATATACATATTTGAATATTTGAAAGTCCAACTGCCAAGAACTCTGTGAACTCAATTTCAAAACACTCTTTACAGAAATAAAATCAGATCTAAATAACTGGAAAAATATCAATTACTCACAGGTAGACCGAGCTAATATAATAAAAATGACAATTCTACCAAAATTAATTTGCTTATTCAGTGCCATGCTAATGAAACTACCAATAAGTTGTTTTATAAAGCTAGAAAAAAATCACAAAATTCAGCTGGAAGAACCAAAAGTCCAGAATATCAAGGGAATTAATGAGAAGAAATGCAAGGGAAGGTAGCCTAGCCACACCAGACCTAATACTATATTATAAAGCAGCAATTAGCAAAACTACTTCTTACTGGCTAAGAAATAGAGAGGTGGATCAATGGAATAGGTTAGGAAAACAAGACACAGTAGTCAATGACTATGGTAATATACTGTTTGATAAACCCAAACACTCCAGGTTTTGGGATAAGAACTCACTATTTGACAAAAACTTCTGGGAAAACTGGCAAATTTTATGGCAGAAACTAGGCATAGACCAACATCTTACACTGTATACCAAGATAAGGTCAAAATGGTTACATGATTTAGACATAAAAGGTAATATCATAAGCAAATTAGGTGAGCAAGGAATAGTTTATCTGTCAGATCTATGGAGAAGGGAAAAATTTATGACCAAACAAGAGACAGAGAACATTGTGAAATGAGAATTGGATAATTTTAATTACATTAAATTTAAAGTATTTTACATAAAGTCAATGCAACCAAGTGTAGAAGGGAATCAGAGAAAGCTGGGAAACAATTTTTACAGGCAGTTTCTCTGATAAAGGCCTTATGTCTAAAATATATGTCAGATTTATAAGAACGCAAGCCATTTCCCATTGACAAAGGGTCAAAGGACAAGAACAGGCAGTTTTCAAGGAAGAAATTAGAGCTATCTATAGTCATATGAAAAAATGTTCTAAATCACTATTAATTAGAGAAATGCAAATCAAAACAACTCTTAGGTACCACATCTCTCCTGTCAGATTGGCTAACATGACAAAACAGGAAAATGATAAATGTTGGAGAAGATGTGGGAAAATTGAAATACTAATGTGTTGTTGGTGGAGTTGTGAATTGATCCAATCATTCTGGAGGACAATTTAGAACTATGCCCAAAGAGCTATGAAATATTGCATGCCTTTATTTCCAGCTGTACTACTACTAGGTCTGTATCCCAAAGAGATCATAAAAAAGGGGAAAGGACCCACATGTACAAATATATTTATAGCATTTCTTTTCATGGTGTCACAGAATGGGAAATTGAGGGCATGCCCGTTAACTGCAAAATGGCTGAGCAAGTTGTGGTATATGAATGCAATGGAATACTATTGTACTATAATAAATAATATGCAGGTGGATTTCAGAAAAAAACCTGTAAAGATTGACAAGAACTGATGCTGAGTGAAGTGAGCAGAACCAGGAGAACATTGTACACCATGACAGCAACATTGCACAATGACCAACTTTAATAGACTTAGCTTTTCTCAGCAATACAATGATTTAAGACAATTCCAAAAGACTCATGATGGAAAATGATGTCCACATCCAGAGAGAACTGCGGAGTCTGAATACAGATCAAAGCATACTATTTTCTCTCTTTTTTTCTTTCTCATAGTTTTTTTCCCTTTTGTTCTGATTCTTCTATAACAACATGATGAAATGTAGAACTATGTTTAATATGATTGTACATATATAGGCTCTATCAGATTGCATGCTGTATTGGGGAGGGGAGTGAGAAAGGAGGAGGTAAAATATGGAACTCTAAATATTATCAAAGCAAATGTTGAAAAATTAAAAAAAATTTTTATAAAAAGAAAAAGAATTGTTTGTGGAGATTGTCACCTCTGAAGTTCCTTCTTTTCTTACTGCTAGTGCCTCATTAGTGCCTTAAAAGACACACTCAATTGTTTCCTTTTATGAAACTTGTCTACCTTGTTGCTCCAACTTACCTTTTTTTCTTACCTTATCTTACTACTGAGCACTTTTCATATCTTATATCTTCTCTTCCTCCATTCATCCCACTTCTGCTCTGTCCTCTTTTTCTCCTCAGGAACTTCAGCATCTTCTAACATGACTTAGTTCTCCATTGGCAAAAAATTTGCTACCAAAATCCTCCCTAGTCTATGACCAATGTGAACATTTTTCCCCATGTATTTGTGAGAGTAAAGCAGTATTTTACAGAGAAATATTTTTTCTATCTATCTGTGGTGATGTATACTTTTTTCCACCAACCGGACAAACAGAATTTAAAGTCAGTAAGAAGAAGTCCTTCTGGTTTAACATGATAGACTTTAGATGTGTCAGATATTATCATTATATGGCCTTGAAATTCAAATGTCTCTTTGTTGATGCAGAAACTACCTCAAGGTACAAAGTCAATAGCAAGCAATAAAAATCTGTATAGTTACTATAAAAAAACAACTAGATAGTACATAGTAATCTTTCCTAACATAAACCTTAGTATATACATTTATTTTCAAAATGGAGTATCTCAAAGTAATGGAACACTCAAGAAAGTTCTGTCAGATCAATAGGTTAATTGCATGCACATTTGACTGTCTTTTTAAAGAGACCGTATTTTCAGTGCCATAAGACCACACTATTACCATTGATAAAGTGCAGGAAATATTTTGCAAATTCTTTATTAACATTATTTTTAGCAAAAGTTTGAACTCTATGTGTGATTATTAAATACATAATGGCATGTACATTCTGTTGAGTTTGCCCTCGGATTCAGAGTAAGGCCTAATTGCACTTTAATAGGAAAAGAAGTTTAATAATATTGATATCAGAGTATGAAATGTGTATATTTTGGCAACATGGTATAGATAGGCCAAACTTTATTATTCTAATGTTAAAATCGAAGAAATAGAAGTTCTGAGTAGCAGATAAATTGCTTTTGGAACTGACTTTGGGGTCCAAATCTGACAATTGTGTGACTATACACATATTTAAGACCTCAGAGTCATCTTTAAATTAGTCATTGTAAAAATCACATTACCTACCTCATAACATAGTAGTAAAGAAAAAATAATGTAAACATTATGGTAATTTTTTTTGTGACTATCTACATTTGTGGTAAGGAATAGGGATATCTGGAGAATATCTGAAATAATATTTCATAAGGAAATGAGGGCAAAGAAGTTTCAAAAACATACATGTTCTGACAGTGCAAAAATGTCTGAAAAAAGAACAAGTAGTTGAATTATAAATGCGAGCTATAGAGAAAAGCTAAAGTTTGATAGCAGAATTACAAAGAAAGAGTGAAGAAGTAAGATTTTTTTTAAAAATTATAGTAAAAATTGAGTGGTAAGTTGAAATAAATAAAGGCATATAAAATGTAAATAATCATTATCACCATAAGATTTATACCTCTCATATAGGACTTTTTAGCTTTCAAAATGCTTTCACACACATAATCTCATTCAATCCTTACAACAATCCTATAATTTAAGAAGCATGTGGAGGCACAGATATCATAAGTGACTTGCTCAAATTGACACAGTAGGGAGCCCATTTCCAAAGTTCATTAAAGTTCTCTTTCCTCAACATGTTTCTGCATCTAATAATGTGTCCAATATTCCTCTTCACATACTCTCTATTTGAACCAGCTTCATCTTTTGCAAAGTGCCCTTCACTTAATCAGAACTTAGTCATTGGTTACTGAAACAATGAATGAATTAAGGAATCTCTCAAATATGCCTCAGGGTTTTTAAGAAAATGGCATCAATAGTCAATCTCTACCAGTTTCACTTTATAGAAATTTATTCATTTTATAACACAATACTCATGATAAATATTCACAAAAAATAAATTATTAAAATAAATGAAGCTCTTACACTGAGATCAGTTACATGTAATGAAGAGGTAGCAGAATTCTATATAGAGCTTGCTAAGTCTCTACATATTAAATCATCATACACTGTGACACTTAGTGACTTCAGTGAAAATGTAGGAATAGGTCTAAATGATAAGAATTTTTTTAATGGTCCACATTAGATATGGTGAATAGCCAATAACATCACAATGATATTTATGATATTTAAAAAGATAGGGGAAAAATTGAGAGTCATTCTTGAACAAGTTGTCTATACACAGAAAATGGACTCTTAGAGCAAAACTCAGAATAAATACATTCCTAGAAAAAAATAATAAAAGTTGAAAAAACCAATATAGCATGTCATGAAAACACTTATAATCAATTAAAAGAAGCAATTGATAATAAAAATTATTAAGGAAAGTTCATACATACTGTGCTGATTTTATATAGGTGTTTAACAAAATCATTGTCTTAATGATGAGAAAAAAAGAGTCTAAAAAAAGTGCTACAGTCAGGCAAACACTTGTTTTCCAAGCATAAAAATGTAGACAGCCAAAGGCAAAACTAATTTAAATGTAAACTGTAAAATCTGTGAGGAGAGGAGGGTTGACACTTGATAATAATGTTGTTATCGTTCATTTGTTCCATTGTGTCCCAAACTTTGGTAACCCCATTTGGAGTTTTCTTGGAAAAAATAGAGTGATTTGCCTTTTCCTTCTCCAGCTAATTTAAATGGATGAGGAACTTGGGGCAACAGGGTTAAATGACCTTTCCCAGGTCACACAACTAATAAGTGTCTGAGGCCAGATTTGAATTCATGAGGATGTGTCTTCCTGATTCCAAGCCCAACGCTCTATCCACTACATCACCTAGGTGCCCCTTGAAAGCAATATCACCTCATTAAACAGACGTTAAGATAGCATCTAAAGAAAGGGAAAATACCAAAAGTAAGGAAAATACTATGGACCTTACTAATACAGTAAAAGTTACAAGTAATATGGAAGAAAATATCAAATACTGCTGACCTATATGATTAGATGATAAAAAGATAACATGCAGACATCTTTGATTTTATGTATGTGCATGTATTCTTACAATGGCAACTAGGTGATGCTTGGGATAGAATACCAGGCCTAAAGTAATGAAGACCAGAATTCAAATCTGGCCTCAGACATTTGGTAGCTGTACGACCCTGGGCCAGTCACTTAACCCTGTTTACCTTAGTTTCCTCATCTCTAAAATGAGATGGAGAAGGTAGTGGCAAACCATTCTAGTATTCTAGTTACAAAGAGTTAGGCATGACTGAAAAGACTGAACAACAAATCTTCATGAACTTAGCTTCTCTCAACCTAGGCAAAAAAAAATGTCAGACATGACTGAAGCGATTGAATGACAAAAATATATTCTTACATGTGTATAGATATACTAATGTATTTATGAACAAATTTTACCCATCTATTGCAATGAAGACATTTTTAATAATGACTTTAGGAAGGAAAGGTCATTAGGAAATATTACAAGTAATATTTCAAAGCAAACCACAGGTTTATATAGGTTTATAATCACACAATTAAATGAAAACTTTATAGAACATAAGGTCTCATTGTGTTTATTGTTTTTTAAAAAATTGTTTTGTTAGTGCAAAAGGCTACCTTGGAAGCTCTCTTCCAGAAAAGTTTATCCCATCCATATATCAAAATAATTTAGATTTCTTGACAGGTATATTACCAGTGGAAAACTCATTCAATGGCTTTTGGATTATAAGAACCAGGGAGTCATACAACAGAGAGAAATATGTTCATCAAAGATGGTCACTACTGAGTTACAGGTAATCCATTACAAAGTGCAAATTGAAGGCAGCCTTCTTATGTATATGGGGTCCTCTTATGTTTGTTGGTGATATTGTAATGGTTACATTACACCGTTTACATGAAGAACTTCTAGAAATAGAACCATAACCTATAAAAAGAGTTTATTCTACTCACTCAAACAAGAAAAAAAAAAACAAGTATATGAAGAATGTTTATTGTCCAGAAAATGATATGCGTTAGGTAGATAACTTATAGAGCTTGTTCACCAGGAACAAGATATTGACAGATTATGGATATATGAGAAATATTTGAGTATGTATGGTAGATAATACAAATTGACAATGAATTAGATCCAGAGATAAAAAGGAGACTAAGAGTGAGTTGGATTGCCTTCAGAAAGCTATAAAACTCTTGATAACCCCATACGTCTTTTAAAATTAAAGTCTTATGCTTTAGATATCAATATTTTGCTGATAATACTATATGGCCATGCATCATGGAATGCTAACAGTCTCCAAAGAATTATAATTATCAAACCAAAAGATTTCAAAGAGGATCTAAATTATGTCATCAGGGGAATATATAATTGGAAATAAAGATGGGTGATCACACGATGAGTAGAGATAACTTTGGGCCTAACACAGTACCCAGTATATAGTAGGAACTTAATAAAATTTGTTCATTGATTTATTAAAGATGAGTAATGAACAAACTCCATTGGTTTCCTCATGATTTTGGAAGAAATCCATGAAGTGTCAAAGAAGTGTTTTGGGTCCCTAGGTAGTGAACTCAAGGGAATACAATACAAGAGTAACATAGGATGGGTAAGCACAGATGGGCTGTAACTAGAATAATTGGGGAAAACATCACAGATGAGATCTTGGATATATTTGTGTATTTTAATCTTCACATTTATTATAACTTACTATGCATTATGATTATTTTTTGTTCATAAATTATAAGCTCCTTGACATCTAAAATGTTTGTTATTCTTTTTTCTCTCCTGAAGTGTTTAGCATAAAAGCCAGTTATATTAAGTACTTACATGTAATGAGTATTTATTGAAGGAAAGTGGAATGAGTTCCCTCTTTTCCATTTGGCATAAAAGTAATGAAGGAATTTTGATGCAATTGTGTTCAGTTCAATTAAATAAATATTCATTAAGTAGCTATTATGTGCCAGGCATTGTGCAAGGTGCTACGGAAACAAATGCCAGTGAAAGAGTTCTATTCAATGACTTCACATTCCATTAGAATGAAATATAAAGAATACAGAGAGTAAACATGAACATAAAGAAATTAATGTTGGGTAGAGCGGAATCAGGAAGATTAGGAATATCAGAAAGTGACTTGTTAAGAGAAGGCACTTTAGTTAAACCAAGAACTAGAGTTCAGAAAGAAAAAAAAGTGAGGAGAAGAACAACAAAAACAGAGAGGAAATATTTAACCATTTTTTGAAGTTTAAGATATACGAGAGGGGATAAGATATTTGTCTGGGCAAAATCCAGCTCAGGACAGTTCAATAATTCAGGCTCAGGATTCAAGCAAAATAAAACTCTTATAAATCATAAAAATTTGATAAAATACATATAAAAGGAGGAGGGGAAATCTACCATAAGATGGAAAAAGTATTCAGAGAGATGTTGGCC